>NC_090923.1:1394770923-1395086840 GCF_040938575.1 Ambystoma mexicanum | reverse complement strand
GCACGTGTTGCAATTTCCAACTCCCAACATATAGGCAGCATGGGGGGAGGGGCGGAGCTTTTGATGGGGGTTCTTGACTCCTCCTCTACACGCCCCCCTCTGAGCGATTCATCGACCACTCTCTCATCAATCTTCACAGCAAGACATCCTCGTCTGAAAAAGTGCTTCTTTAGTACCCATATCTTTATAACTCCTTTCAGGCATCCATGCTCGTCAACACTCCAGGTCATAAGCATGCATAGTCCATTGGGACTGCAATACAGCCATCTCCCCACATACTTCTGGTGGTTCTACGGGTACAGGAACTTCGTTCCATCAGGTGCATGAATGCTGGCCTTTATGTAGTCTCTGATTTCTTCATCTGTCAGCTCTTTTGGTTCAAATCCTGATTCGATATCAATCACAATCTTCATTCCTACTGCTTTCTTTGCAGTCTTCTTGCAATCTGTGATTATTATCCTCAACACACAGAACCCAAAAATGATCATCACCAACAGAGCTCCAAGGAACTTGAAAATGTTTGCCATCCATTGTGTGGAACCCATGAGAAAATGGACCCAAACCAGCTGTCATCACCAATGTCTTCCACTTCGTTCTCCATCTTGACGTGTAGGTTTGTTAGCAACATCATGGCCTCTGTCAAGGTGCCATTCTCATCGTCGTGAGAAGGTATGAACGTGCAACATGATTCTCCGATTTTGGCACAAACACCTCCATCCATAGCTGTGATCATGTCCAAGACACATCTATTCTGAAGTCATCATTCTTATGGCTCTCAGCTCTTCTTTGATAGCATTGAGTCCCTGGTGGTGTTGATCGTCTGCAGAAGCTCCCATCTGGTTATTTGTAACCATTTAGCATTTGTTATCACTTGGATCCCAGGCATAAAGATTGTCGTGAATATTGCTAAAGTCTGAACAATCTGTGTTTATATGGAATGGCATCAAAACCTTCTATAGACTTAATGGAGAAATATTTCTCCCTCTTCATCCGATTCAGGAGCTCAGTAGATCCCTTCTTCCTCAGGTGAGCGTCTGCATTTGGAAACTCTCCAATGTTCAGGTCACTTTTTGAGATCACCAATGCTGGAACATGGACAATCACTATAAAACATAGTCCGCCCCAATCTCTGGGCAGCTTCATGCAAGCTCTGGATCCACAGACACAATAGTGATCCATTATCACTGCTGTCCTGTCCTTCATTCCTGGTACATCAAAGATTTGTCTGCATTGATGGTTCTCTTTAACTTTTCTCGTGCCATTGTTTCTGAAACATAGTTCTGCACTCGCCAAAGGCACTATCTGTGATGGGCCTCCTTTGCCTTCGACCCATGTCAGAAGCTTTGCAAGCCTTGTCCAGAGAGGTTTGCACAATCGTTCTGCATTTTCTACAGCTGATTTGTGCGATCCCTTTGTTGCATGTGCTTTGCATATGACCACAACTTCTTCCCATCCGTCTGGAGAAAGCACTGTTCCCCAGATCTGCATCTGGCCTCTTTCTTTACAGTTTGAACCTCTTCATCAGTTTTTCCTTGACAATTGAGTCTTCTGTTTATTTCCCATTTAATTCCTCCTACCTTCATACGAGGCTGTTCATATCTTATCGCATGATTTCTGATGTGTGCTCTCGCTCTTGTCTTTATATCTTGAACATAGTCATCTTCATCTGGTGCTGACCACTCTGTTACCCATTTCAAAGATGCTGTTTGGCCCTGGAATTGACCTTTTGTAAGGCAGAGTGCAAGGGGAGTAAGGCAATGAGCCGTCTGAACATCTATTTCGATAGTTATGAATATCTTAGACGTTCCCAGAGCATAAGGCAGGAGTGGACATACATAGCAATCCTCCTCAGAAGTTCTTTCCCACTGCTTTCATGTGTTGATACCACATGTTATTCACCAAATGTGCTGTACTGTCTAAACAATCATTCAATTCATAATTATCCTCCCTAGTACTTCTCTTAAGTCTCTTTCTTTGTCTCTCTCTAAGAATCTGTATCTGGCGCTCAGTAAGGATATCTATGAGAGTCCTTCCTGTGTAAGGACTTCTAGGGACAATTGATACAGGACGAGGTGTCTCCACATGAGCTGCTGGAGTAGGGACAATCGCATAAGGCCTTGGCTGCCTCACAATGTCTAGTTCTGCCAAGGTAACTGGAGTGGGAATGATGAAAGGGACTGTTAAGTATGAACATCCGGACAACCACAAGTTAAAAGAACTGTTTATTTTAAGTTCTATTTATAATGAAAGGACCCCCAGCTGCATAACACTACAACCAGGCACACAGGAAAACAGCAACAGATTCACTTGGAATGCCAACAAAAGTAAACCGCAACAGCATAGCAAAATGGAATGTTCTCTTACAGTATGACATACCGCCATTCCAGGCTACATTGAATAGACAGGGCTGTATTCTTTCCATGGCAATACTTGCTTTCCATTGTTATTGAACACAACATTTAACTTGCTTATATTTCTATATCTTGAACCTACATCTTAATTGACATATATCTATGCCTCATAAAAGCTACACCATAACACATCTCCCTCCTTTATTTTATTCAAAAACATCATCCACCCCTTTTTACAAAAGCAACACGATTCAAGTTCCACACTTGTCCTCCCACTACCCGAATCGCTCCACGCAGCACAGCAATTACCTTTGCAGGATCGGAATATAGTGCTTCTCCTTTCTTCTTCAACACACCTTTTTTTATCCTCACCATGTATCCACATTCAATTCTCAGTTTTCTTCCCTCTCCTTGCATTCTCACGTGCTACCCATTCCTCCTTTTTCTTTTTCAAATCTTTGCTTACACCATCTACCACATAGTCACTTTCTCTGCTTCTTCCCAACCATGGAGGACTGACCACCGTGTTTGGTTTACGTCCTCTCATTAATTCGAAAGGGGTATTCCCGTAAATGAATGAGGTGACATGCGCAGACCAAAAATCTTGTCCGGGATTGCAACTTTTCTATCACATCCTGTTTCAGTTGCCATCCTAATACTTTCCATGATACATCTATTCATTCTTTCTACACACCCATTCGCCTCCAGGTGATATAACGCAGTCCTCTTGTGTTTGATTCCAGACTCTTTGACATATTTTGCAAAACATCCACCAACAAATTGAGGACCATTGTCAGTCAGAATGCTTTCAGGGACACCTTCCCTACCAAATATCTGTTGTAACTCCTTTACTAAGGCCTCTCCGGTGGTCTCCCTTACTATACTAAACTCACACCAGCGCGAAAATAGATCAACTAGAACAAAGTTAAATTTTCCTCTTCCATACCCTAAATCAACTGGGCCCAGGATATCCACTGCCACATCTCTCCAAACTCCACCTGGTACTTCTACCTCTATCAGAGGTGGTTGTCTAGCCACTTCTCCTTTTCCAATCTTGGTACACATAGGACACTCATGCAGTCTTCTTTCTATGTCCCTATCAAATCCAGGCCACCAATAATCGTTACGTAAAACACTTTTTGTTCTGCTAATGCCAATGTGTCCTACATGAGCTAAATCAGTAATTCTGTTTCGTAACATTTTGGGAACCACAGCACGCTCCCATCTGAATAGAATACCATCTGCCACACTTAGTTCATTCCTGACCTCCCAAAATGGGATGGTATCTTCTTTCAATTCTGTTTTCTTGGGCCACTCACCCGAATCCACATATGTAATAACCAACTTCAAAAAAACACTCGTCCTTGTCCATTTCCTCCAACCATTCTTCCTTGGACACTATGCCCTCAGTATTAATGAAAACCATTTCCATATTCTCACCATATGAATCATTTTCATTCTCTTGTTTCCTTAACCTTGACAAACTATCTGCTAGTATGTTTTCTTTACCCGGAATTACTTTAACCACAAAACTGTGACATTGCATACGGTTAATCCATCCGGCAACCCTCCTGGACACCTTATCTAGGCCTTTATTCTCTAAAATTTATTTAAGTGGTTTGTGATCAGTGCACAACATAAAACATGTTCCACATATAACATTTCTGAATTTCTCCAGGGCCCAATAACAGGCTAAAGCCTCTTTTTCAAGGACAGAATACCTAAATTCAGCTCCTCTTAACCCTCGAGATGCATGTGCTATAATCTCTTCCTTTCCCTGATCATTCACTTGAGACAACACTGCACCAATCCCCATTTCGGATGCATCAACAGTGACTTTACTCTGGCGGTACGTATCAAACTGTCCTAATGGTTGTGTTAAATCTATTTCCTTCTTCAATCTGACAAATTCACTCGCACATTTGGACGACCAGACAAACTCACTTCCTTTCTTCAGCAGTTTTCTCAATTCAGTCACCTTACTAGCATAGTTGTGTACAAACTTCTGATAAAATTCAGTCATCCCTAGGAATGATCTCAATTGTGCTTTGTCCTCTGGGCTTTTGATATCTTGTATGGCACTTACCAAACTCTCTTTTGGCTTTAAACCATCTGCCGATATTTCATGACCTAAATATTCAACTTTAGAAACACCAAATTTACATTTTCCTTCCCTTAACACTATGCCATTCTTTTCAAATATCTCTAAAACTCTATGCAGTGTGTTATTGTGTTCCTCTTCACTCTTCCCACAAATCAAAACATCATCCTGAAAACAATATACACCTCTGATTTTTCCAACCAATCTGTCCATAACCTTTTGAAAAACTGCAGCAGCAGATACAAGTCCAAAAAGCATGCGTTTGAACTGGAAAACTCCCTCATGAGTGACAAATGCTGTGAGCTTTCTGCATTGTTCTTCCAATTCTACTTGATGGTAAGCGGAAGCCATGTCTAATTTCGAGAATACCTTTCCTTGCCCATTTCTCGAAAGCATCTCTGACAGATTAGGTAGAGGATGGCTATCTACCAACACACACTTATTGAGTTGACGTAAGTCCACACACAAGCGGAGCTCACCTGAGCTCTTCTTAACTACCACTAGTGGAGAAGTCCAGTCTACCCCTCCTGTTCTTTCAATAACACCTAGTTTCCACAATTTTGCCAGCTCCTCTTTAACTCCTTCTCTAATTGCTAAAGGTACTGGCCTCCATTTTGCAACCACAGGGATACTCCCTTTCCTTAACAAAATTTGATGCTGTATACCTTTAATCTTTCCAATTCCCTCTCTAAATACTTTGGGGTGTTTACTGATGATTGATTCATTCACTTGCAACACTTGTTCAGGACTATTGGGATCTAACTTGATCTTCAATTTCTTTTGTTCCCTCCACCCCAGTAGAGTAAGAGCTCTTTTGGTTACATACTTTCCCTTCTCATTCCCTGTCTTTAAATTGAAAGCGATTCTTACTATACCCTAAGAGATCAATGGGGTCCTGATTGTAGCCACCAGGCCTAATATCAGGTTTAAAAAGTCCTCGTACATCCCCTTTCACTACTCTTTCAAACACTTCCTTGGACATGGGTGTTATTTTTGATCCTGAATCTGCCATCATCCATACTTCTTTACCATCCACTTTAACACTCGCATAAGGACGCTCACATTCATCATCTTCATTATCCACATCATCAACAGCATTAATGGTATCAGTGATGGTGTTAACAATAACATTATCCACTGGAAATGTATTCTCGTCATCAGTAGACTTCTGTCCCTCATCCTCAGTAACATCTAGAACTTTTTTTTGAGTGTGTTGATAGTTTTTGCAACAATTTTCAAAATGTCCCTTCCTCTTGCATTCTTAACAGGTTGCTCTTCTACCAGGACAAACTACTGAGGCAGCGAAGTGTGTACTACTGGCACAGCGATAACACAAGCGTTCATCCTTTTCTCCTTTCTCTCCCTTCTGTCTGTAGTTCTTCGACTCTGTTCCTCCTCGATAAGACTATTTTCCTGATCATTGAATTTCTTTTTATTCTTGTGTTCATTCACATTCAATGTCTCTTGCTTCAACTCTTTTGTATCTCTCTTTGCCAGCTTAGCAATGCATGCCAAAGAATGTTCAACTCTTTTAGCAATGGTTATTACTTCATCCAACGTGGGCTCATCTTTTAGCCATAACTCCTCACGTACGCGATCAGAGTTGCAGTGAGTCATGAATTGGTCACGCAGATGCTCATCATATGCTCCAAGAAACTTGCATGAGGATGCTAACTGTCGGAGTGCAGTTATGTATTCTTCAACTGATTCACCAGACTCCTGTACTCTCATGCGAAAGTTATATCTTTCCAGTATAGTGCTTGTCGTCAGGTTAAAATGCAAATCCAACTTCGCAAATGCACTTTCCAGATCAGAGATGTTGTCTCCCACACCATCACTTGCAACTTGTGGCAAAGTCTCAAAAATTCTCTGTCCATCATAACCTAAGTGGTGCATTAAAATAGCAAGTTTTCTGTCATTGGAAAACAAATTTCCGCCAGCTACTTTCAAATAGTGCATGAAACCCTTCTTCCACTGTGCCCATTTGATTTTTATTGGTCCTGGAGTGGCCATAAACATGGGTGGGCCACTAAGATTCGACATAGCCATGGTGCTGTTTGTGAATTATCACTTGTTATGGTGCAGATAAAACTTCTCCCACTTCTCAACTTAAGTGTCTTGTTGCTGCAAAATGAAGGTAATATTGCGGGTGCTGCCTTCCGATGAGTTTCTGAAGATGCAGCCACCAGCGCAAAGCCCTAATGCAATAATGTACCTTCTCTGACAGTACTTGTTTGTTGGCTGTGTCAGCAACGTGCCTGCTTCTCAAAATGTTTCTATGCACTTCCCTATTGCCTAGGGAAGCCTCCAGTGACATGAAAGTACTACAATGAAAGTACTATAGTGGGTGCTGCCTCCCGATGAGTTTATGATGATGCATCCTCTAATACGAATTATCACTGTAGCAATACATCTTCTCAACTGTACTTGCTTGCAACACTGTTGGCTGTGTCTGCACTGTGCCTGCTCCCAAAACTTTTTCTGTGCACTTCCTTATTGCTTAGAAATATCTTCCCGCTCTTATTTGTAACTCAAAATATATGTCTCTTCAATGTCTCACGCTCCACATGAAACAAATGTCTATTTAATGTCTCTTCCTCTTGTGGCTGGTTCTCCCGCTTTTCTTACATGCCATCACATCAATGTTCACCCCTCCACACTCCTCATTCCAAATCAGTCTATTGCTTTGCTTCGCTTATTGTGCTAAGGCGAGGAGAGTAAATGAAGGGGAAGCCACTTACCAGGCCGCTACAAACGTTCAAAGAATGGAGCGGCTGCTCACCAGTGTGCAGAGGAGGTCCTGACTTGCTTTAGGTTGGCTGGGGGCAGTGGTCTCTCTTCTTTTGCTGCTCCCCCACCACAGCTTTACTCTGCTTCTGCATCAGGTTCTTGAAAATCCTCGTCGCCAATGTTAAGTATGAACATCCGGACAACTGCAAGTTAAAGGAACTATTTATTTTAAGTTATAGTTATAATGAAAGGACCTCCAGCTGCATAACACTACAACCAGGCACACAGGAAAACAGCAACAAATTCACTTGGAATGCCAACAAAAGTAAACAGCAACATCATAGCAAAATTGAATGTTCTCTTACAGTATGACATACCTCCATTCCAGGCTACATTGAATAGACAGGGCTGTATTCTTTCCATGGCAATACTTGCTTTCCATTGTTATTGAACACAACATTTAACTTGCTTATATTTCTATATCTTGAACCTACATCTTAATTGACATATATTTATGCCTCATAAAAACTACACCATAACAGGGACAATCACATAAGGCCTTGGCTGCTTCACAATGTCTAGTTCTGCCAAGGTAACTGGAGTGGGAATGATCAAAAGGACCACTGCTTTCTTGGGGCCAATGAAATACACAGTGTGAATTAGAATTAGAAAAACAATGATAAATGTAGAACAAGCATATATCATGCACCAATACATGAGGCTCTACCATCAATGCCTCTCCACTCGTCGTTGACTCTGCTCACTTTCTGGACCTGCAATATGCTCTATGGACCCAATGTTTGCCTGTGATTACTTTTAAGGCAGGAAAGAAACTTGTTTTATTCAGGCAAAGTCGTCAGATGCTCCGGTAATTGTCAAATCTGTTCAATAATTTCCACAAGTAACTGGCTGATTGCTGGACAGTTTATGGGATCTCGCATAAACACAAAAGTGTTGGTGTCTCGCCAAACAAGATAGGGATGAACTTGAAGCAAATAGTAAAAGATCATACCAAGTAATTTGTGGGCATCATCGTTAGACAGGACCATCTGTGCCTCCGGAAAGATGCTCAGGCAATAGTCTAATCTGTTCTACTATTGCTGTAAGCGTCTAATAGTCGGGCTATTCTTAGGATCCTGGATAAAAGCACGTATGTCAGTGCTCCTTCCAACAAGAGCAGGGTAAGTTCTGAGTATAAATATGAAGACAGCAACAAATAGTCTGCGTATATCAACATGGGATAATACCATAGGCACCTGCAAAGAGAATCTCACTGAAAAATGAATCGGGGAACTGCTCGTCGAACACAAAATCCAAATCTGGCATGTTTTTGTTTACTTCCGCACTCCACAGTCCATTGTCAGCAAAGTTCCTGTGGCTCAAGAACAGTAACTTGCTCACTCCTTGCTTCGAAGCTACAAATAGTGTTTCAGGGGAGCCACAGTCCAAAAGTACACTTTCATCTGTCTACTGGACAGTCTCTGCATCCTTCTTCCTAGTCATCAATCGAGTCTGCACGTGCTGAACTTCTTCTCCTTGACTTTCTTCTGAATCGGTTGGGGGTTCGTCAGCCTCTCCAGCATAGACTATTCATGTCACCTTGGTGTATCCAAGCTCGCCTTCCTTGGACTTTGACTGCTGACAGAGTGATATCCTCCACAATGAAAGGGCCACCAAATCGGGGCTCATGCACTTTCTTTTGAAGTTCCTGATTGGTACTTTATCTACAGGAAAAAGTCTAGGTACAGGTAATTCTTAAACTCTGGTTGCTGGATGGTCTTCATTTGTGTTCTGAGACCAACACCCCGTCAGCTGGACTTGATCTGAAATGACAGAGATACTAGCCATCATACATGTTAAGTACGCACCTAGCTCATCTCTTAACAATTCTGCAGTTGTTTAGGCATCACTCCTAGTCCTCGATGGAGGAGTTAGAGGCGTTCTCATTCGCCTGCCTGTGACTAGTTCGTGGGGTGTGAGGTGGTGGTCAGAGCTGGGCTGATCTCTCAATGCATATAATGCAAGGGCTAGGCAGTGCAGCCACCCCTTGTTTTATTTTTTATTTGTTTAATGGTTAAAAATGAACCTTTACAAAACTAAAATATATTCCATTCATACAAATTAATACAGATTTGAGTACATACACATTAAAAATATTGAGGTTAAAATTGTTAGCCATGTTGTTACAAATACAAAGTATTACATAATTCTTTATCGGTGAAAGTGAACACTTCCTGACGTGTTCCTTCAGTGCAAACATATTCAGAACTTCGATAGCAATTGACATAATTCGTCACTTAATCAGACAAGAGCTAATTTTCCAATAAAACATACTTGACCAGCATGTAATAGCCATTGGTTACTAGTCCATTATTTACATGTCAACAAAAATATCATCTAATATCAATCTAAATATGTGCAATGGCCCTAGGAGGCTGCTGTAAATCTTGATGCCAATGAAACAATATTTACATAAAGTCAATGGCAGAACATAGACCTTGCATGCTGATATAATTTGAGAACTAGCTCCTCAAACGAGACAATGAGGGCTCCTTTATAATGGTGACATGGATTACCTTCATGCCAGAAATTACATACTTGTCCATCTCTTGCATGTCACAGAGTCCTCATCCAATGTAACTCTACATGTTTCCAAGAGCTTAGTGGCTTCTGTCCATCTTGAAACCAATAGAACCAAACTGTCAGATATGAACAATTACACAGCATAAACCTTTGTCACATAATAGAGACTTAGGTCCCCTCAACTCAAAGGCCTCTATACAACTCATCTACCTTTTTGCAGGCAGTTAAAAGATTAGCACTAGCTCCGTTTCAATCATTTATAGTAACTGTACAGGAGCAAAGATGAGAGGATTGTAAGTACCCACCATCATCCTTGCCAATAAGCGTTCCAAACAGCCTTCAAAATGAGTTTCAACAAATTTCATCAAGAGTGGTTCGAGCAACCCTGAATTGTGGACACTCAAGCACTAAGGGCTTGAGAGTTTTTAATGATTCCTCACAATTCTGGAAATGACAGTTCTCTTGAGGCTCTTTACCTCTAACATTTCCCCAATACCTACACTGTTCCCGGGTGTGAAATTGTTTGAATTTGAAGCGCATATAATACGCACGAGTACGCATATAGGGAAAAATGCTGTTATAAGTGCAACATGGCACCCTTTTCCGCATGTACTTCGCATACTATTTGTGCGTACTATACTCATTCAGCCGATCGAACGTTCGACTCCAATCCCTCTCGAATCGTTTTTTTCCACATGTACTGGTCTAGTGCATAAGTCAGTGTTCGTCACCCCCAGGTCTTCAAGGATACTCTGCATTCTCCTTTGATATTGGGTGATTGAAGTTATACCTTTTACCTGTAAGGATAGTTGCAGGTCCTGATATAACATTTGGCATAGTTCACTTAAGCTCACCAACCTGCTCTGCCTGATAATGAAATTAACCCAAACTCATGTCGTTTTACACAGTTTGGTATTGAGAGGGCGAGATGTAATGCGTTTTTCACTAAGCACCCTTGTATGCTATCCAGGTGATTATTAAGGTCTAACGAACACATGTCTAGTGCATAGAGCAACACAGCTTCGACTTTGATATGATATGATAGTTTTTTATATTGCGCCTATGCACAATGTGTTTCAAAGTGCTTCAATGCATGGGAGGGAACAAGGGAAAATACAATGACATTCTTACAGGCCATGAATAGTAAGGATGTGAAATTAACTATCGTACTAGGCCTGACGACATTACAGATAGTGCAAGAGCTATGACATAGAAAAGGAAGGGAGGGCGAGAGTGGGAAGGAAATGGAAACAGACAGGCGACTACAGTACTAGGCCTGACAACATTTCTGGTAGAGCCGGAGAAAACAAAAGGTGAGAGAGAGGGGTGCACGAAGGGAGGGGAGGAACAAAACAAGCGACTATCAAACTAGGCCTGACGACAATTCAGATAGTGCTGGAGGGGGGTGATGAGGAAAAATACAGTAATGGAAGGGTGGAGGAAACAGACGAGGTTGCTATCATATTAGGTTTAGGGACAATTCTGGTAGAGTAAGTGCATAGAAGAAAGTAAGGTGAGGAGATAGGAAAGGAGGAGAGAACAGAGAGTAAGCATTAAAAAAGAGTGGAAAAGCAAGAGTGGAGAGCGAATACAATTGCAGAAGTCAGTAGGAACACATAATGTTGCAAGGCAGGATACAAGAAGAAGGTGAGAACAGCATGATTCAGGGCAACCATGAGTACAAGATGCAAAGGAAGTCGAGCATGAGAGTTGAGAAAGGGTGACGCACCGTGAATGAATGAAGTTCATAAAAGTCAAATCCAGCATTGGCCACAAGACGGTGATGGTGAAACCAGAATGTATCAGGACGGACTCCTGCAGAAATAGGCTGGAGGAGGTTGAGGGGAGCAGGGTAGAAGAATCAAGCAAAATGGGGTACACCTGTGTGTGAGAAGGGGGGGCACAAGGGAACATCACAGGGGGACAAAAGAGGTTGGGGATGGCCTGTGAGAACAGAGGGGGTAACACATGTTGGTGCATGCTTACCTGCTGTCTGAACAGGGGGTCGGGCCCCGGGTCCTCCTGGTCCGAACAGGTCCAAACAGAAATTGCCCTTTTCTTCGACTGCCCTTGGTCCAAACAGAAATTGCCCTTTTCTTCGACTGCCCTTGGTCCAAACAGAAATTGCCCTTTTCTTCGACTGCCCTTGGTCCAAACAGAAATTGCCCTTTTCTTCGACTGCCCTTGGTCCAAACAGAGATTGCCCTTTTCTTCGACTGCCCTTCACTTCGGACGCCTGGGCTAGAGACAACCTTGATCTAATAGTTAAGAGCAGGAAGGAAGAGGCAGAGCAAAGAAGGTGGGCCGGGCTTAGGCCAGGTGACCTAGATCGACTTGCACCTGCTCCCCATCTGCAATGGAAAAGAGGCTGGAGGGCTCCTTAAGTAGGAAAAATAGCAGGAAGGCACCAGGTGGGCGGGGCTTGCTAAGTGGTGAAAAGGAGCGGCAAGCAGGAAGGCACCAGGTGGGCGGGGCTTGCTAAGTGGTGAAAAGGAGCGGCAGGCAGGAAGGCACCAGGTGGGCGGGGCTTAAGCCAGGTGACCTAGATCCACTTGCACCTGCTCCCCATCTGCAAAGGAAAAGAGGCTGGAGGGCTCCTTAAGTAGGAAAAGGAGCGGCAAGCAGGAAGGCACCAGGTCGGCATGGCTTGATAAGTGGTGAAAAGGAGCGGCAAGCAGGAAGGCACCAGGTGGGCGGGGCTTGCTAAGTGGTTAAAAAGAGCGGCAGGCAAGAAGGCACCAGGTGGGTGGGGCTTAGACCAGGTGACCTAGATCCACTTGCACCTGCTCCCCATCTGCCTTTGAGAAGGAGGAAGTCTTGCAACAGAGTTAATGAGAATTTGCAGTACTTCATAAATATCACCTTAAGTTTCGATTGCAGGGGCCTAGCTGCAACCTACAACCTATCATTTCAAATTTTAATAGAGGAGGCGTTGATCATGAGATAGCCAAGGTATATAATCTCAGTAGTTTGGGAGATAAAAGCTCCATCAATCTTCCATTTGTATTGTTTTAGCTTTTTCCCTGCATTAAATACCATTGTGCTGGTCTTTGTGGCATTAGGTCTGAGATTGTGAGATCGAGCAAATACCTCAAAACTATGGAGTTTCGCTTGTAGCCCCAATGCGATCTAGCAGGATAATGTCATCTGCGAAAGCTAGCCAGTTCAAACGCAGACAACCTACTTTTACAGCGTACATTCCTGCCTTTTCCCACGATGGTCGAGATCACACAAATAAAGGTTAAACAGCGTGGCCGCTGAATTGCAGCCCTGCTTAAGCCCTAAGTGTGTCCTGAAAGGTTCGGTATGAGCTCCCTCGCTCGTTACCCTTACCTTATAGGCTGTGCGATTGTGCAGCAGTGCATTCCAATAGATCAAAACCAGCGGAATTGCCAGTTTGCTCATTTTGACCCATAGCACGTTTCTTATCACAGTGTCAAATGCTGCAGTCATGTCGATGCATGCCCTACACACAGGACTAGCACCTTTCTTTTAAGTGCCATCTAGTATATGAGACATTATGGTTGCATTTAGCACAGTGCTCATACCTCTTCTGAATCCAGTTTGCGATTTGGACAGAATGCAATGTAGACTGATGTATTTATCCAATTCATGCAGTATCAGAATTGGAATTTTTTTTGCAGCAGCATCGATTAGAGAGATGGGATGATAGTTATCCGGATTAATGGGATCCCCTTTTTATATATTGGTACTATAATCGAGGTCCCCCATTCCTCTGGGATATTTCCAGACAATAAAATTAGATCGAATTTGGTTTTAAGAATTGTTGCCCATAAGGCTGGATCTGCCTTGTATACACAGGGTGGGATACCGTCCGGCCCCGGAGCTTTCGAGTGGGTCATCTTATTGATGGCCCATTCAATATCAAGAGTTGACCAGTTGGTGAGTTGAGTATTCGAACCCTGTGTCAACTGTTACTTGATACCTAAGAATCTTGCTGGAAGATGATACTTACTAGCTATATATCTTTCCCAGATCTCGGCGGAGATGTTATTCGCCAGGCTTACTTTACCAAGAGAATCCGGATGTCTGATCACTGCCCAAATCGCTCTCGTATCCTGATTGCAGATCAATCTAATGAGTTCACAATTTACTTTATTATACCTCAAGATCTGCAATGCTCTAATTTTATTCTTGTACATTTGCTAAATCTTTTTTTCAGATGAATGCTGTGAGTTGCTCACATGTGCATATTTCAGTGCTCTCAGTTCTTTATTCTTAGTACGTTTAAGCAATTTAATACTATGATCGTATGCATGATCATTCACAGGTACCCTTTTTTTTCTGCTTGCTCAGGAGAAATGAGATAGCAGCCGTGACAATTTCAGCAATACATGCTTCTCTTAGATGTAAAGCATGAGTGGGTTGCACAATGCACACATACATGTTGTTTAAGTCCCAGGACACTAGACACGCTAGCTGATGGCACAATGATGGATTCCATCTAAGAGCGATGTTCCCACGCTCTATTTCAGGTAATTGCAACAGCGCGTCTACAGCAAGGTTCGAGTATAATATACCAGTTGATAGCTGAATAGGAGCATGATCTCTGAATGTAATTGCGTGTATGCTTACTAGGTCTACTTGATGCATAAGAAAATGTGATACCCCAAAGTAATCAATCATGGTTGCAGCAACCCCCCTGGCTCCAAGTGTGATTGAAACCATTCCCTGCGCATTCTACAAAGCTCAAGTCCCAGTCATCGAAAAAGGTCACCCATCTCTGGCCTCTCGCCCTTGCTCTCTTTGCACGTTCAGATTGTTCTTCGTGCCAAGTGCCACAGCTGTCAAGGCACATAGTTTGGGTTATGTATAAGTGCATTCTCTAAACAACTGTCTATTTCATCTAATATTTAATCTATGGCTTGTTTAAGAGGATTCCAATACAAAGTTATCAACAGTACTGGTTTACCTAGATTTGCCTTGAACCTCAATTCAGCTGCAAGGATGTGATCCGTTACATACATAAGTTTGTTAATACAGTTAATGTGATTATTAATCACAATTGCCAAGCCTCCAGAAGGACATCCTTTCTTTGGCTTAGTAGCATGAGAGCAATAGGTTGAAAAACCCTGCAGCACCAATTGATCGATTTTCATTGTTTCTTGCAGAATAATCACATTCCACTGATGAGGGAGGGGAGGAGAGGCCAACCACTTAAAGAGATTGTGATAGCAGCATGTGTTCACTTTTCGGATATTGCTAAGAGGAGTTCATATCTGTGTTCGCATTAAGGATAGTTCTCAATAAAGGCTCTACCCATGCAAGTTCTTTCTTGTTCCCGGCAATCGCTATCAATTGCGAAATTCACAACTTCTCATCAGCAGTGCTACCAGATGCTCTCAGGATTGGCTCCACCACCCCACTCTGCGAAGGCACTGGGAGCTGCAAGAATTCTCTCGATAACATCTCATCATTAAACATATGTAACATGAAGCCTAGCTCCAATAGCTCAGCTCTATACGACCAAATAAATTTAAGGATGTTTGCGGAGGGAAGATAACAAATCATTCATTCAAATCGATGTTCTTTCAAAATCCTTACTCGTAAGGATTGGCGGAATACGCGAGATGAGATCAAGCCAGTAATTGTGACTGATTCTTGCACCTCCCAACGCATCAACTTTCCCTTCCAATCCAATCATATTGAATGTGCTGCGAGAATCCTCTACGCCTACTGACGGTATAGTAGATGGTTCAGCCTTAGGGATCGTTCCAATACCACTCCTACCCTTTGTTTCACATGCAGAGGAAATATCTTTACAATCAACATTTCCTTCACTCATTTGCATTGCAGAACCAATCCTCACAGAGTCAAGCTCTGAGCCTGATGCAGTGCAAGAGGTGCCACTGTCACACTCCCAACAATTCTACTGCCGTACTGGGCAGATTTAGTTCCTTCATTAGCACCTCAGATTTCAACGCACCACATTCCAAAGCTTTTCTCAGAATGCTCAGAACATGTACGTGCGATTCTGTGCTGGTTACATTTAATACCAGGGGGCAGGTAGTTACTATTGGAAGAGATGTCTCAATCGAGCCTGGCAAGGACTTTTGATTTGCAGATGCACTTTCTCCCTCGCTCATAGAAGGGCAGTGTGCTGTTGCCCCCTTTAGAGCTGCTCTTCTTCTGAGTATTGCAAGGTAGTTCACCGGTAGTTGCTATTGAGCATTCCTGAACTCTACTATTGTGAGGAACATATCCATGAGAGGGTGCCTCCGGAAGTTCCCTAGATTTACCTGAGCCACTAATAATATAAAAACCTTTTTCTAAGGTCCGCCCGTTCCCTTTCAAGTTCTCTTGACCATTGCTACAAGCTTCAGCATATTGAAGGACCTTTATTGTCAATTACACTTATAGTAATACCAGTTACAGCAGGCCTTTTCTCGATTGGCACGAGATTACAGCCCACCCCATTAGCAGCACTAGACGTGTTCGTACACTTTCTCCCTTCTGCCGGAAAATAATTGTTCAGGTTGCTTTGTTTTGTCACCATGTCACCCGTTTGCTCAGGGAATGATGTTGGTGTCCTATTCACTGGTTATTCGCCTCATTGACCCTTGGTAACACGTAGCTAGGGGCGGTGGAGCTCTTTCGGCCGCTGTTGGTTATTGATAGAACCTGCCCTGTATTCGCCTCTTGTTTAAGCTCTCTGGGAGGCAAGAGGAGCGCTTGGCTCTCCTCATTTAACTGATCCACCTCAATTGGGTCTTCCTCACAATTATTGGGAGGAGTTTCCTTGCAAGTTAGTTCAGAGTTAGTGTCGGCCACAGTGCTTTTAGTCTTTTTAGTTTTATTAATTCACCATCAGCCTTGATCTCTCAGTTCGTCTATTTGGGTCTTTAGATCAATGAGTGCAGTTTCAGTACCGTGGAGTGGACGGAAACCAGATTGTCTGGCTCCCAGTAGATTGTTTAATTCAAGGTGTCTTTGAATTTGTGTAATTCAAGGTGTCTTTGCATTTGTGTATAGGTAACCTTGTCTAGTATCTTCAGTAGGAAAGGTACGGTAGTGATGGGCCGATAATTGGGGATGAGGGGGTCAAGAGTCTGTTTCTTGAGAAGTGGGGGCACCCATTATTGTTTTAGGTTCGCCGGGATATTACCTGTGGCGAAGGAGGTGTTTATCAATTTTGAAATGAATGGTGAAAGGTCTCTGGCAGCATCTTTTATTAGTTATGCTGGGCAGATGTCACCTTTACAGTTTGACGGTTTGAGGGAAAGGATGATTTTCTCTACCTCTAAGATGGTAGTTTTTGTGAAGGAGAATTTGTTGGTTGGGTCATTAATGGTGTTGTTAAGTGGCGGCTTATTTGTAAGGTTTAGGGAATCTTTTTTTAGTTGGATTTTGTTTTGCAGTGTGGTGATTTTATTTGCTAGGGCTGTTTGGATATCTTTGCACCAGGTCTGGTCTTTGATGCAGGTATCGGGTGTGGCAATGGGGGACTCAAGTTCTTTCACGATGGAGAAGAGTTCCTTCATACTTGAGTTGGCATTGGCAATGCGAACATTGTAGGAATTACGTTTCGCTAGACAGATTTCATTTTTATAATGCCGAGAGATATTAGTTAAGTTAGCTTTATTCTCTTCGGTTGGACATAGTTTCCAGTTGGATTCGCATTTTCTTTTGTTTAGGCGAAGGGCCTTAAGTTCTGGCGTGAACCACTTGTTTAAATGTGCCTTGGGTTTGCTTGTTTGCATTTTGAGGGGGGCGACTTTGTCCATAGTGGTGCGCATGATGTTGTTGAATTCGTTGACCAATGCACTAGGGTCGAGGTTGTCTGGCAGTGCATTTAAGGTAGGAAGGATCAGGGGAATAATATTATCCGCTGTAATATTCTTTTTGTTTCTTGTAGGGCATGGTGGAGCTGCCTGTGGGGCAGGGCTGGGTAGTTTGGTAGTTAGTAAATTAAATTAAAGGACACCAAGGAGTGGTCTGTCCAGGAGAGGGGCGTAATAGAGGATACTGTGGCTGAGCAGTTGGAATCAGCGATCCAGTCAAGTATTCTACCCTTTGCATGTGTGGGGGTGCTAACTTTTTGGGTAAGTCCCAAGGTGTGAAGGGTATTGGCAATAGTGGAAGCATGGGCATCTGCTGGGTCATTGAAGCCAAGGTTAAAGTCCCCTAATATCAGCAATTGGGAAGTAGTTTTGGTATTGTTGGCCAGAAGGCTGTGCAGGTCCTCCTCGAAGGTTCCAAGCGGGCCCGTTGGTCTGTAAATTAGATGAATTGAAAGAGTTTGGGTGTTGTTTATGGGAATTTTGGCAGTGAGAGTTTCACAGGATTGCATAGTTGTGGTAGGGGCTAGTCGTAGTGATAGGTTTATTTTGGATATAATGGCTTATTTTGGATATAATGGCGATTCCACCTCCGCGGGAGCCTTCTCGGTCCTGCCTAGATATGGTGTAGCCGTTTTAGAGTCGGGAGGGATCTTCTAAGAGGTTCATAGAGTTTAAGTCTGGCGCGTAATTTAAGGTTTCTCTCGTGAGTTGGGGTAGGCTGAGAGGTGTAGACTAGTTGGCCTGGCATGGCCTGGTGCGCGGGGCTGATGTGGCCAGGGTAGTTGGGTGTTTTGGGTGTGGTGAGTAAGAGAGGAGGCGCGAAAGCTGGCTTGCAAGGGGGAACTTCAGTGTGGCTGTTCTTGGGGGAGGCGTGCAGTGTGGCCATAATCATTAGAAAGTAAATGTTGAGTGAGCTAGACATAGTGCGAAGCTATTCCTGTTAGCTAGCAATGCCACTTGGTGTGTGTGGGCTAGGATAATTAGTCGTCAAGGTACTAAATGTCGGTGACTATGTCTAAGGCTGTGTGGCTAGATCTATAAGGTCTATGCACCATTCACTAGTAGGGGCACAAGTATATGAGGCATGAATGGGCAGTGTCTAGGGTGCATAGCATGGGAGGCACCTAAATACGCCTGTTCCAACAGGGCTAGGATATAGAGACTGAGGGCACCTAGATGTGGCAATCAATCAGTGACTATAATACATAGAATGGTAGGCTAAAATACAAAGGCTGAGGACACCTAGATAAGGCAAACTGACAGTGACTATAAAGCATAGCGTGTGAGGCTAGGACATAGCACAAAACAAAGTGGTCTATTAGCAACCCTAGGGCACAACACAAATCAAATGTGGTCTATTAGTGACCATGAGGCACAACACATCAAATGTGGTCTATTGGCGACCCTAGGGCACAACACAAATCAAATGTGGTCTATTAGCGACCCTAGGGCACAACACAAATCAAATGTGGTCTATTAGTGACTATGAGGCACAACACAAATCAAATGTGGTCTATTAGCGACCCTAGGGCACAACACAAATCAAGTGTGGTCTTTTAGCGACTATAAGGCACAACACAAATCAGATGTGGTCTATTAGTGACCATAAGGCACAACAGTAGGGCATAACATGAGGAGACAGTATTGTTTGCTATCTTTTGTGGCAAGTGTGGTGATACAGCCGGGAAAAAGTAAGGGAGAGAGCCTGTCAGGTGGGCCGTGAGTAGCAAAGTAAATATGGCATCCTAGGTGTATAATAGTAGTGGAGTGCTGATAGAGCGTGAGGGAGGTTCAGTGAGGTGCCATGAGGCGAGTGAAACATAGTCATGGTTCATACAGGAGAAAAGGATTTTTCTGTTACTCACAGTTCGAATGCCAGATGTCGAATGACTCAGTAGGAGTCAAGGTTCCGTGTGCAGAGGGAGAGTGCGAGCAGCGCTGGAGGTGCTTAGGGGCAGTGTGGAGGACCGGCTTAGTCTTAGTAAAGCCTCCAGTTACTGAACCCAAGCCGACATTAAGAGGTGGCGAACGCAGACGGATAGGAATATCCCTACCCTGATCTACATCTTCATATCTGTTGGAGCTGTCAACTGGACCCCCCACACTGCCAAAATCATCCATGCCGAGGTATGTACTTTTCCCAGTGCACACCAATGAGTCAATGTTCGTGCTGCCTAGAGAAGGAAGTTCAGCGAGTCGGCCTCTAAGCAGGCCACTCGCCATAATTGTCAGTTCACAAATTGCTCCCAATAGTGAGTTAATATATAGGTCTCACCTTCAATTTTTCAGGCACACCTCCACATCAACCTCCATAAGAACGACAAGAGCACAAAAATAACAGCACACCTCGCCCGCCTCCCTTCCAGCCTAACAGCACACTTGCACACACTTGGGATGCGCGTGCACCCTACTGTAAGTAGTGTGGCTGTGTGCAAGGTAGGCGGGGCTTCTCCTCGCACGGGAGCTAAAGGTTAGAAACTAAAAGCAGACGTAAGTAACGTAAATCACATCCGTTTAATAAACGCAAGGGGGTGATGTCTTGTAACAAAAGCCCAGCCCACAAGCTATACAGCCCAGCCCTGCTGGGGACAGCCCAGCCCACAAGCTAGTTAATCAGGCACACACCCACCGCAGTCACAGTGCAATAAATGAGTGTTTCAACCAAATATTTACTTTGGTCACAGAAGTCCTCAGAAATGCTTGTAGTCCTTAAAGATGTTTCGCCTGAAAACAGTGGTCACTCTTCCTCTTGCACATACAGCCTCAGTAGTCAGGCTGACGCCAAGCAGCAAAAGATCTGTAGTGCCGAGCTCAACAGAACACTTGCACACACTTGGGATGCAGCCACCCTTTTTCAGTTTCACTTTCAACTTGGCTGTTATTTCTTTGAGCAGATTTTTGAGTCTCTCACATATCCAGGTCGCTTGCGGGTGATAAGCAGAAGAAAACTTGTGTTTAATACTAAGCAATACGCTAATTTTCTCAAATACCTCATTCACAAAATGGGGGCCATTATCTGATCTTAGCACCTCATATACTCTGCATCTAGTAAATACTTCTCGGACTAAGAACTTCTCAGCGCAAGTGGCGTCAGCATGTGTGCATGGACGGGCCTCAATCCACCTTGAGAAAGGGCACACCACCACTATCGTATACCTGTATCCATTAAAGACCTGCAGCATGTCAACATAGTCCATATGTAAATGCTGAAAAGGACCATTTGGTCCAGGAATTACTCCTCTGACTGTTTGCAGCGTGTGCCCAGCAGTAAACCTCTGACATACGATGCAATTTCTCCAGCATGGGGTCTGGCATGGATTCACATGCTCATGAATATTCCCCGTCGTCATGCCGGGAATCTTCGGTAAAGAAAAAATCAGTATCAGTTTCGTTTCTGATCTGTATTTCTTAGTAGTAACCATTCACTGATCTCTGGGTCATACTGCCCCCAGCCAATGACTGCCCTCTCCCTAATCCCCGCCTCTGGCAGCCATCCTCAGATTTTTACCACACGTTCAAGGGTTGGGAGTTCTCTTGCTTTAGCTCTTGAGCTTTTGCTGCGTTTTTGCGCTTTTTCAGGAGATTTTCTCATTTTTTCGGTTTAATCGAGCCTCAAGCTCCACCCTTTCTACTTCCGATAACGGGGACCCGTTTCGGAATTCTTCTACGCCCCTCAAGGGTGAAGTTTTCGTCGAGTTTACGCTTCTTGGAGGATTCCAGAAGATCTGCGGCCTACCTCAACCGACATGGCCCAGGACAAGGGAAGCTCGACGCCTGGATCCAAGCTGTTCAGGTGCTGCCCTGGATGCGGATTGCAAAATGTTTTCAAGGAGGACGAGCATTCGCAATGTATCTACTGCCTTCATGAGGACAAGACGCATGTGGAGAAGGACTGTGCGTTCTGCAAGAACCTCTCGGAACGGAGCAAGCAGGAGGGTCGTTCCCGCCTCGCCGCCTGGCTGGAGAAGGGCACAGCAGGTGAGAAGGCGAAGAAAAAGCCGGAGCGGGCTTCTAAGTCTTATGAGGGCGGCCCGGCGACGGGGGCCCAACAGAAAGCCAAGCACCGCGAGCCCGCGGGCACCGGGAGCGCTGAAAGGTTGGGCTCTTCGGCTGCCAGGCAGGGCGCGACTTCCCCGGCACGTTCGACCACGAGCCAGCGCTCTGGTTCTGGGAAGAGGAAGTCCGAGAACCCGGGTAAGCTGCTGGAGCGGCCCCGGTCGATCTCGAAGGGAACCGAGGGGGAGGGAGGCGCTGACCCTCCCCCCAAGGCGAAGGCCCAGGACGCACCTAAGGTGGTGAGGGCTTTGATCGAACCGGCAAAGGCCTCTCTCGAAGTGGTTGCTGCGACCCTGGCGGAGCCGGTTGAGACTACGCCAGTGGAGGCGGCCTCTGGGCCCAGAGTATCCCTGCCACCGCAGAGGGAATCCTCTTTCCAGCCCATCGCTAAGACCCCCGTGATGACCCCGGCGGAAAAAGAGGGGGGGGTTCCGTTGGCCATTACGGACTCAGAATCAGCCTCTGAGGAGGACCTGGTGGAAACCGTGAAGAGCCTCAACGAGAGGTTCGAGAAGGTTCGATCCCAGGGGAAGGATCTTGCTGACGAGATCGAATATAGCAAAGATGGCAACGACGACGAAGGCCCGGTGGAGCAGCCGTCCCGCCCGTCGCAGCCATTACCTGAGCCTCAGGATAGCTCGGCGGCCATTTTGTTGGCAATCCAATCCTTATGTACCGAAATAAGGACGAGGTTACCACGGACCCCGACGGAGGATCCTGAGCCAGGACTGTCGGGGAGCCCCCCGAACAAGCGGAGGAGAGTCCATCCTGCACCACCCTTCGTGCCCCAAGGCCTGTGGACCCCTCACCCCCCTCGCCTGACCCTCGGGAGGATACAGGGACGGACAACGACGGTGGCGATGATACAACGGACATTCCTTCATCTCCTCCCCCTCGGGCCTCTCCGCCCGACGAAATTGGCTCCTTTCATGCCATGATAGCCAGGGCGTCCGAGCTCTTCCAACTCTGCCCGGAGGAACAGAAGAAGGAAGGCTTTCTTTATCAACGACGAGAGGCCAAGAGAAAGACGGTCCTAGCAGTGCCGTTGCTCGTTGACATCTGGGACGAAGGACTGGCTGTCCTTAAGAACCCTTCTACAACACCCGCCAAGAGGGACAGGTACGAGAAGAAGTACCGGGTCCCCGACGCAGCCCCCTTGTGCCTCAGGGCCCAGCCTACGCCAGATTCGGTTGTCTCGGCGGCGGCTAATAAGAAGGCAGCGTGTGCGGCAGCTTCAACCTCCGCTTCCCCGCCGGACAGCGAGGGCAAGAAGTTGGACTCTATGGGACGACGAGTCATCTCGTCGGCGGCGGCGACGACGGTTAAGGCGGCCAATGCCTTAGCGATCGTGGCCCGTTACGACAGGGAGCTTTGGTTCAAGTTAGCTTCCCTGCTGGACTTCCTGCCGGATGACAAGAGGGCGGAGGCCCTAGAGATTCTTCAGGAAGGTGAGGTGGCGTCGGATCACGCCATAATGGTGGCAACGGACATTGCCGATACCGGATTTTCGCCTGGGAGTTCTTCAACAACGACGGCCCTTTCGGAACTCTGGAGGCAGACAGGGTGCCTCCAAAGGATCCAGCGCTGGCTCTTCTACATACAGTCAGGCGGCCCGCTCCTTGTCCCAGGAGGCCTACAGGGGTCGCGGCAAGCAAGGAGGATCCCGCCGTCATTGTCAAGGAGGTCAAGGCGGCAAGGCCTCTTCCAAGCAGGACTGAACCGGCCGTAGCGTCGGGCCCTCACCGAAGCACCTCGGTGTGAGGCCGGCTGACGAAGTTCGTCAGCGTGTGGGAGTCCAGCTCCACCGACCGTTGCCGTTACTGCTCCGTCTCATCAACCAGCTCAAGAAGTCCAGGTGCAGGATGATCCTCGTCGCACCGGCGTGGCCGAGGCAGGTCTGGTTCCCGGACCTTCTGGACTTGTCAGCGTCCCCACCAGTCAAGCTGCCGGCGGACGCGGATCTTCTCTCCAGAGAAGGAGGCGCCATTCTTCATCACGACCCAGAGTCGCTGAACTTGCAGGCCTGGCTCCTGCAGCACTAGACTTTGGAGGGTACGACATCCCGGCTGACTGCAGAGAGGTTCTTGTAAAAGCCAGGGCGTCCTCAACTCTCAAGTGCTACGGACATAAGTGGAAGAGGTTCTCTGTCTGGTGCCGTGCACAGAAGATTAACCCTCTGCGGATTACGGCCCCTCAAGTACTGCCGTACCTACTGTCGCTGGCCAAAGCTGGACTGGCTCACGCCTCCATCAAGATACATCTGGCTGCCATCTCCCGATATACCAAGACTACGTGACGGGCGGCCTTGTGGTCTCATCGCCTGGTGAAGGAATTTATGAAGGGACTTTTCCGATCGTTCCTGCCGGTGAAGGCTCCTGCCCCGGCGTGGGAGCTTAATGTTGTGCTGACTGGGCTCATGGGAGCCCCATTCAAGCCTATGCATTCGGTGCCTTTGAAGTTCCTGTCGTGGAAGACAGCATTTCTCGTGGCCATCACCTCCGCACGACGAGTTGGAGAGATCCAGGCCCTACCTTGCAAACCTCCATACTTGACTTTTCACGACACGAGGGTGGTGCTGAGGACGCACCCCTCCTTCATGCCCAAGGTGCCGTCTGACTTAAACCTCAATGAGCCCTTGGTGTTGCCAGTTTTCTTCCCGTCTCCTTTGTCGCCGGCCGAGAGGACTTTGAACTCGCTGGATGTGGATAGAGCGCTGAAGTTCTAAGTGGACCGCACAAAGAGTTTTTGGAAGACGTCACAGCTGTTTGTGAACTTTGGACCTGTGAATCAAGGGAAGGCCCTCTCGAAGACTTCCATTTCCAGATGGCTCTCCGGCTGCATCATGCACTGTCACCGGTTGGTAAACTGACCGCTGCCCGGCCGTCCGAGAGCCCATTCGACCAGAGTGATCGCTGCTACCACGGCGTTCCTGTCTGGTGTGCCCCTTGCTTGACATCTGCAGGGCTGCTACGTGGAGGTCGACGCACACCTTCACGAGATTCTACTGCGTCGATCAGGACTCCCGGGAGGAGTCCAGGGTCGGCCAAGCAGTGCTGCGCAACCTGTTCGCTTAAGGTGAGCCTGGTGAGGAGGTAAGAGATGCTTAATGTTGAGTTGTTGTATTGCTTAATGTTGAGCCTTTTGCCACCTCCCGTGGTTGTGCATGTGTATACTGCTATGTATTCTTATATTCATGAGCATGGTAATCCATGCCAGACCCCATGCTGGAGAAGGAACAAGTTACTTACCTGTAACTGTTGTTCTCCAGCATGGGTCTGGTCATACTGCTACTTTACGTGCTACCAAATCTGAGGATGGCTGCCAGAGGCGGGGCTTAGGGAGAGGGCAGTCATTGGCTGGGGGCAGTATGACCCAGAGATTAGTGATTGGTTACTACTAAGAAAGACAGATCAGAAATTAAACAGATACTGATTTTTTCTTTACCGAGGATTCCCGGCCTGACGACGGGGAATATTCATGAGCATGTGAATCCATGCTAGAGCCATGCTGGAGAACAACAGTTACAGGTAAGTAACTTGTTCCTTACTACATAAAAGGCAACGTGTTCGAACAGGTTCGGTCCCAACCAGTCCTCCGCAATTGTTGCACCAAGGCTCTCCCTAATGACATGTGTAGGGTTGTGTAGCTGTTGTAACACCACCCTTAATAAGGGTACAGGCATCACCGGTTTCCCAGTGCTGTCTTGTCGCCACAGTGCCTCGGAAGGGGATAAAGAACACCCCCTCCGTGTCCACTGGTCTTTCTCTTCTTGTGGAGCTTCACCATGAACTTCCATTAGGTGAGTTCTTGACAAGTGGTTAAAGCTTTCATTCACAACCATCATCACAAAAATGTTCCCTTTCACATCAGGCGTATCAAAATTCATTATGTCAGGTGAATGTGCAACCCTTTTTGCCTCTTCGTCTGTGTCTTGGTTTCCGCATGAAATGAAGTCTGTTTTCTTAGTGTGCGCTGCACACTTGCGATGGCTACTAGGAGCTGTAGTGCTTTAATAAGCCTGTCCAATAACGCGGCATGTTGCACTGGAGTTCCGTCAGGCTTGGAGGTAGCCCCTCCTTTTCCAACGTGCTTGCCCTGTGTGCACGGTTGACGTCACGTAGGTGGAGTCACTGTATACTGTTACTTCCTGGTCTGCATGGTTTTCAAGCGCGACAATAAGTGCCACTAATTCTGCAGCCTGTGTTGAAAAGTGAGATGGTAGTCTTGCACTTGTCATCACTTAGCTGTGTGCCTTACTACAGCGGCACCTAAATGCCTTTCTCCATCCGTTTGATCAATCTTTGACGAACCATCAATAAAGAGAATCTCGCCTGCTGCCAGACCATTTTCCTTTACCCTCTGGATCTCGTCATAGAATTCCTCATAATTTGAGCAATCATGTACATGGTCATCCTCTTCCAGTGGTTCAGCTACAAACGTGGCAGGGTTCACCATTTTACACCTGACTATTTTGATCGCTGGATTAGATATAACCACCTCGTAAGCAGAAGCTCTTTGAGACGTCAGTGTACCCTTAGGTTTCTCCAAAACAGCAAACCAGGCATGCTCGACAAATGTCATCGAACACCCCATCCCTATGCTGGCAGACTTCTCAATAGCGAACACGGCTGGTGCCAACGATTGTTCGCAAGGGAAGTGACCCCACATTATTGGGTCCAAAATCCCACAGTAATATGCTATAGGCTTGTATCACAATGTAGTTCTCTGCATGAGTACTGCTGTCAATACTGTTCCATTCATGTGCAAAAATAAAAAGAACTCCTCAGAATAATTGGCAATTTCTCCTTGTACACTTTATATCCTTTCTCTGCTAAAACAATCATTAGCTGAATCGAGTCTCGTTTACACTCTTCTTCTGATGTGCTACAGAACTGAATATCATCTACGTATTGCAGCACGACACTTGGCAAATCAATATTGCTTAGGTCCATCTGCAGGACCCTATTGAAAATCGATGTTGACTCACAGTACCCCTGAGGTAAACGTGTGCTCTTCAGCTTAGTCTGACGAAAAGTAAATGACGTAAGATCTTGGGAGTCTTTATACAACGGGATTGAGAAAAACACATTTTTCAAATCAATCACTGTGAAATATCACGCCTCAACAGGAATGCTACATAGGATCGTCGCCGGATTCGGAACTAGAGGAAACTCTGCCTCTACAATCTGGTTAATCGGCCTCATATCTTGAATTAAACACCACAACCCCACCTTTGATTTCTTGATAGGGTACACTATGGTATTGCATGGTGACTCTGACGTCACTAAGATGCCCTGATCCATCAAAGCGGATATAGTCTTGCAAATTCCCTCCTCTGCCTCTCCAGACATGGGATATTGCCTTGCTTGAGGTAAAATTGCTCCTGGCTTCAGCTTAATCTCAACTTCTCCATCCCCTTTTAAAAGGCCTACATCATAGGGGCCCATAGTCCATAAAGAAACTGGCACTTTCTCCATATCTTCATAAAAAAATATGGGGTGCTGCTGCACTATTATCATTTCCTGTGAGGTCTCTTGTCTTTCTGTCGTGATCCAATATGTAATGCTCATCTTGAACACTACTTAGTCATCCGACGGGTCATCTCTAAGCATATCCTTTTTATAATTCTTTTTATTTTTATTGTATTTGGTTAAAAAAAAGAATAACCTTTCATTAGACCCTTTACAATTCTTAATCAACCAGTACAATTAAACATTCACAGAAGTGGAGAAAATAAACCAAAGTAAAAAAAATAGTTGATAACCTTTTGCATATAATGACTTCGATAAAATAAGTCCATTCTCCCCACTTATTAGGATCACTATGGAACGATTACTCCCGTTTCCTCTATTCATGGATTACTCTCCAATCAATAAGGGAGTACGTTTCTTTCCCCTTTACCCACCACATATCAGGGATTTTCACATATTCTATTTTCCCTTAGTATGGTTCAGCCATACCACCCTCCCCCTCTTACCCTGTCAAAAAGCATTTCTCATCGAGTCTAGTTTATCAAGTTCAGTTTTCCCAATATTTCTACTACCGTTGCAGTTAGCTGTATTTCTTGGCCTGCAATCATTCTTTCCCAAAGATGTTCTGATACAAGACCCTCCTCCTTGAGCGTGAATCTTCTTAGCTTCGCTAGCCTCAGGGCCCAGGTCCCTTCGCACTCCATTAGGATGTGTCGGAATGATTGGAGTCTTGGGTTGGTACATATTTTACATAATTTGATTGCGTGTTCTTCTTGATTTCTTATCGCCAAGACTTCCCCGGTGGGGACAAGGTTCAATCTCACCTGCAAGAAATTGGATATTATTCTGGGGTCTGGATACTTTACTAAGTAATGGGGAAGGTGCCCTACATTTTTTTCTGCAGTCAAAAACGTGTTACGTGGCTTGGAGCTTCTTACCAAAGATATAGTTTTAATCCAGTCCAAACGCTGCAGATCGCGTTTTACCTTAAGAGCGTTGGTAGTCGGAGTCTCAAGATCCACATCTGCTCTATCCAATATATTTTTTACCCTTCGTTCCAGCCCTCAAGATCCCTGACTTTGAGCTTGTCAGGTGGGCTCTAATGTCTTCATACAATGAACCGAGTTTAGGAGACATTATCTCTCTATACAGTGAGGTTAATTTCCACTCTGCTCGACACTAGTCTAGAGAGACCAGACCCAGCTCGAACAGCAGATTCCAACCTGGTGTACCCATGGGAAGATTAAGGGAGACCTTCCAGATTCTACCTTCTACTTTGGCCTAATTTATATTCCAGAGTGAGGGATTAGCTTCTAAGCCATACAGAATAACCAGTATTATTTTGGCCACATAATATTTAATCATTGGCAGAATGGTCAATTTACAATATTTAGCTTAGATTTTTTTCATGTGGGGGATCAGATCATATGCCTTAGTGAAGATATCATGCTCCTGGTTTCTCGTGCTGGCGTAGGTCTTATAGCCGAGGTATATTAGCTCTTCCACTCGCGGTATAATCTGCCCGTTCAATGACCAGTTTTCAAAGCTAGTTTTCTTTCTCGGATGTTTAAACACAAGAATCTTAGATTTTGACGGGTTTATTACTAACCCGTTTGTCTCTGCATACCTGCCCAGTTTGGTCAACAGTCTTTGAAGACCTACAGCAGTCTGTCCAGTAAGTAGAACAATGTCGTCCGCATAAGACAGCCAAAAGATCTTACTTCCATTAAGGATTGGGCTGGCCAATGCGGATGGTTCTAAATCTTGCCCCATATCGGACAGAAAGAGGTTAAAAAATAAGGGAGCTCCCAGGCACCCCTGCCTTACTCCTCTCTCTACTTTCACTTCATTTGACAGATGTCCCTTGTCATCCAATCTTACCCTTACTGTTGTGTCCCTGTGCAACTCTATTAGCATAGCCAATAGAGATTCTGGGACTCCCTTTAATTTAAGTTTTGCATACAGCATGCCTCTACTGATCTGATAAAAGGCCTTTGAGAGGTCTATCCAAGCCCCATACAGGGGTAGTTCGCCCTTCTCGGCAGAAGTCTCGCTCATCAGACTCAAGATTAACCCATTTAGTGACGTGGAGAGCCCCTTTCTAAACCCTGTTTGAAAGCGGGACAGGGCCCTCACGCTGGCCACCCAGTTTGTGACCTCCTTAACTATCAACCTCATAAAGATCTTGCTTTCAATATCTAAAAGTGCAATCGGGCGGTAACTAGCGGGGTCAGTCCTATTCCCCCTACCCCCTTAAAGAGTGGAATAATCAAAGCTGTTTTCCAAGAGGGTGGGAAGTGTTTTGTAGACAGAATCTCCCCAAATAAATTCTTCAAAAACCCAGCCCAGAAATCTGGTTTGTTTTTACGAACCCGATACATCAACCCGCTGGGGCCAGCAGCCTTGGATAATGAGGAACTCCTGATTATCTCCACAAATTCCTCCTCTTCCAAGACCAAGGACCATTTAGTCTCCAGCTGCATTGTCTCCCCTTCCTCCCTTGGTTTCTCGAAAATAGTTGACAGATGATTGACCTATTTGATTTCTGTAACCAAATTACACAGGTAGCTATTTGATTGCTTATCTAGTTGACCCATTACTGACCAAAACCCTTGGGTATTCGTCTCAGTCAAAAGCTTCAGCATCTGTTCACCATCGTTTTGTAATCTTGCCATTCTATGATTTTTTGACCAATGTCTATACTTGCTCCTAATACCGTTTGCTTCCTTTACGAGCCTGTCAGGTGCCATATTCTGTCTTTTAAGGCCTCGAAGTTTACTTCTCATTTCTCCGGGTTCCAGTAAACATCTACCACCACCACACACGGGTTCTGGATGTCAAAAATAAGTTGGATTAAGCTGGCCAGAATGCCAATTTCATTCTTAAAGATCACCTTGGCATTCTTCACTGAGCTGTTTTTAAATGCTATCAAAAGTCAGCCAGCTGGCATGCCCAGGGTTTTTGACTTGCTGGTAGGCAATGGATGGTAAAGCCTTCTATTTCTATCACATTCACCATCCAAGTTTACTGGAAGATCAAAATATCCATGTTACCCCAGAGGGGTCTTTAACTTTTTTAGCTCTAAAAGTGCTGGAACCCCGCATAGTCCAACTCACCACATGAAGGGCAGACTGACTAAAGTTGTCTTGACCCCAGGCCTAAACTTGTCAGAACTTGGGCCAGAATTTCAGGGAGGGCAGCCAACACATTATCTTCCTTCTTGGGTTCTACTGTGTCTTTACGGCCCTCCTTTCTCCAACTCCCAGGGCTTCTTTCGTGATTCTGGGAGTTTGTCTGTGCAGTCCCTTGCCATTTGGTTGCCTCATTCAGGTTAAATTCGGCATCATCTTGACCACTTTTAGGCCTTTTTCTTCTAATGCCCAGCAGCTTTTACAATTGCATCATAAGCCCTAGTGGAGCTCAGCCCTAATTCGACCATATAGCCGTTTTTACAATCTGGGAATTTGACATATTCTTGTCCCCCGAAGCAAATAAGTACAAGCTCTGTATTTTCTTGAACTCCCCTAGGATCGTATTTCTGTTTAGGGATTTGTAGTGATTATTCTTTTGTGTAGATTTTAACCACAGTCTAGGAGCTTCAAAACCGGGCCAGCCTTCCTCTTTTTTCACTCTTTGTGCCATTTTACTATCCCGTTGGAGAGTGGACCCATTTTCATGTTGCACAATCTCTTTCGATTTTCCTGAACCGTTCCATATCCCCTGGATTATCGAACTTCCCTCCTCCCTTTTCAGTTACCACCTCATTGGAGTTAATTGGTTCGCTTGCAATAACTGGGCTCACTACTTTCTTCGGGACTATTAGGAAGATCAGCGCTATTTTCAGTTTTGCTCCTCTCACATCCGTGTCTACACTCTTGGCCACGGATCTTCTCTTAGACGCCTTATTTTGTGTGAAAATTGGGTGGAGAGATTGTCTGAATTGCAAATAGTACATAATCTGCCATGGTTTGCATTCTGTACAAGTTGCTGAAATGGAATGCTTTCACAATTTGGTATGAAAACATACACAAATCGCTCAGTTGGGATTTCCTTCTGTATCACATTGCTACAGAGAGTGCATGTATGTTTCCACATGTACGAAATCTGGAAGATTTCATTTACAGGTATGCTTTTGTTTTCTAATACTAATAGTAAGTACATTAGAAATTCTTGTGGATCTTCTTGTGAGTTCATAGTGAATCTCACCATTCCAGTACAGTCGTCCAATTCTTCCCTTATTCCATGAACACTGTATGTGTTGTCAGGATTGCTTGTTGCATTTCTATGAAGCACTAACATTTGCAAACACAATTGGTCTGTACTGTGCAAGTAAATATTGTTAACAATTGGTGGCAATTGAAATAGAATATTCATTGCTACATTTGCATAGCAATTTACCCCACTTTCATTTGCAAATTTGAATGGACCAGCTAGTTCTGTATCTGAGTGCATTTTTTGGAATTTCTGTTCCTTCTTTGACGACGTCCCTGGTTTACATTGCCTAATAGGTTCTTCTTTGTTTGTGGTAATTGATGAAACTTTAGCTTCTTTTCTTTGAGGAATTCGCTGTTGGATTCTGTTGCATTTCTGTTTCATTTAGTTTTCTTTTACCACATTTTGCTTTATCTGGAACAGGATATTGTTTCAGATGAGGGGTGTACAGTGAACGCAGTCTATTGTATTCTAGAATGCAAGGAATATCAGCTTTGACTTTACTTGCATCAAAGTTCATTAACAATAGACCGTCAAGTGTACGTAAGCGTGATAATGCTACGTAGCTCATGCCTTCCTTAAAGACTGTGTTTCCTATATCTATCAATGCTTTGTCTAGGGTAAGACCTTGGGATTTATGAATGGTAACTGCATATGCAAGAGTTAGAGAAAATTGCTCTCTACGTACATACATGTCTTTGAAGAGAAGGAATCGAACAATTGAGTGCCGTATCCTTTTCACTTCTGAAACTTTATCAAAGCGAATATTGACAAACTGATTGTTGCTGTCACGTGGGTATGATTGAAAGCCAACAACTGTACCCAGTGCTCCATTAACTAGCCCTTGCTCGACGTCAAGGTTACGTTTAAGCATTACTCTACTAATATTTTTTCCAACCCAGCTGTGTTGGAGATTCAATTTTCTAAACTATTTAGTCTTGTTGTGGCTTGCTCACACATGGGTAAAGTCATACCATGTATGTCTAGTTTGTCTGTGGCCCCAATTTCCATTATTGGTTGCATTTCTTTATTTAACATTGTTTCATTGAATTTGAAACAGCTTGCAAGAGTTGGCATTAAGGCCATACAATTGACATTTTTGTGCGCTATTTGTTCCATAACATCAGTTGCACATGCATTATCGCCATAAAGTGCATGAATGTGCCGGTTTTTCAATACAACTTGTGCTTCTTGCGATAGTACACCATCTCTAATACTTTTTAAGATGTTGGCATAAGTGAGATCTGCAGATTGTTGCATGTTCTCAGTTAATTCTCTGTATTGGAAATGTTGCCAAAGGATGACATTACCTATGCTACCAACAGTTTTCCGGCAGAGTTTGTGACCTTCGGTTTTAAAAATAGGTTCAACTTTCACTGGTGTCAATTTTAGAAGATCTCTGAAAATGATAATATGTTTCCCTGCAAAGAATTCTTTGTTGTTACTTTTTAAAAATAACTTCTTTTTATTAAATTCTACATAAAAAACAGAGAAAAGAACTCAACCCAACCAAGAACGCACCCAACCCCCCTAAAAAAAAAAAGAGAAAAACCCCAGCCTTTGCCACAGCACCAGTGGTCCTTTCCATCTCGACGTTCTTCTTCCCCTCTTTAACCGTAGATGTCCAAGAGTTTGAGTCTTTGAGGGCACCACTGTTCCCTGAATTCCCCTTTAATGTAGTTCAGTGTCTCTCCCCATTCCGCTGAAAAGTTCTCCAACCTATTATTGACTGCATTGGTTGCCCATTCCATCGTGACTATGTCCAACATTTTCCTCAGCCAGTCTTGCTCTATCGGCGTTGTCGGGGACTTCCACCTCTGTGCAAGAAGGGCCATCGCAGCCAGTACAGATGACATCACATGTGCATTTAATTTTCACGCTGCCCCTCCATTAGTGATTGTCATTAGAATATTGGCCGAAAAGTGTCAGATCATTGCAGAACTATCATACGCCAACTACTTCATTAAGCAATGCATTGCTAAAAAATTCCATTGAAATATATATTTCTTTCAATACATGAACGCCCTCACAAACAAACAGTCATTGTCTGCAACATGTGCTACAGAGCTGCAATATTCTACATCTTACCTTGTACGCTACTACATTGATATATGCTTTCTTTACATATTTATGCATACTGTGCTACATAAACAAATACAAATGCTTCCCTTACTCCATAATTGTACTATTACTCACAACACACAAAGAGACCACAATGTATACCAATAGAAGCATATACAGGGACCGTAATGTAAGCAAAAAAACCTGCTGTATTACCAGAAACTATTCATAACCGTCCTCTTTACCTTCATGCACAGAAAAAAATACTGTTTTTCAGGATTTATTTGTATCCTATGTATATGTATGATATGATGTCATTGTACCCTAAGGAAAGTATTTTAGGAACCTATGAGAAGGGTTACAACTACAAATATCCCTCTTTTTACCTTTTTACTTCCTGACTGATAGTGAAGAAAGGCACCTGCCTTAGATATGTCAGTGAATAAAAAATGAGGGAGCTAGACATGTGATGTCATCAGTGATGTCATCAATGGCATTTGTGGTGTCATATTTGATGTCCTGGGTGTTAGTCTTAGCAATGCAAGTAGATGGTGCGAGTTCTGGTTACTTAGTTTACCATAATTGGTGAATGTGCTCTGTTTTTTGGTTTCACTGTGAAGTATAACATCCCTTTAACAAAGTTTTTTTACTGAATGTTCTAACTAACTTTGTCACAGAATGCCCTCTTCTCTTTATGGGGGCATGTCCTCGCCCTTCTCAGTTGTCTACCCTCGGCCGAAGAGCAGATCACAAGTGGAAGGGGCACAGAGTGGAAAAAAACTGTCAGAAGTGGAAAAACCCAGCGCCCATCTCCTCGCATTCATTCCCAGAACCCATTATCATGCACCTGCAGGACGCTCCAACTCCCTCCCCGTATTCGTCCTTGAGTGGACAATACCATAACTATTCTTCACAGCAAGTCCACTCTGCAACAATGTTTATGTATTTATGTGACCTTGCTCTGCTTTCGCTACTGAAATGCTTGTTCATTTTGCGAGGCCTGCGGAGACGCAGGCTTTTATTACGGTGATGGGAGATGAGTGTCCGAAATGGCTGCTGTACCGGCGCCATGTTGTTTTAGCTTGCATTTTGCACAAGCATTACACCCTGTGAGCTGTCCTATTTTGGGTACATACTTATTCCAGTGTCCGTGAAGGGATTCCCTCCCGCGACGGTGACACCTTCTATTCTAGGAATCAATAGCTATCCTGTGTTTGTGCTCTGCTGTATTTGTATGGGTGCATGCTGTGACCGCCCTCGCGGCGGATTTAATGGTGCTTGCTGTGGCTTCAAAGCCTGCTATGTTTGTGGCCCTTGTGCTTGATATACTGTCTGATCTTGGGCGAACCCGTCCCTGCTTTGTGGGCTATATGGAGGATAAGCTGTCCCCCCTCTAGAGAATTGTCATTCTGCACATACCCGTGGCTCCCACATGTTCACGCCATGTGTCCTGTCATTCCACATGTCCAGCAGACAGGAGGGAATCTTCTAACCTGCCCATCCTGTATGCCTGGATTACCACCTTGGTTATTCTGAAAGCCTCCTTGGTTACTCAGAAAGTTTCCCTGATTATTCTGAAAGCCTCCTCTGCCACTCAACATAAATCCGTTCCCTCCTTGATCAAACTGCCGTTAGTAATTCACCTGTGGCATACCCGCTGTCTGTTGTGATCCTGGCCCTTCTCCACTAGTCAGCATTGCCCCTTCTATAGCATATTTCGACAGATTCTTCTGCACTAACTTAGCTTCCTCGATCTTCCTAGCATCCTTTCTCTTTCGATTTCTCTCTTACAACAATCGGCAATTGTGCGCAATGGTCAGCTGTATTTATGGCCACGGTTCTGCCTCCATACCCACCAGCTTCTTGAGCTGTCTGTACCTGGTCTGGCAATCCCTGACTTAGTATATGATAAAATACAGGTATAGATTTTCCCCATGGCTCCCGCGTTTCCAAAGACCACTGCTCTTGAAAATTCTGAATGTAAGCAAGTGGATCCTCCCCTTCCTGCATCTTACGTGCCATTATATCGCCCATATCTGACGTATCAGGATATTGTACTCTAAGCCACTCTACAATTATTAAACGGTGCGCCATCATGCGCTGTGTTCTGTGCTGTGACACTTGAGTATCCTGATCTCGTCCAAATGTCGTCAGCCCTTTCGCCAAGGATAGTTGCTAGAAGACGAAGACCCTTGATGTCCCCTATAGCTAACGTGTTTCCTCCTGTCATTTTTTCTAATTCATATATCCATTTTCCAGCACCCGAAGTCAAACTTGCGAGTTTACACCTTAGATTATCCTTATCGATCTGGGGCCACGCTTAATGTGGTCTGGCCCCTCCTTTCTCTAACACAGGGAATTGTGAAATCCCAAAAGCACAATCTGCTTCCATCATCTGCCTATCCATAGTAGGGACAATGGTTCCTGATCACAGTCTTCCTGGCAATGACCTTAATCTGCTCACGTACAGTGGTGATTTCCCCTCACTATGGGATCGTCCTTTTGTGCACGCCATAGGCTCTGGCGTTCTTTCTTTTGGTAGGTCCAAATTCGACAACCTTACTTCCTTGTCCGTCTGCAAACATCCCTCTGGACCACACGCACCACCCTCCTCCCCACGGAAGGTTTCTCTTTCCTCGTCTGACATATCTTGTCCCCAACTCGTATGGCTGTCCTCCTTCTCATCTCTGTTTAGAGTCAGCCCGTCCAAAGTCAAAGCTCTAAGCTCGAAACTAAACAAGCTTCCCTCCTTGCCTCGTGACTGGGAAATCTCAAATTGATAATCTTCCCCTTTATTTTTCAATTGACTTTTTGTCCTCGTCTCTCGATACTTTGTCAATTTTATCTCCTATAACTCCTATCTCAACATCCTCCTTTAGGTTTACCCTGGAGGGCCCTGGCATTGGTTCTTGTGATGGAAAGAACTCCTCTATGTCCTCCCATCCTACTACTGGATTTGTTCCATTAACTCTTTCCCGGTGCGATCAATGTCACATGCTCTGTCTTCTTTTGTTCCATCTCCTCATCAAATGCCCTTTGTTTTTTTGCTTCTTCTCTAACCTTGTTTTTCCTGTCTCTTCGCTTCTCTCCTCTTACTTTCTTTTCTAATCTGTCTCGTTCTTCGATTGCTCTCATCTGATCTTCCTGATATATTTGTTCTTGCCTTAGTCTACTCTTCTTTTTAAACTCGTCTTCTTTCAATCGTTTCTCTCGTTCCCTGTCTTTTTTTATCTGTCTCGTTTTGATCTTCCCCTTTCCGAACTTCCTTGATGCTTTTTCCATTGAGTTTGAGCAATATCTGACCGCCCATCCATTTGTTCTGTATGAGGGCTATCTCGTCAGATTTATCCTTTTCTCCTTTCCATCTCTTAACTTCTTGTTCTAAATCTAGAGTCATACTCAGCCGTTCACTTTTCTCTTTGTCCCGTGGGATTTTAGAGATCGCATCCCTTTCTGGAGTTCTTGCTGGACTCTCGTCACTGCTATACACAGATGGCTTATGTATCGGATTACTGTATCCTGTAGCTGCCTTAAGCTCTCTTAATGGATACAATCCTTAATCTTTCGTACTATCGCCATTTATTTCAGGCGCGCTAGGGGAAGCAGAAGGCTTGACACCCCTCTCTTTACACAGGTTAAGCGTCCAGTCTTCAGGAGCCGGGTCTTCCCATTACTCCTGGTACATTTTCCAAAGCTCTAGCCTAGCTAACCTTTTTTCCAATTTCTATCCTGTGTACTCAGTGTGCAGGTATGTGGTCATGTGTTGCAAAACTGTTTTTGACAGTAATCCCCCTTGTGGCCATGGCATGAATATTTTATCTGCCGTGCCCTTAACCCATTCTGCATTATATTGTTTATCCTTGGGTGCGCGTTTTGACAGCTGTTTGCACAGGTGCATGAGCGGAGTAACATCCTCCATCATGACACAGAAAATACTTTTTCAGAAAAATAATACAGTGTGAGCGTGCACGTCGCAGCTCCAAACCTGTCTCACTTTACTTCAGTCTACCTGTTCAGTCAATACCTTTAACAAAGAAATAAATAATCTACTCTCAGCTTTTCATCACAATTTATTAGTTGTCGCTCTTCGACATTTCATCATTTCCTTGACACATAAAACACATACAATATACAAACAGACTGACTGGCCGGCCCCACGTATATCCTTGCCAACGCTCCTCGTGGCTATTCTCGCCCCTAATAATGACTCTGATCGTTGTGTGAATTATTTTCTTTAACAGATATATTTGTTTGTAGCCTATATATCCGTTCGGATTTTAAAAGAACTCCTTCTAGACGTCCCTTGACGTAGGATTCTGGGCTTATCTTATGGATCGCTCCTCATCCACAACTAAATACTTCTGTTCAACGCTTTTCGTCATTAACTCAAATACCCAACCAACCCACCTTTACGCTCTCCCCATTACCACTTTCCCCATTTAATACACAATTATTTTTGCCACCTTTCTCAATACACTTAACATTCGCTTTTCAGCTCCTGACCCTCCGAATTGTCTCCTCCTCAACCGCCCTCCTTAGCCTTCGGTCCGCTCAGCTGCCTGTATAGAAACCGGGAGGGGAATTCTGTGAAAGAGGGACACGTCCCACCTGCTTTGTTTGTCTTGCAAGATCTTGGTTCTCGGCTGCTATCCACAGGAAGCCTTGCAGTCCTCCAGCTGAATGGCGGAGGACATCCGATATTTCCGAGACCCTTAAAAGCCTACTGGGTCGACGGATCTTGAACCATCCTACCTCTGCTACCACGTGAACCCATATACCTAGGGCCATTTAAGACGAGGTAGCAATACTTAGAGATAGATGGGTATGCAGATTTTACTCACATCAATAATCAAACCGACTCAGGAAGTTGGCAAAATTTGGTGCTGTTTTATTTGCAATGGTCTAAAACAGGGAGTTACAACAGGCATCAACAGATTTACGCTCGATTTCTCTCAGCGCATATTATAAAAAACACAGCTTTTATAGTCAAAACATGTCATCAGTGATGTCACACTACGTGGCAAACTACAAAAACCTACTTGGGGATGTGATAGGCTTACAGGGAACATCTAACTATACGTTCCATACTGACGGGGTTTGTGATTGGGTCTCTACTATCAGGTGGGCAACTAAGCCCATCCCAAGTGCAAGTCATCTTCCATGTCATACTAATACTCAACACTTTATTGGTTACGCAACCTATAGTGCTCTTTGATACATGGCCCTCTACAATTGGTTTGGCACCCTTGTACCCTTCTGGAATATTCCACACGCTAGCAGCACGCAGGCTACACTCCAGGTGCAGGGAAGGTCGGCAAGAGGGATATCCATGTGATTTGGTGATTGATAACGGTGGGCAATTTAAATCAAGATAGATGTGTGATTATCTCTTGGCGAATGGCATGCAACATAAGTGTACCACAATTTATCATCCCCAGGCGAATGATGTTTCAGAACGCTTTAACAAGGTCATCAAAGACTGCATAAAATGGGCCTGGTCCAATGGTGAGGACTGGGAAGATGTAGTGTTGAGTTGGATGGTGGTGTACAGGTTGTACTCGCATACTACGACAAGCGTTAGGCTTTTGAGGTGTGATGGGGCAGAAGGTCCAATTACAAGCTATGTTCTCCTTGGATGAGGAGAGGTAGGTGGATGGAGGAGTGTGCTAGAGACGAGGACACTTAGTGAGAAGCAGCAAATTGCTAATAAAGTCAGGTATGACGTGAGCCAGTCTGTCAAGGAGAGAGAAATGGAAAAGGGGGATTTTGTGAGGATCAAAGTACCAAGTGCTTTAAGAAGGGGTCAACAATTTACAGGGAGAGAACCCTTATCACATGCACTGGGTAGGTATTTGTTTCAGAATTTGATGTCTACGTTCATATGAACAGGTAGACTCTGTTAGTTCTAAGCAACCAATATTTATTCTTGTAGCTGATGTGTGGCAATCTTAATCGGAGAGTTTAGTACTCAATGAGTTGGATTGTAGGTAACTTCTGCATGTGGTCATGTGGATCTGATGAACAGGTATAGAAAATAGGTTGCTTGGTAAAAAGGTCAGTGGAGGTAGCTAATGTAGAGTCCTTCTGTGGTGACAATCCGTCATAGTTTGTGCCCCATTGCAATATATATTCCGTGGATGGAACGGGCGACCCTAGGTCTGGGGAGGCCGTGTGAGGCCAGTCTCCTGAGCCGAGTGGCGTGCACTGATATTACTGTAATGACTTAGGAACGAATTAGCATTATTCCGGCACAAAGCCATAAAAGCATATAACAGCAAAAAACATTTCATTAACATTAAGAGCTTTGGCAATATACATGAAATACACGTACTCCAGCAATTTAAAATATATAGCAGTATAATTCCCCGAAAAGCATTACAAATTCCCTATTAAAACATTATCTTTAAAATGCTAAACTCATAACGCATAAGTAACACTTAATGTTGACATATTGCTAAACATGATCTAACCCATTCAGTTTAATTTATCTACTATATCATCACAATTTGGACAAATGCAGATTGTTCCAACAAAACATAAAGCATAGGCAAATTGGATGGTAAAAACTCATGAATGGGAGAGATAAAACTTGCAGCCCATCCCAACAAATGGTATCAAACAATTAGTTAGGTTACTAATGGGAGAGAAAACTTGCAACCCATCTTCATAAGTCATGTTCATTCAACTGATGAAGGTGATAGCATTGATGGGTCAGCATTACCGATTGTGGGTGTGAGAAACCTAAAGGTGTCTCCCTGACTAGTCCCCGGGGATCTGTCACCCCGGTGGCAAGGACTCGGCCATGGCTATTGGATGCAGTTCCTAGGGGTGGACCAGTGAGGGTGGATCACCTGGATGGGGGGTCGTTTGGGAGTAGAGGTGGGACACTGACGGGTGAGACGCGGTATCCCCCTTCTTTTAACACCTTTTCCCCATTTTACCGCATAGGACACTCAAACACTCTACCCCCCTTTTCCAACACGAACACTTTCGCACACCACGAAAGACGACAAACACCAGAGCCATTTACCGGACATGTCCCAACACAAGGGTCAGACAGAGTCAGGCAATTAACCAGAATCACACACACCTGAAGGCCCTTTTACTTCCACACAGGGATAAAAGGTAGAGCACAAGAGCAGATGAGCAAGGCAGACGACACAACGAGTAAGCTAACTCAGCACGGCAGTTCAAGAGGAGGAGAAATATGGCGCAAATGGAGAGGGTGACAAGGAGAGAAGCGACCTTGCCCTTTCCGAGCCAGGCCTGTGAAACCTCCATGGAAGGAATTGTAAGACAACAAACAATAGCCACTGTGTGTTGCAGCAGATGTCAACGGTACACATGGACCTCCTCCGCTGATAACCAAGCCGGGGAGAGATGCTTGCCACTGTGGTATCGGCTTTGACTCCAGAGACAAGAAAAGCCAAGCGGTTCATCACAGCGGGTGAGTCGAGGGGAGAGTCGGTAAGAAACCGAACTGTGTTGAACAAAAGTAGCAAATGACTAATTGAAGAAAGTACAAAAAACTGTTAATACGAGAGAGGAAAACCAGCTATAGAAGAGTCAGGCACCACATGGGTGCTAACTCGAGAACCTCTGAGCGTTTACTCTATTGTTGATACTATCGTTACCAGAAGGCCTTGGGAGAGGCACGAGAAAGGGGTCAAAGTGGTCATACAGGGGTCTAGTAAAATCCTCTGTACAGTCAAATGTCTTTGACCGGCAGATGATTGTGAAGCCAAGAGAAGTGAATCCTGCATTCTAAGAACCGTTAAAGGAATTGTGTGATTGGTAAAGTTGGCAAAAGTGAACCCGACGGGGGGATGCTGATGAAAAGGGGGCGAAGCCTAAAGTCCCAATAAATAGTGTGTTGACAATAGTGGACCCGTCCGAGAGATGTCCACAGTGGATTGTCTAAAAGGACATTAAGACTTGTGAATACAGCAGGTGAAGTTGTTTGGGAAAAGCCTTAGTGAACCCGATGGGAGGGAGGCTAACATTCGAAGAGGGTCTGAGCCCGGAAGAGGGGGATCCATGGGTGAAAAGGCATCCAACGTGCAAGCAGAAAGGAACTTTTTGTTTTTGATTTTGGGAACACATCAGGTCCTCGGAGGCAAGAGTTTTTTTGTAGAAAAGAGACTTAACCACCGAAGGTCCTGATACCTGAGAGCGGAACTGTAGTCTTGTGCTGGGAAAGCTCGAGTGTGTGCTGTGCTCCAGAGTCGTGCCTGGTCCCGTGCTCAAAACCTGCTCCCATCTTAGATTTAGGTTTAGATTAGGCGTTTTACCAACCTGCATGTACAGTTTAATAAATGCCCTTGAACTGTGATCACTTGTGTCTGTCTATTCTTGATACCATGCTTTCCTTGCATATGGTGTCAGAGTGGAATGTGACTCAATTGAAACCAATTGGGGAACCCTCCAATTTCAAAAACTGTCAGAGAGCCTCTAACCCTTCCATCGCCACCATGGAATCAATTGGGTTTGATACTAGAGTAGTAGGGAAGCTATTATCTCTCCTGATATCCCCTCTGGAGTGTTAGATACGATTGGCCCCAAAATATGGCCTAGCGTGGAAGTTCGGGATAGATGTCTTAGCAAGCGTTATTGATCCCGACTTCCGGGAAGATGTGAAGGTTCTCTTACAGAATCATGGTGAGATCCGCTTTGAGATACGTCAGGGAGATCAAATTGCACAGGGAATTTTGGAAAGAGCTCCATTTCCTCAGTTTAAAGAAAGTGAACCAGCTAACCCAGAAAGAGGTAACTTAAGCTTTGGGGAAGCTGATAAATCTCTGAACATCAAAGAAAGACAGGGAGATGAGCCCATCATCTATCCCAACCTAGCCTTCACACAGCAAAATGATCCAGCTCTCGCTGAAGCTTTTATACAAGCAATTCCGGAAGGAGAGGACTTGGATAAGGGAAGTTCCTTTTTCTTCTTAAAACAAGGGTTGCTTAATAGAAGAGAGAGATCTACGGAAGGTTTAATAAGAACACAGTTGGTAATACCCAAGAGTCACCAAATGTTTCTACTGGAGATAGCGCATTCCCATCTGACCCCGGGGGGGGAGGAGGGGGTGGTTTAGGACAATCTAAAACCCAGGTGCATATTGGTGGAACGTTTTACTGGCCAGGTATCCACGCGGATATAAAAACCTACATCCAAACGTGCAAAATATGCCAAAAGACCAGCACGCATATCGTATTACCTTCCCCTCTGAATCCATTGCCGATCATAGAAGTCCCCTTTTCAAGAATCGGTATGGATATAATCGGACCTCTAGAAACATCCAGGTTAGGCAATAAATGTCCTCCGCAGGCCCGTTTCTCCCTCCCCTCTCCCCCAACACCCATTAGCCCAAGCAATTCCAACACTCAAGTCAGGGGAAATCTCCAATCCTGTTAGATGCATCGCTGCCTGGAGAGGTCGTACATGAAGCAAGGGATACTACTTAGCCAAACTGACAACAACAGCAGCCCCTCCTCCTCCTCCAACAGTCTTCCCGTCTGCTTCCATCCTACCTGGGGGCACAGGTCCCACCTCCACCTTCAATCCTCATAGGAAGACGTGGGGCACGGGTGTTTGCAGCCCCCTCCTGTGGCCCCTCTTCCTTGTCGACCGGGGGTGAGGTCCTTCTTTGTAGACTACCTGGTGGCTCAAAATAAGAGAAAGAACACAACACTGCACTCAACTCCGTATTCCCTGCCAACGTGCAGTAAAGTAAAATGGAAATGGACGGGGTGGGAACAAAAATTGATCTAACTCCAACAGGGGAAAGTCTGACTGCCAGCTCATTTCAGAGTCGCACTGTTTGTTATAGAAGCGACTCGGGTCCTAGATAAGGCTTCCCCATTGCTACAAGAAAATCCTGCTGCGAAGACCCCAAACCATGGAAAGGATGAGCCTTCCGACACAGATCTGTCTTGATTTCGACCTCATGGAACAGCAGGGGTCCCCCCTGGCTCTGGGGAGCTAGATAAAAGGGACTCAACACCTGCATAGAAGAGATAAAGATTACACACTCTCAGCAGAGACGAGCCCCACAGCAGTCGGCGTAGAGGTTGAAGGGGAGGGGAGAATATCGACTGTAACCAACCAACCAAAGATGGTGTTGGGCTTCCTGCCCTAGTCCCTGTGCCTTTGGCTCTATCCACATCTCCATTGCTGCTGTCAGATGAGCCTACTTCACTGGATCTCCACTCTAGAGAACAAGAGTCGTCAAGGCCTAATTTGGAATTCTGTGAAAAATTGTCGACAACTCAAAGAGCGAATATCAGCAAGGGACCTTTGCAATGACGACCCCTAAGAGGACTGCTACATGCCATAGTGTGCCCGTAACTGGCAGCCAATTGCCCTTGACCCCTCAGCTATGCCTATGTAGCAACTATGGCTGCGGAAGAGCTTTCTGCACTGCAAAGCACGTTGACCGAAGCTCCCACTCCAGTCCACTGCGAGCTGGCAACTTAACGATCTGGCAAACCGACTCAACAATTTGACCAACAGGAGTGTGAGAAACTCTTCATCTTCCAACGATAATTGAGCAGAAGGTACTTGCCACGTAGTAGTGGTCAGAGAGAGGCTGCCCATGAGAACCAACAGCCTGGTAAAACTAGTAACATCAGCTCAACGAAATCGAGCAACAAACATTTTGGCCAAATGTCGGTGTTCACCACTGCCTTGGCTCCCTTCACAAAGCTTTATGAAGCCTTGAATGACTCCTTAAAGGAACAAACCGCCCTGCTTGCAATGTTGCACTCCAAGATGCTAATTGTTGAAGGGTTTACAACAGCAAAAAAAACTGCTATCTCAAATACTACCAATGAGGGGCCCCAGTTGGATGTAGGCTGATGCTGCTGTACTGAACTAAGACCAATAACTCAGGTAGTAATCCAAAATGCTTTGCCTCAGTCCAATAGAATGTCTGGAGAAGGGCCGTGTCACGCCATGTCTAAAAAACATGTGACATAGGCCACTGCTGCATCGTCTGTTCTGGATCAATCTGCTGATTCAGGGTCTCCCAATATAGAGTAATACAGCGACTGGGAGTGGCCTGGAGAATCTGTGCAGCATCACTTGTCCTTGGCAAATCCAACAGTTGACCTAACCATTCTTTAAGGAAAATCCAAATCGTTCCCACTCTTTAGTAGGAAAAGGACCACCGAAACTAGCCCAGCCCAGAGACTGCACTCTGTGCAAGGTTTGCGGGAGGGCCTAAGTCGTGGGGCAAATGATCAAACAAAAACAAAATCTTAGAAACCTCCGCAACAATGTAAGAAGTGGCTACCTAAGCTAAAGGAGCTACAGCGGAATTCCTCTAAGAAGCACAGCCAACCGGCCATTGAAGTTAACATTGCTGATAATAGCCAGCGGACCAGTAAAATGACCCCCTCAGAAGAAGAGACGCTCAGCACCTTGCTAAACCCATCAACGTACTCGGTGGAGGGAGACTGATCCGACCTAAGTTTCGTATCATCCGACTCTTTGATTGTTTCAATAGACCTGTCTGCCCAGAGAGTGGAATCCGCCGAAATAGCCCCTCCCCAGAAAGCCTTCGCTACATTGGCCGAAAGACGAGAGAGCTGTGGCCTTAGCGCGGGTACAGGAAAGCCGCGGTTCAAAGACTGAGGCAGGACCACAATCATCTGAGACCTCGGTCGGTGGCCACCCATGGAAAAAAAGCTAGAAATTCTTGGTTCCTAGAGGACAGGGGCTGCAGGCCAACTTCAAAGCTTACCTATTCCACTGTAGTCTTTAAGGGGACGGGTTAGTAACAACACGAGGACGGGAACATTTACGCTGGGCAGATGCTTAAGACTGGAGCGAGGGGCTGACGAAGGAAGAGACTTGATCCTAAACAGAAAAAATGTCATGAGATTATGCCAATATATTCCAACTTTTTGCCAAATTAACACAGATGACCTGGCCATAACGAATTTGAAAACGAACATCGCTTAGATCTGGTCCACCTACATTTACAGCCTACTGTGGTAAAAAATCAGATACTTTCGGCAGCTTCACGTTTTCTAATCATGGGCTATGATCTAACAGATTCTACAGTGGAGAAAAGAGCGCCACGTTTTTAAATGCCAATCTCTTGAAACCAGAGGTGAAAGTCCTAGTTATGATAAACTCTCCTCTCCTTCAATCTGGGAACAACCGCGGGTTGAATGGCCACAAGGACCCATGATCAGAAGCATGGACAAACAACCTATCTCAAGCTCTAATGGCCCTCCTGATACCTCCAGGCGACCAGCGCTAAAGCTGACACAGACAATTAAGTGTGCTAATGCAACAGACAAATCAATCCCGACCATGGGAAACAAACATTCACAATTGATAACCCAAGAGCTGGATAATTGGTCCTGGCTGGCCTCTGCCCTAGCAACTAATTCTACCAAATAGGACAATCCCCGAGCAAATAGAGACAGGCCATACTCTTGTATATCATGGAACACAAGAGGATCATCACACCTCTTCGCTAAAGGGGAATTAAACTGGCCTGAGGCGGACTTGGTGTGCCTGCAGGAAACTTGGCTCCAGGATTTCCCCATATTGGACGGTTTCACAACTCTCCTGAATCCTGCAGTAAAGGGTCTCTTAGGCCGACCCCAGCCGGGTCTGATGACCCTGATCGGGAATAAGGTGTGCAGTCAAAATGTCGAAAAAAAAGGCCGAAAGACAAAAATGTTGGAAAAAAAAGGTTGAAAAAAAAAAAAGTCGAATTCCTCTTTTTTTAATTATATATTTATTTTGGGGTCCAGGGATAAAAAAATGGGTAAAACAACAAACATTTTTTTAAAAAAGGGGTTTGGGGGGTGGAACCCCCCCCATTTCAAATAAAAAACGTATTAAAAAAGCGACATTTTTTTAAGACATTTCTTTTTAGACATTTTAACCTTCGACCTTTTTGTTTTCGATTTTATCACTATGAACCCAGGAATAACGTAAACTGCAAAGTAATATCTCACATTTTGAGAGGTCACTTTATCCAGCAAACGGTCCTAAGCCTTAAAAGGACCGAACAGTACTTGAAGAAAGAAGAGCGTAGGTCACTAACGATCATCAATGTGTATTGGAATCCTGTGAAGATCTGGACAAAAGGAATGTTGAAGGTTGTGACACTAGCAGTGGACGACGCTTATAGTCAAAACGAGCCCACAATTCTTCTGCGTGGCGATGTGAAATCCCTTTGCTTTGAGGACCAAGAGAAACACGCTCAAGAAGTAAGGGAGTCCTCTAAGGCACAAACTAAGAGAGGCGATTCCTGGATGTCCCTAATGAAAAGTAGGAACCTACACATTGTAAATGAACACTTCGAACCAATAGGTCTTCGACAGCATAGGCTCAGTCATTGACTACATGTTTGTTTCTAGAGATCTGATTGACTCAGTAGTGGCGTTGAAAGTGCTGCATACTACCTCCAGCGATCATAACATCTTAAAAATGTCTTAGCTCATCAAAGGAGCTAAAGGGAAACAAGTAATTGGGCAAGGCATTGAAACAATTAACGGCTGCAGTCTGAGAATGAGGAAAAAAGAGGTTCTGCAGGCAATTATGACTCTCCAGGTGAAAATCGCAGAAGCCTCAAGACAGGCCCGAGATGGAAACAGTTAACTATGCCAAGCTCTATCTCCATTTCTGATTTTAAAAAAAATGGGACGAAGAAGTCCAATTCTAGTGTTCAACTTTACACATACAACCAAATGATAATCCCAAAAAAAAAAGGCAATCCAAAAAAAAAGGCAGACGTGTACTGCCATTCGACAAGCTAAGAGAGCCACTCCCCAAGAATGGAAACAGCGGTAAGAAGGATTAAAAATGCCGATACCAACTGGCTGAAAGGGCATAAAAGCGCCATGTTGCAACAAGATGCGGAACAAATTATGCAATCCATCCGCTCTAAAAGCACAGCTGATATGTGGGGCTTACTGAATAGGGCCATAACGGACCCAAACCTGACTCGGATAAATGGAGTGTTAGAGGCTGGCTGGATCAATTTCTTTAAAGCCCTCTACTCCAGTCCAGTGCCCGCTTTAGAATCAACCCACTGGCCCCAGATTACATGGCACTTGGACTTTCGATTGAGAAGATGTGATCTACCTTATCAAACGTGCAAGCTCCTCCCAAGCTCCTGGGCCTGATGTCCTCTCAAACGCAACACTGAAACCAAATCCGTTGGAATGGGCTAATATGCTGGAGCTGATTTTGAAGATCGTGATATCTACTGAAAAAATTTCCGGTCTGTTGGACAACGGCCAACGTTATTCCAGTCTTCAAAAATGGCAACAGACATGACCCTAGCAACTACCGCCCTATCGCGCTGCTGGACGCTCCTAGGCAAAATCTATGCTACACTCCTCCTAAAGAGACTAAGGCACTGGATGAGTGATTTTGACTGCCACAATATCTTCCAGGCTGGATTTGTAAAGGGCTTGGGTACAGCAGCTCCGATTTGGATCCTATCAATCTTAAAGGATAAAATCCTAAGGGCAAATGGCAAGCTACACCTGGCTTTTGTTGACCGTCACACATTGTTTCACATCACACATTATAATTTGTTTGAAAATATGCCCTCATCTCCTTCCCCAAGAAGTCGCAGAACACCTGATCCCTCACCAGCGTGTCATTGCACCGCCAGCGCGCCTGCTGTTGTAGCGGTTTCGCCACCTTCCACTCTGACACCACTAACTCGTAGTCTGACCAAATTACCACCTCAACTTTAGGTCCCCTCACCTCTCCCACGGGTCTAGGACCAGGTCTATCGTAGTGCACGACTGGTACATGGGACAAAAGAATGTATAGCTCCCCTGGCCCTGGAAAATGACCCCGCCAAACGTCAGCCCAGTAGTAGTCTTGCAGGAGGTTCCGAAAGTCGATGTTTTCCTTACCCGCCTCCCTCGGACCTCCCCTCTTTGCCGACCACAAATCCAACTCTGGGTCAGCCACTAGATTAAAATCACCCCCCAGGATCGTAGTCCCTTCTGCCCAGCCTTCCAACATCACAAAGATCTGGTGCAGGAATCTCAACGTGCTCTGCGTTTGGTGCGTATAATGTGGCCTCCATCGTAAAGACCCTTTATCCCAAGGAACCGACCCCCGTAACACCTGTTGATCTGAACCTCCATCATCCTAAATGTTTTTCCTACAAGATGCCTACCCCCTCCTCCTTGCGATTCCTATGAGAGGCCCAATGGGTCTGACGATATCTTCACCCTTTATTTCTGATTCCGCCCCCTGCTTTATAGTGAGTCTCCAGCAGAAAGAGGATCACCAGGCGCTGTTTGTAGAACATATTGCTGGTTAGTGATCTCTTATTCTGAGAGTTAAGCCCCTTTACATTTAATGTAGCCACCCTCAACTCGGCCATAGCGATTCACCTTTCACCTTTTGTCCTTCCCATCCCCAGTACTCAACCTACCCTCCCCTTCTGTGTTAACCACTGCATGAGGTCCCTCTCCCAGTAGTGTGTGAGCTGACAAGTCCTGATAAATGGCCACCTTGGAGTCCCCGTACTCCATATCGGCCTAGCGTCGCGCCTTCTCAAGGATGTTCACCTTATTGCAGTAATAGTGCAACTGCGCCAGGACTGAGCGCGGTCCTCTGCTCCCTAACCTAGTACGATGCACTTGGTGCAGGGTTACCTGCTCACCTTCTTTGGAGCCCACAACCATTCCTACTATGTCCCGGACCTTCTGCTCGAGGCCTGTTGGGGGGGCGGGGGGGGGGGACTCCCCTTCCGGTCCCCGCTGTCCGAAGAAACAGAGGTTGTTCTGCCACTCCCGATTTTTGTTTTCGTCCACTTTGAGACACAGCTCCTCCTCCCATCTCCATCACCCTTGGCCTTCGCCATCTCCTCACCATCCTGGTTGTGATACTGCGCGAGGGCACCTCTCCAGCTCATCCACCTATGTCCTCCCTCTTCAGCTCAATGTGTTGGATCACTTAGGCTAGGATGCTCCCTTCCTTGCTCTCTGCGGTTCCAATGTCTCTGTGCACCGGAGCAAAAAGATCTCTTCCACCACTCCCCGCCGTTGCTGGCCAGTCACCTCGATGGGCTTCTCGAAGCTTGTCCTTCTCCACGGGCTCCCTCCACATTCCGGCTGCTCCACACTACCCCTGCCTCGCAGGGGGGTTCTGCTGTGCTTCTGCTGGGGGGGCTACACACTGCACACCACCCAGGCCCCTCTGTTATCCACCACAGTGTTGCCTCTTCTTCAACCAGCCCCCACCGTGCACCGCAGGGCCTCTCTGTCAACCCACCCGGATTAGGGCCCTGTCCGCTGCTACAGCCCCCAGCAGATATCCGTGGCCATCCTCCCAGTGGGTCCCACCCCCTCGCCCCCCCAACTGCCTGGAGCTCTGGGAGAGGGGGTTCTTGGTATGTGCAGTGGAGGCTGCCGGGCCCGGGGAGGGAGGTTTGGGGGGTGAGTCACTACAGAGGTTCAGATGCTCAGGTGAGGGTGCTGAGCTCCTCTGCCTTGGGGACCAGCTCCTCCACTCTTTCAGCCCACCAGCAGCAGCTGTGGGTTGACTGTTAGCTCTGTCCCTCCTTGGCCACAGGGCTTGTCAGCTGCTGGAGGTTTGGTTCTCCTGTTGCTTGTGCTGCACTAGCCTCCTATGCAGGTTCCCGGTCAGGCATAGTCTGCTTGCTTTCTGGCCCGTGCTGCTGCGCCCCCCCCCCCCACCACCACCTTCCTGTGTGCCGGACCAGCAGCTCACTGCTGTTGCACCCACCTGGGGTTCAGCCTCCTGCTGGTCTCCCCCCGTCGGGTCATTTAACAGGTGACACCTCCTCCACCGCCTCCGCTCCTCCTTAGTCTGGGGCTGCTATTGCGGTTCTCCACCCTCAGCTCCCGTGTGTCTCGGGCTGGCTGAGTAGGCTGCCTGTCCTTCCCTCTTCAGATCTGCACTGCCGGCTGAGTGCATCACAGCACCCCGGGTGCTCCCGGGGCGCTATCTGCTTAAGTGCCTGCTCCTTATGGGCCTGCAGCCTTCCCCTTCACACCCTGCTCCTCATGTGGCTCGGCGGATGCCGCAATATCCCTGCTCATCCTCCCTGCACGGCCGGGACCGGCAGTAAGACCGGTGCACTGCTCCGGGGAGTCTGCTCCCCCAGCTCTCTCCAACTTCTTTAAAGAGGCTCTGCCTCCCCGACTGGCGGGGGCTCTGCAATTATCACCTTGGTTAGATCCGCCGCAGTTGCAAGGGCGCACGGCCGCAGATCAATGGCTCGGCTCAGCCGCTCTCAGCCCCTTTGTCGCAGGCCTCAATTGTGCGGGCTGCTCCACCCCCGTTTGCGGGATTTCGTCCGCTCAACCACCACACCTTCAGTGCAGCACTGCTTCCTATGCTTGGGGATCCTCCTTCAGGGGGCCCGAGCACTTCAACTCTGCAAAACTCTGCAGATCACCAGGGCAGGGGACGGAGCTGAGCGCTTAGGCTGCCATTTTACCTGCGCCCCTTGTGGCCTCGGCCATATTGTTTTTTGGCCACCTTCCTGCTTTGCCAGGTCAGGAAATCCCATATAAGTTCATGAACTTGCCTGTGAAAGCCCCATCTTTCGCAGGCTAGTGATGCCTTTTTGTGTGTGTGACTCAGGAAGGAGGTGGGACTGTCTGGTCCCATTCCACATCCACGGTGCATCAAAGTCTGAGGGTGGGACATGAGTGAAACCAACAGTGGTACCTGATTGGACCACTGCTGGCTCTTTCAATGGTGTAGATCCTTACCATTGGTGGGCTTTGACTTGCTTCCAGACTGGATTTTGGATAAGAAGATTCCTGCTGTAGCCATTTCTTCAGATCAGCGTTGGAGCCAAGCATCTTGTGTAGAAGAACAGCGGATTGAAGATCCAAAGAAGACTCCTCAAAGGCTCAGCATCCCTTCCTGCGTCTGGCCCAGAGAAGCCCTGTTGGATTACCTGATCTGCAAAGGCCCTGTTCGGTTCTTCAACCCCTGGACTGGTGGTACCAACCAGTCTTGACTTGTCCTCTGGGATCCAGCCATACTTGGGCTTCGAGAGGGTGGGTCCCTGGGCCACCCGGTGCACTGACCAACTCTCCAGTGGGCTTCCTTGCTAGAACCGTTACTGTTTCGCTTTCGGCGCTGGAACTTCAGTAGTCGCCAGCTTGTGGTGTATGTCGCCTTCCTGCTCAATTTCACCCTCCCAACTCCAAGGGATCATGCTCTGGAAGGTCTTCTTCAACAGCGACTGGAAGGATGCCTGCCATCGCCTTTGTGCGTTGACCGTTGCTGGAACTATGCTCCCCTTGTCTTGTGATGTGTCCTGAAGAGGTCCACATCAGTGTTTTCTGCATTTATCCATCGCCACGGGTGGCACTCTGCTCCTGGAACCGACCGGAAGAATCCTTGCACCTGCAAGGTCCTGGACACCTCTCATTGGAACCAACAAAGATGGAAACACATTTTTACCTACCAGTAGCTTTGTTGCATATCTTCTCTGAGATACTCACCAACACAAGAGCTCTACCTATATTAGATATTGTTTGGCGAAGAGGCATTGTGACTTTTGGGCACATGGCCCCAATTTTCTTTTCTTGTGACTTGGGTCCATCTAACTGCATCACATACCTTTTTTTGTTGATTGTTATTGAATGCATTTATAAGAACCTATGGGGACTGTATATCTGTTTATAATTGAGTGTTATGCGATATTATCACCTCCCTGTTTCATTTTCTAGTGTATGTTTTCAGCCTAGAATAAATATAGTATTTTTGTACTTGCTTGTCTAAATTGAATGATTGTGTGCTACACTGTGTGGACTCATTGTGTACCCCTGACCCCACTCACACTCTCCCGAGACTAGCCTTGACTGCTCTCTATGGCTACCTTGATTGGGTTTTGGCTAACCTCTTAGTTGTCCTGTTAATTATAAATAGGGTGGTCTCATAAAATCTGGCCAGCCCAGATTCTAGACATCCATCTTAACACTCATGTAATGCATAAAAAGGACACTTTTGTGCTAGAAAAAAAAAACATACAGTTCTGGGCGGGAGCCACTACTGCACATAACCCATTTCTCCCTTCACATTTACTTTTTATGTTACCACCACTTGAAATAGCTTTGAAGGTGTTTAAGAAATGCCACCTCCGCTGATGGCAAACTTTGACGAGGTTGAATTTTCTGAAATACCACTGGCCGAGGTGGCAAATGAACTCCCTTAGTTTGTTACTAATGAATACCTAAATGTTAAATCTTTCTGTGTGCGTTTTTCAACTGTGCCCAAAGGTGAGTTCCATAAATAATCCAACATCCATTTCTATAACCACCACAAAGTGATATCCATGGGTGCTATTAAAGATTTTGTGTAATGAACTCACTAGTGTTGAAGAATTCACCAGAGCATAAGGGAAGCATTACTACAGAACGAAACTGAGGACAAACTTTAATAAGATATGGGCACTTACTTTCTTGACAAGTAGGAGTTATGATAAGCTGCTGTGGATTTTAGCAGGCCAATGGTATAGTGCACAGTGCTACCAACATAGGGTCTAACATTTAAATGCATACATTTCAGCTGGGTGCAGCTTGAACATGCCCCTTCAGCCTAGACTCTTCATTGTGGAGGTCCATGTGTGGGAGCCACCAACTCTGTTGAAATTAGTACAATCCTCGCACAATCTACACAGAATCAGAGCAGGCCTTGCAGTACTTGTAATTGTTTAGCTTGAGGCAGGCTGTATTTTGAAGGATTTTGACCTTTTTGAATTTTTTCTTTACATTTTGCAGGTCTAGCCCATGTCCAGGGGCAATAGCCCAGGTGGCCTGGGGGCAATTGCCCCCTTTTCCAATTTGCCCCTGTCCTTAACCCATCCCGGGCTACTTGTGCATTCAGCCCGACGTGGGCTTTTGGCCTGTTCAGCCCGATTTGTAGTCTTGCTTCTCTCAACCCCTCCTGGGGTACTTGTATGCTCAGCCCGCCGAAGGCTATTCGCTTGGTCAGCCTGGTTGTTTATCTTGCTTCTCACAACCCCTCTTGGGGTTATCGTGTGTTCGGCCCGACTTGGACTATTGGTTTTCCTCCCCTCGTTGGATCCTGGGACTTCTAGTCCCACGCAGGCTTATAGTTTGTTTAGCCCGGTTTCACTTTCATGGGTTATGTAGATTCCTAGTCCGGTTTGGGCTTTGCTGTGGTCTCACTTCTCTGCGCCCGCATTTGATATGAGCTTGTGTACCTCTTTTCCTGTGGCAGTGCTTCTCTGAAGCTTTTGGGTGACCATGGTTCCACATCTCGGGCCTGGCTTCGCTCTGCGATCGGTTTTGTGCAGCGGCTTCTCCGCTTCGGGACGATAGGTTGCTGCTTGCAGCAGGATGCGGATCTGCTGCTCCTGGTTCTGCGTCGCTATCATCCGCTTTGGTGGGCTCTTAGTGTCTTCAGCCTTTGAGCAAACGGCAGCATGCCACAGGCTTCCTGGACTCTTTAGCCACAAATAAAAAGTCAAAAGAACATGGAAGCCAGCAAAACGTTTAGGGGATCCTGAAAGGTAGCGAGCCGGGACCCCAAAAATGAAGTTCTACTCCAACACTCTGCAATGCAATTTTGTGGACCGCAGATTTATAACTAAAATGTATACTGCTCTCCCATATTGCCCAGCTACAAGTTCAATAAAATGAGCCCCTACAAGATTTGATTGGTCATGATTTGGAACACGTTCTGATTTATTTTCTGGATTAATATTTGACTGCCTTCAGACTTTCTGGTTGGCTCGGCACATTTTTTCTCTTTCTAGCTTGTCTCAATTTGTTTGAACTTTTATTGACTACTAAATAAAAAACAGGAAACATTAATGTTTACAAACTCTAAAACTATTTCCAGCCGCTCGGTCTGGCACTACAATTCCCTTCTGTGAGTGATGTTGTCATGCATTCCCCAGTCACTGAACGGCAGGTTACAGATAAAGCCAATTCAATAAATTTTAAACCACCAGTTGACACAAGCACTGGAATAGTGGGACAACATCGTTTACCTTGCCCTATATTTCAAAGTAGCAATGCCCTGGTGGAAACGCGAGACCAATCTGACCAATGGACTTTATTAACTCGTTCCTGATTATGATGTAACAATAAACACTGATGCGTTGCCTTAGTGGCGATATCACCTGAGATAATGGACAATGGCTGATGAGTACATCAAAGAAGAGCGACAGTAGCATGCAACTGTTTTGAAACTGATCGATCTGACTCACTGTATTTGTTCAACTACTGGCACTGTGCCAAGTAACATGAATCATCACAGAAAACACTGCAACAATGCTCTACATTTGAGAAACCCTAATGAACCACAGGCTCAGCGTGGGTACTTAAATGGGTGGTCTGTAAATTCCTAGAGTATCTGCTAAGAGCATTGAACAATCTCAGACACATATTTCAAAAAAGGTAGCTTTTTGCTCACTGTGCCTTTCACAGATGGGAAATATCCATTTGCATATCAGTCTTTGTCCCGCCCACATGGGCAGTCCAGTACCGAAATGCTATGGCACTTCCTCTCTGAACAAGAGTACCGACAGCAACCCCATACACGTGTTTCAGCCTTGTTGGGCCTCATCAGTGAGGTGAAGCTTTGCCTTTCTAAGCATCAGTAAGACTGATATGCAAATTGATATTTCCCATCTGTGAAAGGCACAGTGAGCAAAAAGCGTGTGCTGCAAACTCTCACCTCAGAACAGGTTATCATGCCATGTTCTTTCTGGAGAGGAGAGCCAGCTACCTTTATTGCAATCTCAGACACACCCTAAGTCAGAATGGGGGTTGTTTCACAAATGGAAAACCAATCGCTGATTGCTTCAGGAAGTGTTTGATATTTGGTAAATTCCTAACATGGGCTCATTAACAACAAGGGAAAACACAAACTGTGGAAGCCTTGTCAGCACATAATCTTAGATGGGGGGTTATGTGGTGTAGAAGGAAGATGGGAAATGTGTTTTGATTGTACAGTCAGGGAGGTTTATTCACTTTCTAACCCCCAACCATTTCCCTTCTTCCTCAATCGTGTCACTAAACTTGAAAACACATTGCTGTGAGATGATTGTGTTGATTGTAGCACCTTCTAAGCAGATTTGAGTTTCGGACCCTTTGAACTTGTCAGTCCAGTGTCCCTGGAAGCAGAATGTTCAGCTGTCTAGAACAACTTGGTCCTAATCATTGCCCGGCCTCTTTGAACTTGATGGCATTGCACCTTAAGGTATGGAACTTGGTCTCCTGCCAGTGCAGATTCCACCAGATGAACATATACCAAAAAATCTGAATGTTTCTGCTTTATTGTGCTTGTGAGGGGCTCCAACCTGTTACTGCACGTTTGCATAAACATCTACAGTGTTGGCAGGTTCCGCCCTCCCAACATTCACACATTTCAGTCTATCTGCCTGTCATGCGATCTTCCTGAAGGTAGGCATGTCCACATTTCTTGGGATCCTAACCGTTAATTAAGCAGTTACTGAAGCGGTTATTAAGAAAATGAGCTAAACTACTGCACATGAGAGGGTACCAGAGGTAATTTTTTGTTGGACAATTACTATGCTCACACTAGAAAGTTGCACAGTCAGTCTTGCAGTACAACCCCGGGGGCAGATTTTGAAGGTGTAAGAAATCACATAGTAACCAAGACTAAATATGTTATTGATTTCTTTTTTCAAAAGAGAAAGTGAGAAAAAAAGATACTAACTAGTAACTTTTTTGGTAAAAAAAAAACAGAATGATTTACAAAAATGTAGCTTTTTGTTTTGGGAGATGCCTGTTGGATTTTTCTATATACGTGTACATAGTTTAAAAAAAATGTTTATGGTGTGTTTTAGGTAAGATTTTCATATCAATGATTAATCTTGTTCCTCCTCCTGACATCTAGGGCGGGAAATTTCTTTGTGTGATTTTTACCTTCGGCGGGAATCCTGTGGATTCCCCGCACAGGCTCCAGAGTGTCTGTGAAGGCAGGAAGCGAGGGAGGAGTCCAAAACTCTGCAGCCCTTTGTCTTCCAGCCTGACTGCAAGAATCCAGTTTAAACTGGAAGGCTGGCTGTCCTGAAAGGACTGCCAACCCCCCCAAGTTTGAATGTTGCAAGGCTGTTTGATTGGCTGGGTTCCTGCATAAAAGTCTGATCCTGGAAGCTGAAGAGGTAGTCGACCACAGGAACCAAAACAGAAGAGGAAGATGAAGAAACTGCAGCTGAGACAATTTCCAGTGACTGGAGAACCTACTGTGTAACCTACTGTGCAACCAGAGCCTGCTGTAGCCCTTCCTTCCAATCGACCTGGGGGACTCGGAAAACGACAACCCCCACCCAATGCCTGGTGAGACCCACTAGACTCAAGAAGACCTGCATTTGAGCCACCCCACGTTGTGCTGCGACCTTGCTGGGCTGCAATACCCCAATACACTGGGACCTTGAGCCATTATGAGGTGCACTGTTTTCCGAATTCCAAATCTCGCTGAAACTTCGTGGGCATCCTGTTGGATCTCCAGAGGCACGATTCAGGTCCGAAAAATCCCCTCAATAGAGTGCTGGACCTTGTAAACGACCAGAATCCGACCAGCGATATTCTGTCTTCTGTGCTCCTGGAAAGGTGCCAAATCCACAGAGCCACATCCAGCCACAAGGAACTCTTGCCTGTAGCCTTCTTCCGTGATCCCTGCTGCAAATGTCCTTCCAAAGTCCTGTCTTCCGTCGTCTTGACAAAGGAATCTATCGACCCTGTTTTTGGCTGCAGATCCTGAAGTCTTCCTGCTGCAACTCTTCTTCTGTACTGAGGTACTGTGTTGGCTGGGGTCTTTTACCTACCTTAAGCCTTTGTGAGTTCTGTATAGCTTTGGGGTGTTTTCTGTGATTGGGAGGCCACCAATCCAGTTCACCCAGGCCCACTGCTGAATCCTCCCTGGACCCTCAACTAACTTTAAAAAGTGAAATACTTACTTGTTTGAACAGTCTTTCTCTGGAACTCTGACTTTGCCTGCAACCTAACCCTATTTCACTCTGCCTACAGCTGGTACATAGACCACTAGGGTCACTCTACTGCCTCTGAGTGAAGTATGCTTTAGAATAGGGGATTGACTGGGTAAGAAAAGGATTCTGCCTTGAAAATAATAACAAGTGTGCAAAGGTTATTTACTTGTAAAAGAAGTTGGTTGGTAACTGTAACTCAGAGAGTGCACAGTTACAAACGTTCTTACTTACCTTGAATGTGTGTTGCACTATTCTGAAAAATATATATATAAGGTTAAGTTGCTCGTTTATGAATTGGTTGTGCCTCTTCTCCAAAAGTAATGCTGTTGGTTTCACTTTACAAATCCTGTTAGGATACATGTTTGAGTGTCCCCAATTGGGTCTTGATTCCCCTGACTTGCTGTTAGCCTTTCCACACTAAGTCTGCCTAAGGTTATACTTACCTTTAAGTTGCTGATAGCCCCTTTAAAACGTATATAGGTTTTACTTAGCTTCTGTTAGCTTTGTGCCATCCTAAAACAAGTTAGAGTTATTGCTTATCTCAACCTGTGTTCCACTGATCTTAAAAAGCAGCTGTAATAGTATGTTACAACATTAGGTCTTACCTGCCTAGAAAAGCTGTGTGCCATTCCTGAAAAGTGTTCCTTCAGATGTAGCTGACCGTGGATTGCCTGGAGCATCCAAAATTAGTGTAAAGAGTTCTTGCTTATCGTAGCCTGTGTTCCACTGAGCTGAAAAGCGTCTGTAATTATATATTACACCAAAAGGTCTTACTCACCTAGTATAAATTTGTGTTATCACAGAAGTAGTAGAGGTATATACTGTTCCTTGAATCTGTGTTGCACTATTCAGAAAAGTATATTTGCAAGCTGGTTGACTATGTGATTTAACTTTGGAGTGTCACTGCATAACTGACAGGGTCTACTACCCTTGTATTACTGGAAAGTAATCTGAAAGTAACTTACGGTTTTACTCCCCAAGAATAGGTGTGCCCTATACTGAATGCGTATACAAAGGTCTGACTTACCTAGAAATATTGTTAGATTTCTAAATATGGTCTGTGCTTTGATCTGTGTATTTAAAGCATAGTGTTGTGTTTTTATAATGTGTTTATAATGTAATTGGTTATTTATAAAGTGTTTCTTTGGACCATATGTATAATACAATTACTTTGTACTGATTCTACAGCCCTATCTCCCTCCTAAAATCATCCTGGCTGCTCTGTCTACACTACCCCATACTGAGGTGGTACAGCTTTATACTAAGAGTGGAGTCTTGTACTGCCTCAGTTGAATGGTTTTACTAAGCCCTTAGTTGGACTTCAGAAAAACTGTCCTAACAGTGTGTATCAGTTTAACAAACAAAATGTTCACGCATACAAAAATAAACATCAGAACAAGCAAAAGTAAACATTGCATAAAAGGAAAGCCACTACCGTTCATAACAATGCAAGTCCATTCTTTAAATATAACAAAACAAAATGAATGTGTGTAATACTAGCAATACTGAGTGAAATTTGATTACCGTCTAATTTTCACGATCAAAAGCTTTTAGAATAAATAGTCATCATGTACAGAGCGTTTAAAAAAGTGATCTTGACCAGCCTGGCACTCATGTATTTCTTTTATTTACATCATGTTTGTGTTTTTTGCAATTCAGTCCCAATCTCTTTCCTATACTGTGCTACCTTCAAAATAAAAAGGTAGCAATTAGTGCCGTGTAATGGCTAAATTGTGAACTGTGACCATTTCCAAATCACTTTCTCTTATCGGGTCTTACTTACTTTTTCTGTAATAATTTCGAGCACTGCAAAACATTTTAAAGGGCCCAATGTGTGATCTTCTCTGGATTAACGCATTTGGAATATTCTCCACTGTGAAAGTGAACATACACAATAACAAGTGATGTGCCAATCATGGGGCCCACAATGGGTCGTGTGCATCTGAAGAGGTGTGCAAAGGTGGGAGGCGGGGGTGTGTGGAGTTTGTCTGCTTGCATACAACACATGATTTTGTTGTACTTCCTTTTGCTGTTTCTAACCACTTGCTTCCCTCGTAGGATATTGAATGCCTCGCCAGTGATGGAATGCTACTTGTGAGCTGTTGCCTGGCAGGGCAGATAAGAGTATGGGATGCCCAGACTGGAGACTGCCTCACTGTCCTCCCGAAACAAGGGTAAGTGATTGTTGTGCTTACAAAGAGACTTGACAAGATGGTGTTGTGGCATGGACTACGGAGACCAGGGACTGGCAAATTGTACTCACAAGGTATGGTTAGGCGTTCTTTGTACACAGAGGTCTATCACAAAGACAGATGTGGGCTTCTGAGATGGCTAGATTCTCCAGCATGGGGTCTGGCATGGATTCACATGCTCATGAATATTCCCCGTCGTCAGGCTGGGAATCCTCGGTAAAGAAAAAACCAGTATCAGTTTTGTTTCTTATCTGTCTTTCGTAGTAACAACCAATCACTGGTCTCTGCGTCATACTGACCACAGCCAATGACTGCCCTCTACCTAAGCACCGCCTCTGGCAGCCATCTTCAGATTTTTACCGCACGTTCATGTGTTGGGATCCTCGTGCTATTGCTCTCGAGCGTTAGTGCTATTTTTTCACGTTTTTTCTCAAAAACTTCGTTTTTTCGGTCAAAAGAGCCTCAAGCTCCACCGACTCTCCATCCGATCAACGGGGACCCGTGTCGGATTCGTCTGCGCCCCTCAAGGGTGAAGATTTCGTCGAGCTACGCTTTTGGAGGACTCCAGAAGTTTCTCAGGCCCGGACATGGCCCAGGAGAAGGGAAGCTCGACGCCAGGAAAGCTGTTCAGGATCTGCCCTAGATGCCAGCTGCAGAACGTCTTTAAGGAGGACGAACACTCCTGTTGTCTCTACTGCTTACATGAGGACAAGACGCACGTGGAGAAGGACTGTGCGTTTTGCGGCAATATGTCGGAACGGACCATGAAGGACCGCCACCAACGTCTCGCCAACTGGCTGGAAGGGAAGAGCCCGTCAGGCGAGAAGAAGAGGAAGAAATCCGAGCGGTCTTCTAAGACCTTTGAGGACGCCCTGGCGACGGGGGTCCAACATAAGGCCAAGCACCGCGAGTCCGCTGGCACCGGGAGCGTCGAACGGTCGGGCTCTACGGGGGCCAGGCAGGGCGCACCCTCCCCGGCACCTTCAGCCACGAGCCAACGCTCTGGGTCGGCTAAGAGGAAGGGCGAGCACCCGGCGAAGCTAGAGGCCCCGGTCGGGCTCGAAGGCCCCATCGGAGGGGGAGCGAGGCAGTGTCCCCCCCCTCAAGGATAAGGCGGTGAGCGCACCTAAGGTGGTGAAGGCCTTAATCCATCCGGCCAAGCCCTCTATCGACACTGTCGCGGCGGCCCTGGCTCAGCCTGTGGAGGCTACACCAGTGGTGGCGACCTCGGGGCTCAGAGTCTCCCTGCCACCTCGGAGGGAGTCCTCTTTTGTGCCCATCGATAGGACCCCCGTGAAACCCCCGGCGGGGAAGAAAAAGGGGGGGCAGGGCGTCGTCGTAGATTCGGCCTCAACCTCAGAGGAAGAGCTGATTGAGGTCTTAAGCCACGGCCTTGGCGTGGAAGAAGACCGGCCCGTCGGGATGGTTTCCGACGCAGGTGACGACGACATCGTCGAGGGTGCCGACGGGGCTCCTGATCGCCCGTCGGATTCCCCTCTGCCAGTGCCGCAAGACAACTCGGCGGCCATTTTGTTGGCTATGCAGTCCTTATGTTCAGAGATAAGGACGAGACTACCGTTGCCGACGGAGGAACCTCTCCCGTCGGGAAATCCTGAACCTGGACCTTCTGGTGTTCCCCCGCGCAAGAAAAGAAGGATTCACCCTCCACCTCCTTTTCAGCCGTCGCGCCCCGTCCAGTCCTCCTCCCCGTCCACCCGAGGGGATGATACGGGGACTGCCATGGCAGCGACGGGTACGGACGACGAGGTATACGACGAGGATCTACCGTCGTCACCTCCCACCAGGGTTTCTCCGCCCGACGAGATTGGATCGTTCCACTCCATGATCGCCAGGGCATCCGAGCTTTTCCAACTCTGCCCTGAGGAGAAGAAAAAGGAAGGATTCCTTTATCAACGGCGCAAGGCCAAGAGGAAGACGGTCCTCGCGGTGCCTCTACTGGACGACATTTGGGATGAGGGCCTCGCCCTCCTCAAGAACCCTTCCACGACGCCAGCTAGAAGAGACCGGTACGAGAAGAAGTACCGGGTCCCGGACGCGGCCCCCCTGTGCCTCCGGGCGCAGCCTACCCCGGACTCCGTCGTCTCCGCGGCGGTCAGGAAAAAAGCGGGGGGGGGGGGTGCGGCCTCCACATCGACTTCCCCACCGGACGGCGAGGGAAAGAAATTGGATGCAATGGGACGCAGGGTCATCTCGTCTGCAGCGACGACGATTAAAGCGGCCAACGCCTTGGCTATCGTGGCCCGCTACGACAGGGAGCTATGGTACAAACTGGCTCCCCTGCTGGACTTCCTACCGGACGACAAGAGGGCGGATGCCCTGGAGATCCTACAGGAAGGCGAGGTGGCGTCGGACCACGCCATCACTATTGCGACGGACATCGCCGACACTGGGTTTCGCCAGTTGGGCAACGGCGTGTGCCTTAGGCGGCGTGGATGGCTCAAGGCTACGGACTTCTGTCAAGACGTACAGACCAGAGTCCTGGACATGCCGTTCGATGGGAACAACCTGTTTGGGAAAACAGTGGACGATTCCCTTCAGGCCATTAAAGCAGACACTGAGACGGCCCGGGCCCTTGGGGTTCTGCAGCAACGACGGACGCCCTTTCGGAGCAGCGGAGGCAAGGGCGCCTCCAAAGGTTCCGGCGGCTTTTTCTCCACCTACCGTCAAGCGGCCCGCTCGTCGTCTCAGGAGGCCTACAGAGGACGAGGCAAGTCTGGCGGACCCCGCCGTCGTCGCCAAGGAGGTCAAGGCGGCAAAGCCTCGTCGAAACAGGATTGAACCAGCCGTGGGGTCGGGCCCCCACCGAAGCACCCCGGTGGGAGGCCGGCTGGCGAGCTTCGTCAGCGTGTGGGAGTCCATCTCCACCGACCGTTGGGTGCTTGACGCCTTAGCCCGGGGCCACGCGCTCGAGTTTCAAAGGAGGTGCCCGCGCGTCCCCCCCGTGGCCAGGAAAGAGCTTCACGTCCGTCAGCTTCTCCTGGAGGTAAAGGCGATGCTCAGGAAGGGCGTCATCGAACTCGTCCCAAAGAGGCTTCGGGGCTCCGGAGTTTACTCGAGATACTTCCTCGTGAAGAAGAAGACGGGAGGATGGCGCCCCATCCTAGACCTGCGACGTCTGAACAAGTTCATCAAGGCGCAAAAGTTCCGGATGGTCACCCTCCAGCACGTCCTGGGGCAGCTGGAGGAAGGAGACTTCCTGTCGTTGTTGGATTTGGAGGATGCCTACTTCCACATTCCCATCCTAAAGGGGCACCGAAAATTCCTCAGGTTTGTGGTCCAAGGGCGTCACTACCAGTTCAAAGCCCTCCCCTTCGGACTACGGTCGGCACCCAGGGTGTTTACCAAGTGCCTTGCACCGGTGGCGGCGCAACTGCGCTGCGAGGGGATCCACGTCTACCCCTACCTGGACGACTGGCTCATCCGAGCCAAGACGAGGGAGCTTGCCGTGGAGCACACGGCAAGGACCGTCCAACTTCTCACGGACCTGGGATTCTCAGTGAACTACGCCAAGTCCCACCTGGTACCCGCGCAAAACGCACTGTTTCTGGGAGCGAAGCTCGACACAGTGTCCCTTCTGGCCTCCCCGTCGGAGGAAAGGACCAGGTCCATCCTGGGCAAGGTACAGCGGATCTTAGTTTCCGACGCGGCCAAGGTGAGGTCCATCAAGTCCCTCCTCGGAATGATGTCTTCTTGCATCTACCTCATGCCCATGTGCAGGCTCCGGATGCGCCCGTTGCAGGAGTTCCTGGACGCGCGCTGGATCCAAACGACGGGCGGCTTCGAGGAGAAGATCACACTCGACGAGAGTTTCCGCCGAGCGGTCCGGTGGTGGGGCACCCGCGCGCATCTGACGGCGGGCATGGACTTCCAGACCCCAGACCACCAGGAGACAGTGACCACGGATGCCTCCCTGGAAGGGTGGGGAGCGCACACCGAAAATCTGTACGCGAGAGGCCTCTGGCTCCCGACGGAGAAGTCCCTCCATATCAACGACCTGGAGCTCCGTGCAGTGTTCTGGGCCCTCAGGTCCTTCCTTCTGTCTCTCAAGGGCAAGGTGGTGAGGATCTTCACCGACAACACCACCACCATGTTTTACATCAAGAAACAGGGCGGAACCAGGTCCCCAGCACTGTCCAAGGAGGCGCAGGACCTGTGGCATTGGGCAGTCGCCCAAAGGATGTTTCTGGTGCCGTTTCATCTGGCAGGGATAAAAAACACCATCTCCGACTCACTCAGCAGGGAGCTGCACTCGTGCCACGAGTGGGAACTACGGCAGGATCTAGTGGATCGCCTCTTCTGACGGTGGGGCACACCCCAGATCGACCTGTTCGCGACGGCAACGAACTCCAAGTGCCGGAGGTTCGCCAGCAGGTTTCCCCAGGCGAGGAGCATGGGCGATGCTTTCTCGTTCCCCTGGTAGGGCCTGTTCCTCTACGCGTTCCCTCCCTTGCCACTGCTAATCCGGCTCGTCAACCAGCTCAAGAGGTCACGGTGCAGGATGATCCTCGTCGCACCTGCGTGGCCGAGGCAGATATGGTTCCCGGACCTTCTGGACTTGTCAGCGTCCCCGCCAATCAAGCTGCCGGTGGACGCGGATCTACTCTCCAGGGAAGGAGGCGCCATCCTCCACCACGACCCGAAATCGCTGAACTTGCAGGCCTGGCTCCTGCAGCGCTAGAGTTTGGAGGATACGACATACCGGCCGACTGCAGAGAGGTTCTTGCAAAGGCCAGGGCGTCCTCGACTCTTAAATGCTACGGACACAAATGGAAGAGGTTCTCTGTCTGGTGCCACGTACAGAAGATTAACCCTCTACGGATTACGGCTCCCCAGGTACTGCCGTACCTGCTGACGCTGGCCAAAGCTGGACTGGCACACGCGTCCATCAAGATTCATCTTGCTGCGATCTCCCGTTACACCAGAACCACGGGCCGGACGTCCCTGTGGTCTCATCGTCTGGTGAAAGAGTTCATGAAGGGACTGTTCAGATCGTTCCCGCCGGTGAAGGCGCCGGCCCCGGCGTGGGAGCTCAACGTGGTGCTGACCAAGCTCATGGGACCTCTGTTCGAGCCTCTGCACTCGGCCCCGTTGAAGTTTCTGTCGTGGAAAACAGCGTTTCTTGTGGCCATCACCTCCGCACGACAGGTGGGAGAGATCCAGGCCCTTTCCTGCAAGGCCCCGTACTTGACTTTTCACGACACGAGGGTAGTGCTCAGGACGCACCCCTCCTTCATGCCCAAGGTACCGTCGGACTTCCATCTCAACGAACCCTTGGTGTTGCCTGTGTTCTTCCCGTCGCCTTCGTCGCCGGCTGAGAGGACTTTGCACTCGCTGGATGTGGCTAGAGCGCTGAAGTTCTACGTGGACCGCACAAAGTGTTTTCGGAAGACGTCACAACTCTTTGTGAACTTTGGACCTGTCAATCAGGGGAAGGCTCTCTCGAAGGCTTCCATTTCCAGATGGCTCTCCGGCTGTATCATGTACTGTCATCGGTTGGCAAACCGACCGCTGCCTGGCCGTCCGAGAGCCCATTCCACCAGAGCGATCGCAGCTACCACGGCGTTCCTTTCTGGTGTGCCCCTGCTGGACATATGCAGGGCTGCTACGTGGAGGTCGACGCACACCTTCACGAAATTCTACTGCGTCGATCGGGATTCCAGGGAGGAGTCCAGGGTCGGCCAAGCAGTGCTGCGCAACCTGTTCGCCTGAGGTGAGCCTGGTGAGGAGGTAAGATGCTTAATGTTGAGTTTGATGTAATGCTTAATGTTGAGCCTTTGCCACCTCCCGTGGTTGTGCATGTGTGTACTGCTATGTATTCTTTATTCATGAGCATGTGAATCCATGCCAGACCCCATGCTGGAGAAGGAACAAGTTACTTACCTGTAACTGTTGTTCTCCAGCATGGGTCTGGCATGGATTCACATGCGAACCCTCCCGCCTACCCCTCTGCGGCTCTTCACTTGGTCATACTGCCACTTCACGTGCTTCCAAATCTGAAGATGGCTGCCAGAGGCGGTGCTTAGGTAGAGGGCAGTCATTGGCTGTGGTCAGTATGACGCAGAGACCAGTGATTGGTTGTTACTACGAAAGACAGATCAGAAACGAAACTGATACTGGTTTTTTCTTTACCGAGGATTCCCAGCCTGACGACGGGGAATATTCATGAGCATGTGAATCCATGCCAGACCCATGCTGGAGAACAACAGTTACAGGTAAGTAACTTGTTCCTTGTCCTCACGAAACAACACACATCACTTTACAAAGGAAGCGAACTCTGATTCAGAGCAGATTCTAATATATTCACACTTATCTGGGCAGAAATGGGTTTTGATCATGCAGTACTTATTGACATTTGTAATATCGTCAACACACAATGCATCGTTTGGCATGATCCAACACCCTTTGCCTCAACAAGTAAGCTCTGATAAATGTATGTATTTTCCCCCCATCACTTACAGAGCTAAGGGAAACTACCTGCACCTCTCTACTGTCACAGATGGCTTCAAGAACACATCAACCCACAGAGATGGTACAAAGGCTAATATTAACATTTCTTGGCAGGGTGCTAAGGGACATCCCTCACAATCTCTCCTCTCGAAAAAGCAGTTTGTTTCCTCCCTAACTCTAGAACCACTACTCCCCAGTTTAGTTCCGAGCAGCTGATTGACTCCTACTGTCTAATTTCCACCTCTGTCAGTGAAGGGCTAAAGGCAACCACTGTATATGTCTAATCTGCCTCTGTAACTTCCTAGGCTGGACCTACACTACCCAACAGGGTTTATGTTTGTTTGTTTGTTTGTTTATTTATTTATAATGCGCTCCAGACCCATAGGTTACCGGGCGCAACAGCAAGTATATGCGAGGCTTACAATGTTACAAATCTACATGAATAAGATTACAATATTACGTATTACAATATTACAGGACTATACATTACCGGTTGCAGTATTTACATGAATGTGCAATAGCAATATACAGAGTTAGCAGTTATAAACATAGGGTTACACATATCTGAGTACATTGAGTAGGGCAACACTTGTGAAGGTTCATTACAGGTGTCTAGTCATTGTTAGCGTTGATGTGTTTGATGAGGTTCCTTCTGAAGTGTGGGAAGGGTTGGTCTGCTCTAAGGTTGGGTGGCAGAGCGTTCCACAAGTTGGCAGCTCTCACAGGGAAGCTTGCGCCACCGATTTTGGCAAGTCTAAATCTTGGTACTACCAGGCAATTAGAATTGACGAGTCTCATGGGTCTGATAGATGTTTTTCTTTTTATTTTGTCTGTCAAGTAGCTAGGAGCAGCATTATTTAAGGCCTTATGGGTCAAGGAGATCATCTTTAGGTGGATTTTATTGTCTGTGGATAGCCATTTGTGTTGCCGCCTAATAGAGGAGATATGCTCCCTCTTCTTTATGCCTAATGCAGCTCTAAGAGCATTGTTTTGTAGTGTTTGTAGTCTTTGGGTGATGGCTTTATTGGCACCACTGTATAGGGCATTACAATAGTCGAGTCGGGAGAGTATTAGGGCTCTAGCCAAGGTTAGACAACTAGTATTGGACAGGAAGGTCTTGCCTGCTCTTATCAATTTACAGGTGTAGGCAGTAGTGGAAGCTAGGGAGTTGACCTGTTTAGTGAAGGATAAGGTAGAATCGAGGTAGAAACCAAGTGTTTTTACTTCCCTCGAGACTTTGATAACATTTCCATCAATGTTGAAAGCTGAGTAGTCCGGGCCCAGTTTGTTAATATTGGCTTGTGTACCCAGAATGATCAACTCTGTCTTATCATCATTCAGGCAAAGACCATGAGTAGCCATCCATGCCTGAATGATGAGGTACACTCTATTCACCAACTCCCTGTCCCTACTATGATCCCCGGAAAGTGGGAGGAGAATCTGTGTATCATCTGCATAGTTAGTGTAGGTGATACCAAGATTGTCCAGATCATCGAACAGAGGTTTAGTGAATATGTTGTAGAGAGTCGGGGAGACGCAGGATCCCTGAGGGACTCCACAGGTGATGGGTATAGGGTCTGCTGCTGCCGATGGGGAAAAGACTCTCATAGTTCTCTCACTCAGGAAGGATTCTATCCAGCTGATAGCCTGGGTGGAGAAGTGAGCGGCAGTGTCCAGGTGTATGCAGAGGACCTTATGGTCCACAAGGTCAAATGCAGCTGAGAGATCTAGTAGGAGGAGGAGGGCTGTCTTGCCTTGATCTCTCAATGCATCTATTTGGGTCTTTAAGTCGATAAGGGCTGTTTCCGTTCCATGTAGTGGGCGGAAGCCAGATTGTCTAGATCCAAGTAACTTATGCAGTTCAAGGTATTTTTGAATCTGCATATAGGCCACTTTGTCCAGGATTTTCAATAGAAATGGAACTGTAGTGATTGGACGGTAGTTAGTCGGGATGAGAGGGTCAAGAGTTTGCTTTTTGAGCAACGGGAGCACCCAGGATTGTTTTAAATTAGCTGGGATGATGCCTGTGGCGAAGGATGCGTTGACAAGTTTGGAAATAAACGGTGATAAATCTCTGGCAGCGTCTTTTATTAGCTGTGCTGGGCAGATGTCACCTTTGCAATTCGATGGTTTGAGGGTGAGGATGATTTTTTCAATCTCTAGTGTAGTGGTTTTGGTGAAAGAGAATTTGCTAGACTTAAGCTTATTGGTGACAGAGAATTTGCTAGACTGGGGCTTATTGGTAGCCTTGGGTGGTGGCAGAGTAGGAAGGTTGAGCAAGTCTTTTTTCAGTTGGATTTTATTTTGGAGGGTGTTAATTTTGTTGGTTAGAGCATATTGGATATCTGTGCACCAGGTCTGATCTTTAGTACAAGTGTCTGGTATGGCAATGGGTGACTCAAGTTCCTTCAGTATGGAGAAGAGTTCCTTCATGCTTGAATTAGAGTTGGCGATACGATCATTGTATGAGTTCCTCTTTGCCAGACAGACTGCATTTTTGTATTGTCGGGAAATAGATGTTAGGATGGCCTTGTTCTCAGCAGTTGGGCATATTTTCCAGTTGGATTCATATTTTCTCTTGGTGAGGCGTAGGGCCATGAGTTCAGGAGTAAACCATTTATTTAGGTGGGCTTTAGGTTTACTTGTGCGCATTTTAAGAGGGGCAATTTTGTCCATAGTATCAGTCATAATTTTGTTATACTCATGCACTAATATGCTGGGGTCTAGGTTGTCAGGCAGTGCATTTAATGTTGGAAGAATAGCGGGTATGACATTGTCTATTGTCATGTTCTTTTTGTTTCTTGTTGGGCATGGAAGTGCCAAGGGGACGACTTTAGAGGATGGTCGGGAGGTAAGGAGGTTGAAGGACACTAGTGAATGGTCAGTCCATGATAAAGCCGAGATGGATGAGATAACTGCTGTACAGTTTGAGTCGGCGACCCAGTCTAGTATTCTGCCTTTCGTATGGGTTGGGTTGTTGACTTTTTGGGAGAATCCTAGGGAATTAATAGCGTGTGCAATGGTCACGGCGTGTGCATCTGCTTGGTCATTAAATCCTAAGTTAAAATCCCCTAGTACCAGCAATTGTGAGGTAGTTTTGGCATTGAAGGTTAGTAGCTTGTGCAGATCCTCTTCGAAAGTCCCGAGCGGACCTGGAGGTCTATAGATTAGGTGAATGGTTAGTGTTTGGTTATTATTTATGAGGAATTTTGCAGTGAGGGCTTCACAAGATTGTAAAGTTTGGGCAGGGGCTAGTCTTAGCGAGAGACTCGATTTGGAGATGATGGCAATTCCGCCTCCGCGGGTGTCCTCTCGGTCTTGCCTACATATAGTGTAACCGTCAGGGATGGCTAGCATAAGTGATGGTCCTGCTGCCTTGTGTAACCAAGTTTCGGTTATTGCAATAAAGTCCAGGTTCGCCTCAGTGATTAGATCAGCTATATCAAGGGCATGTGCAACTAGTGACCTGGCATTGAGAAGCGCTCCTTTGTAGGAGTGATCCTTTGTTTCCTCTTTGGGATGGGTAAGATTAGGAGTGCTTATCGCACTAGATGGTGTCTTAGATTTAGATGTTTGTAAATACATTGAGGCTGGGGTGATATTGGAAGCGTTGCATTCCTTGCCGTTATGATGTTTCATCTCATGTATTATGGGAGGGAGGAGTCGTCTGGGTATCTCGTGAATTTTATTAAGTCTAGCACGTAGTTTATTATTTCTATCGTGCGTGGAACTAGGCCGGGATATGTAAGCTGATGGTCCTGGCAGAGCTCGGTATTTTGAGTCAGTGTATACATAAGTTTTGGTATCTATATTTGTGGATGTGGGTGGGAAGGGTCCGAGTGCATGTAATGGGACCTCTGTGTAGCTGACCTGCTTGCAAGTGGCAAGGAGTGTAGCAGTAGCCATAATGCAGTAGAGACTAGATAGGCTAGGCATTATGTGGAGCTAACACTTATTTAGTAGGGTAGTGGTAATGCAGGGAGGATTAGATCTAAGGGGTTGTAGGGTTGTGCCTTTCAGACACGCAAGCCCTACTCAGTTGCCTTTCTTTAATGCCCTGATGTTCCTCTCCATATGTAAACATTGGTTTATCCTCCTCCCGCTTCTCTTCTCCTTCCAACTCCACCCACCGCCTCTCTTGGTACTTCCTTTTTACCCTCTGATGTCTCTCCATCTCCCCATCTCTCTCTCTCTCTCTCTCTCTCTCTCTCTCTCTCTCTCTCTCTCTCTCTCTCTCTCTCTCTCTCTCTCTCTCTCTCTCTCTCTCTCCCTCCCCTTCTGTCTGTTTCTTCAGAGGAGGATTTCAGCCCTTCCAATACAAGACTGGACATGCCTCCACCTAGGGGAGCACCTATGCAGGGTCCACCATGACAGGGGACCCCAGCACCAAGCGGGCACCCACCAGCACATCCTAGCCACTCTGAAAGCTCTGGTGTCAGAGCTGCACCATAGGCTGCCAGACCCTTCTACACCACGCCCACAGTGCCTCAGGACCCACAACCCGAGCCCAGTGGAATTCCTGCTCCCCTCGCCTTACAAAGGAGGATCAGCTCCTTCAAAGGCAATTGCAGTTGTCTGACAGAGTCTGAGGAGGAACCTCAAGACCATCAAGATTCCATCCACACCACTGACACGTCCTGAGAGTTCGATTACATAATACTGGCCGGTAGTGAACCGGACAAGGTCCCAACCAGGGATTCCCAGCCTGACCAAATCTGATCTTTTCATGCCCCGTTGGGTAGGGCTACCAAGATGTTTGGTGCCAGATTAACAAAAGGATAGCTGGCTATATCAGAGAACCGAACAACACTGGAAATCTCTTTTGGACGACATATGGGGAGAAGGCCTCCTTATCATGACCAGTCCTTCATCAGCACCTATCGGGAGAAGGCCTGCTTATGATGAACAGTCCTTCATCAGCACCTCCCAAGAAAGAGAGGTTCGATAAAAAAAGTATATGTTCCCAGACTCAGCGCCCACCTGCCTAAGAATGCAGACCACTCCTTCTGCGTAGTTTCCACAGCGGCATGTAAATGGTCCCCCAACCCTTCCTGATAAGGAAGGAAAACACCTTCCGGAAGAGAATAATCGCTATTGCTGCCATTACTATCAAGGCAGCTAATGCCATGGCCATTCTTGCAAGTTATGACTGAGAATTGTGGTTTAAGCTGGGACCCATTCTTGAGTTCCTCCCAGAAGATACGAGGCAAGAGGCGTTGAGCATCCTTCCCGAAGGAGAAGCGCGTCTGACCACAACATATTGGTCGCTGTTGACATAGCCGTTATAGGCTTTCGACAACTGGGAAATGGTGCTGTCCTCCCTCTGCGAGGCTGGTTGAAAGCTTCCTGCATCGGCCCAGAGGTCCAGACTAAGTTGGTTGACATGCCTTTCAACAGCATTAATCTGTTTGGGTGGAAAAAGGTCAATGTATCACTGCAGACCATCAAAGCAGATACTGGCACGGCCCACTGCCTAGGAACCTTACAACAGACGGCAGTCCTTTTGTCCAGAAAGCCTTGTTTTAGCAGTATGCACAGGAATACCGCCCCCCCACCATCAATCTCAGTCCTACAAGACCTCGACCTATGCCACCTCAGACTCCTACAGGAGCAATTTCCAGTCTTACAGGGGTAACTGGCGCCGGCACGGCTCCTCTCAAGTGAGAGGCCAGCCATCAAAGCAACCCTGACTTGCCCAGGGTTGTGCCCTCCCACTTCAGCACCCCCAGTGGGCGGAAGATTATCACCATTCGTTCAGGAATGGAGAAACTTTGCCTCTGAGAAATGGGCACTATCCCTCGTCCAGCAGGGGGCCATACGCTGGAGTTCATCAAGCAACCTCTTGCCATCCCTCCAGTCAGAAAGGCAGAGAAGCTCCATCATCTGCTCCAACAGGAGGTTAGGTCTCTGATGTTCAAGGGAGCCATAGAAGAGGTCCCAGCCACAGAAAAAGGAAGGGGAGTTTACTCCAGATATTTCATGGTACGAAAGCAGATAGGGGCTTGGAGACTAATTTTAAATGTCTGTGTGTTAAGCAAGTATCTAAAAGCTCAAACATTCTGCATGGTCACATTACAGCAGGTTCTATCGCAGCTACAACAATGAGACTTCCTGGTGTCTCTAGGACGCATACATTCTCATCCCTATTCCCCTCACACTGGCGCTACCTGCACTTGTAGTAGCAGATAACCGTTATCAATTCAGGGCTCTGCACTTCGGCTTGCGGTCTCCCACACGAGTAGTTATCAAATGCCTTTGCCATCTTTTTCTGTGTTTTTTTGTTTAAAGCGCTGAACTAGCTCAAGAGCAGCATGGCGCTGTACAGAGTGTGGGTAGCCAGCATTTGGACTGCCATCTTTTAACAGTAGCTCAATACTGTGAGGTCTGTGCGTCGGTGTGTGCGTCCATTGAAATTAGTCCTTGGTCAGGTGTTGTGGAAAGAGACATGTTTTGATAGATTTGTGAAATTTGAGAATTGTTGGGGCATTCCGAGCTGACACCGGGATAGAGTTCCAGAGGGATAGGTGCATGACAAGTGAAGGGTTGTTTGCAGGTCTTCTCTTTGTGGATGAGTTGTGATTCAAGCCAGTTGGTCGATTTGCTCCGTGAGGAGCGTGTGCCACCAGATATGTGAAGCTTAGCCGGCAGGTACGCTGGTCAGAGTTGTTGCTAGTGGGGGCTGAGAGGACTCTAGCCCTGGGTCTTTTGGTTGTAGCCCCGGATAGAAGCCCAGGAGCTACAACCAAAGGCTAGCTAGCCCCGAGTCCCGACAATCTCAACATTAGCATAGCCCCTGACCTATTCCAGACCTAGCAACACCCCTGACGCTAGTGTGCTACTCGTGACTGCTTTGTAGATGACACATGCAGTCTTGAACAGTATCCTGGCTTGGAGTGGAAGCCAATGTAGTTGGCGTAGGATGGGGGTGATTCGGTCAAATTTCCATGCTCCCGCAATGAGACGTGCTGCTGCGTGGTGGACTGTTTTTAGGGGAGCCAATTGAACAACTGGATGCCCTGTCAGAAGACCATTTCCCCCATCTATGTGCGAGATCATCGGGCCCTGCACTACTGTCCAGAAGTCTTGCGACGGGATGAAGGTTTAGATTTTTCAAGAGGTAGAAATTCTGAGCCATGCTATACGGGCCTTCTTGGGTATGTGTTAATGGAAGGACAGGCTGCTGTCAGTGGTGAATCCTAAGGACTTTGCTGAGTGTAAGAGTTGTTGATCAAATCATTCTGGGAGCATACCATTGAGCCATTGTTGGAAAAGTTGCTTTTTAGCAGGCTGACTGGTGAGGATGAATTCATTCTTGGATGGGTTTAGTTTGAGGTAGGCAGTTGACATCCAGGTCTGAACGATGGCTAGGTAATCGCAGAGACAAATTATCTTCTGCACGCTATTTAATCGGTGGTGGCGCATCTGTGCCGAAAGGACACCCATGTCTACCCATATCTCAACGATTGACTGCTGAGGGGCGGCATCGTACTCTAGTATGGCACAAACTAAAGCTCTGACCATTCACTGTCTGCAAGCCCTTGGTTTCTCAATCAACTATCCAAAGTCGTGTCTCATCCCAGCCCAACAGGATTTATACCTGGGAGTACATCTCGACACGCTCTCCTGCAAAGCTACCCCATCAAGGGAAAGGATTCAGACCCTTCTCACCATGGTGCAGCAACTCTCTATCACTGGCAGCGTATGTCTGCAGCTACAAGTCCCTCTTGGGCATGATGTCCTGCATCCCTCTTAATACTTCACTGCAGACTCTGCATGCAGCTCCTAGAGGGACGCTTATTGGAAGCAGGTGTCAGGTTCCCGGCAAGACAGAATCGCAATGACGCAGCAGCTCAAACGGTCTGCACTCTGGGTCTAGTCACGCTCACCTAGTCCAGGGCGCATCCTTTCAACTGCCCTTTCACCAAGTCACTGTCTCTACAGACGCTTCCCTGGAGGGCTGGCCCTTTCACCAAGTCACCGTCGCCACAGACTCTTCCTTGGAGGGCACATTCAGAAGGCCTACATGCCAGAGGCCTTTGGACGGAGGAGGAGAAGGCTATACATATCAGTCTCTTGGAGCTACTTGCTGTCTTCTGGGTGCTCAAATCATTCCTTCCACGAGTCAGCAGGAAAGTGGTGCAGATCTTTACACACAACACCACCACAATGTTCTACATATGCAAGCAGGGAGGCACAAGATCCCCCTCCAGGTCAGCGGAAGCACAGTCCCTGTGGCACTGGGGGTGGCAACATCAAATATTTCTCATTCCTTTTCACCTCCCAGGAATTCATAATACCACGACGGATTCCCTCAGAAGGGAACTGGGTTCCTGTCACGAGTGGCAGTTAAAGAGCTGTCAGCTCCAACAAACTTTCCACCATTGGGGAACCCCAGAGATGGACCTCTTAGCCAACTATGACAACAAGAGGTGCAAGGCGTTCACCAGCAGGTTTCCCCACCTGTGCCTAGGAGATGCCTTCTCGTTTTAATGGGAGGGAAAATCCTGCTATGCTTTCCTACCGCTTCCTCTGGTAGCATGAGTGCCAAGTGTCTGCAGAGTGCATCAGTGCACACTTATCTAAGTGGCCATGCATGGCTAAGACAGTTCTGGCACTCGGACCTCCTAGAGCTCTCCCCTGCAACCCCGATGAAACTCTACTCTCATCACGATCTGATGTCCAGGAACAAAGGGGAAGTACTCCATCACGACACTGCTTCCCTCAACTTGACGGCCTAGCTCCTGTGTTCCTACAGTTCTGTTCAATCCCGCTACCTCAACACTGCAGGGTCGTTCTAGTGTGGGTTTTGCGCACCCTCTACTCTTGCCTGCTACAACAGCAAATGGAGATGTTTGAAGGTGTGGAGCAGGACAAAGAAACTTAACCCCTTAGTTATTCAACCTTGTGATATCCAGCCATATTTGTTCTCTCTGGCACGCAATGACTTGGCACGCTCCTCCATTAAAGTTAACTTGGCAGCCATTTCAAGATTCACCCACTCTCCTCCCACACCTTTACTTTGGTCTCATAGATTAGTCAAGGAGTTTCTGGAGGATCTTTTTTGTCCCTTTCCGCAAATCAAGCGTCCGCCTCCAGCCTGGGAGCTGTGATGAATCCTATGGATCCCTCACTAATCCCCTGACTAAAGTCGCCTCCTGGGTGGCCAGGGAAAGGCAGACACGTCCTGATCTTGTCCTTGGGGGTGGTGTACTGCTAGAGGATCTAGGAGGAGACATGGGAAAGGTTGATGAGATCCTGTGGGATGAGACGCTGTATTTGTCCTTTAAAAAGGAGAACCTTTTACAGTTGCCAAAGCATGTAATTGGCCATTGTCATCATGATACATTATGAGGAACCTGAGGGTGTCCTCACTTCTTTCCACAATATATCCTCCTCCTAGGTGTCCAGTGAAAGGCTGTCGCTATCAGATGCTGACCCTGGGGGTGGATATGCGAGGGAGGATTATCTGGGTGGAGGGGATTCGGGGAGTAGGGATAAGGCACCCTTAGGTGAGACATGGTATCCCCTATTTCCCTTTCACCATGGGTCCAGTGTCCCCCATGCCTTTATAGGCTGTTGTCAAACCCTTCCCTACTTTTCTTGTGACTCTTTCCCTGAAACACACCAGTTATATACTGGGACGAGGAAAAGACCAATTGCGGACACACAGCCTCTCTTTATTGGTACGCACACTTAAAAACACCAGTTGACTACTGGGACGAGGAGGAGGAAACCAAGAGTAGCACAGAACTCCCAAACCAACAATGAGCTGACCAATCAGCCTGGCAGGAGGTTTAAAAGCAGGAAGATTGAAGATTGGAGAACATGGAGTCAGCTGTGGCAGCCGAGTCAGCTGCGGAAGCAGGTCGCAGGACTGCTGTGCGAGAGCAGACCTCTCCGGGAAGACGGCATGGCAGACATATTGCTCAAAGAACCTAAGAAGATGCAGCGTGTATGCAGCGGGAAGCACGGCTAAAGGAAGCTGTATGCCGGTGGCAGAGTGCAGAAGAGGAACTGGCGTGAGCATTCGCAGCTGCTGAGTGAGGCCTGCGCTGCGAGATATGCATCGTTGGTGGAGCGAAGCCACAGAGAGCTGCTGCAGAGACTACGCGAGGAGCTACATGAGAGAGAGGGAGTTTGTGACCCGTAAGCCTCACGGAATGCCATAAACACTGACCGGTGAGTCAGCCTAAAGAAGTGGACACTGGAGCAGCAGGCGAGCATGTAAGACCTTTAAGAAAGTGAATGAAAGCTCTGATTTAAATGAAAGCAAGCATTTTGATGAAAACAAGTATATTGAGTACCGATTGACATGAAAGCAAATACTTTGAACACTGATTTGAATGAAAGTAAGAACGGTTGAATACCGTTATGAATGAGAGTTGTTTTGTGGAATCACACGAGTTAAAGAAACTGTGCACACATTGGCAAGAGCCACGAAAGTATGTGAAAGTGCAACAAGGGAATGGGGGCAAAACAAGCAATGGTAAAGCATTATAAGGATGTGGAATGTGAAAGTCAATGCACTGCTGCAGAGATGAGACAGTGGTAACGTGCCTATGAAGGAGGAGCAAGTAAGGTGTATCGGTTGCGTGACCTGTAACAGTGTGGTCCAACAACTGCACCTAGATCGAGTGCACCCCTCTATAGAAAAGCCACTTAAAGCACCACAAAGAAGCTTGTGATTTATTCTAAAAGGAAACCTTGTATGATTTGAAAGTAAGGAGTTGAATTCTATGAGATTGGTGAAAGATAAAGACAGAAGAGCTGGGAAGGATCCCCAGGTATTGTTTTGTATTGAAACTGTTGAAAGACTTGAAAGCTTGTGGAATGGACCCCCTTTTTGTACTGTGAACTATCTGAACCTTGGGGGAAGGGAAACCTTTTGACAAAGAGCTGCACAAAGTGCAGAACGTTTATTTGAACACATCATTTAGAGTCTGACATTGCTACACATTGCATACAAATAGATGTGAGGTCAAGTATAGATGTTGGACACAGACCAATATTTGCTTTGGACTTCCTGACACTTAGTTTTATTTAGGTAGGGCACTCCCACCTTAGCTTAGGGCAAGATAGGCCTTTTCCAACCTTCTTTATTTTAATAAATGTTTGTTGCCCAAACTTTCAGTGTGTTGTCTGTGTCTCATTCACGATGCCTTCACAATATCTAAACCACATATGAAATCTGTAGTTATGGTCACAAGTGACATAGAACATGAACAGTCCCTAAAAACAGAAAGGTCATTCAAGGCACTCAAGGATAAAAGTCCTCCTTACTCCCAAAGGTATGATGGAAAGGAATTTAAAATTGTTGCCTTAAACAGACTGTTTTCCTCCTTTATAATTAATTATGTTGGTTCATCCTTGAATACATTTAAGGTAAATAAATCTACCCTTAAAAACAAGAAGTTGCTAAAAACAACTGATTTTGTTGTGGAGAACTACAAGTCTCATAATCCTATGAGTACTGGTATGAGGAAGATGGCTGAAGAGGCATGTTGCAGTAGTAGCCAGGCAATTAAGCCTGATAGCCCACACCTGAGGGAAGCTGGGAGGCTTAAGGTGACCCTATAGGTGCAGGCAATTGGAAGGAGCTGGAACACTTGTACGTGGAGTATATGCAGTAGTAGCAGAAGCAGAAGGAAGCAGGCACAGTGTTGGCAATCCAGGCAGAAGTGGGAGACGCAAAGGGACTCCAGGACTTTGCAGCAGATTTCACCTGCTTGTCCTGTGAGGGTCCAGTTCCCACAAACTCTGATGTGCAGAGGCTGGACAGCGGTAGGTGTGCAGGAAGACTACCTTTCCGGATCTGAGCCCAATTACAGTGATGAGAAGTTGCAGTGAAGTCGAGAGTGGCGAGAAGGGCTCCTTAATTGAGTGGTCGGACCAGAGACGCCTTCAAAGAGGAAAGCTATGTGTATGTGTCCTGAGAAAGACAGAAGTCGTAGATGTTTTGCAGCCAGAAGTCGGCATTCTAATTCCATGCTCGAACACTGTCGGTAGCAGTATCCAGCTAAATAATCGCTCGCGTAAGAGTAGAAGCGAGGTAAAGTGGAGTATTGAGCCTTTAACAATGGAACACTTGAAATGTATCACTCACGTGTGATCAGGTATTCTCTTCTTTCACTTGCGTAAAGAGAAAACGATATGACTACAATTGTTGAACTTAACCTGGTGAAAGCACACAAAGGAGTGATTGCGTGTGCCTTTTAAAGATTCTAGTGATCTCTGAATCTTATGTCAAAGCATTCAACAATTATAATGAGAGAAACCAAGTGTTAAAGCATTGTTATTACAAGTTGGAGAAAGCGAGCATTGCCCAAACCAAGATTGAACAAGGTATTTCCCAGAGTAAGGCTGAAACCAGCCTTTCCAAGTGATAAAGAATAGTTTATATATTACTGTGAGCCAAATAGAACATCCGCATTGCCTAAAACAAGAGTGTGCAAGCATTGCCTGAAGGCAAGAGGGTGGTAACAAAGCTTATGGGTAATTGTTTTGGCTAACGGCAGACAGAGGGATAAAGGCAAGTTTGGGCAAACATAACGCTTATAATTGTTCCTTGAAGTTGAATCAACCTACATTGCCAAAGCCAATAGAAAGAAGAGAGAAGTGGGTCCTAAAGGCAATTCTAGTTTGTTTGTTTTTATACAGACGAGAGGCAAAGATGCTGCCCCTGTGGAAAAGGAATATTCTGAGGAAGAGTGCCTTGCCTACTTGAAGGTGCTGAAGTACCCGACTGTGAATCTTGTCATAAATGAAAACTGTTTAAGAGCCACAAAGTACTGAAGCTGTGGTGGTTTATTTGGTTGTTAGTAGATTTGAGGCTTTCGTAGCACAAATGAAGTTGGACTACTATGAGGCAGAGGAGTTAGACCTTCATGGTGAACTCTTGTAGAAGTGGCTCAAAGTTGAGAGTTGCTGAAGTAGAACTGTTACAAAGCTATCCTAACAAAGATACCTATTGTGGCTCCTAATCTTGTAAAGAGGACTGTGGTTCACTAACATTTGCAGAAATTGTATTTACTTTGATCTAACAAAAAAAAACTGGCATTTCTTATTGGGCAACTGCAAGTTGTGGCAAAGTATCGTGGCTGGGAATGACATTGATGCTATTTTGAGAAAGTGGAAAGTCTTTGTTTCATCAGGAAAGGTTTTTCTGTTGTTGGAACTTTGGTTAATGGAAGTTAACTTTAACATTAAGTCTTCTGCTGATTACAGTGGAATACACACAGACGTATGGCTGATAGATACACAGTTTGTCAATGAACATGTTACAGTGAAATGCCCTGCGGGGGAAGTATGCTATGTTACAGATATCAATTTAGATCCCAATCCAAATTCATTCCAAGTGGGAACATCGAATCAAGCTGATTGATCCAGTGGATCTCCCTTTGTTGCATGAATTTATTTAAGTTACCACCCCTTCTGGGAAGATATACATGTTTGAAGATGATAAATTGTATTTGTGCAATTGTATGCCTTGCTTGATTGAAATGCTGCACAACTGGAGATCTGTCAGATGCTAGTCTGATGTTGGATGTATGTTCAACCCAGTGTTTTTGCTTTCCTGATAGTCATGCCCACATAATACATTCCACAGGGGCATTTTATGCCATAAATTACATTCTTTGTGTCACAAGTGGAAGTGTGGCATAAAGCGATGTTGTAACCTTTGTGGGGATGGGTGATGCAGTTGCCTTTGATTACGTTATGACAATTGTTGCAATTATTGCAAGGTATGGTACCTTTTTGAAGTCTTGTTTCTTCACTTTTTTGGACACAAGGTCGGCTTTGATGAGATAGTCCCGTAGAGATTTGCTTTTGCTATGTGTAAATAGTGGTGCTTTGGGGAACAGTCTGGCTAGGATAGGATCAAATGATAACGTGTTCCAATTCTTTCTGATTTTTTTTTTTATTTGTCCGCTTTGTTGTGAATATGAGGTAACATAGAATAGATCCCTGTTGGTGGTACGTTCCTTAGGTCTAAGAGCTTCCAGTCTTGTCGTGTTCACGACTTTTGCTGCACTAGCTTGGACTGACTCAATATTGTAACCTCTTTTGAGGAATTTCTCTGTGAGTAGTTAAGCTTTTTGGGAATAATCTTGATCTTCCGAAATGACACGTCTATATCTGAGGAATTGACTGAGAGGAATACGCTTGATGGTTCTTCTGGGATGAAAACTTGTGGCATACAATAGACTATTCCTGTTTATAGATTTTGTGTATATAGGGGTTTGAAGTTGACTAGATTTGGAGTAAATAAGTACATCCAGGAATTCAATTGACGTCTTACTGGATAAATGTAATCCTTGGAGCTAGTGAATCCATAAATGTGAAAAATTCCATCAGTTCTTCAGTTGTCCCATTCCATATGCCAAATAGGTTGTCAATGTACCTTAAACATTTGAGATGTTTCTTTCATTGTGTGCAACGTGTACTTCTTCCAAGTAGGACATGTGTTTGTGAAACTGGGGGCCATGGCCGCTCCCATCGAGGTATCCGAGATCTGAACAAACTATCTATCTTCAAACATGAAGAAATTGTTGCTCAAAACAATAGTAAGTAGCTTCAATGTGAGTAACTGATCAGCTTTTGGAACTTCCTTTGTGTTCAGTAGCAACCATTCTATGGCCTTGAGTCCCGCATGGTGTGTAATGTTGGAGTAGAAACTTGAAACATCCATGGTAAGCAGAATGTCAGTGTTTTCCTCAAAGATTACTCCATCAAGTTTCTTCAAAAAATGGTTTGTCTCTTTAATATAAGTGTTAAATCCATGTGTAAGTGGTTGTATAACCCAATCTATGTATTGGGCTAGTGGTTCCAGTAAGCTATTGTTAGCTGCTATTATTGGTCGTCCAGGCGGATTCTGAAGATTTTTATGAACTTTGGGTAAGATGTAGATCATGGGTGTAAGTTGGTAAGAAAGGTCCTTGTTCGATTTGTGATTAATTCATCAGCTTCTGCCTCATCAAGGACATTGTTAATCATGTTCCGTACTTGTTCAGTCGGGTCATTGAAGATTTCCAAATAGGTGTCTGGATCTGCTAGTTGTCTTTCAATTTCAGGTCTGTATTTATAGTGTACCAGATTACCAAAGCTCCCCCTTATCCGCTGGTTTGATGATAAGTTCCGGATTTTTCCACAACCTGTCAAGCACTTGTTGGTCGCTGTGTGTGAAGTTGGAGCGTGAACGTTTTTAAAATTTTAGTTTCTGAAGGTCCTTATGTACTTGTTTGTGAAATTTATCTAGAATTGGATTCTGAATGGGAGGTGTAAACGGGCTTTTGGTTTTCATTTCCAAGAAATTGGATTGTGTCCTGTTATCCGCAGTTTCAATTGAGTAAAAGGACACTATTAATTTCATTTTTCTGATCAGTTTAAAGAAATCAATTTTTTCTTTCAGCAGTGAGCTGCTGTAGCGTGGGACAAAAGAAATTTCTTTTTGTAATGTGGTTTGTTCAAATTTAGATAATTTGTAGCTGGAGATGTTAATGACTAGGTCTTCTTTTGCAGAAAGATTAACTTTTCTCGTTGGATTTTTTCTTCTTGTCGGACCCAATCTAAAAAAAAGAGGAAGAAGAGGGAACAGAAACTAGTGGGGTTTTTGATGTGGATGCAATTTGAGTGTCACTCTTGCGACTTTGTTCTTGTTCCATTTTTCTATCGGGTGCCTCGTCTGGAGTATCTATCTCGCCACTTCATGCTTCTGATGAAGACATTTCTGGGTGGGGTACACATTTGTTCTTGTAGGGAGTTCTTCTACCCTGTGTTGTCTTTTTGTGAGTAATACTCTTTCCACGTGTAGACGATGTCAAGCTTGTAGTCAAGGGTATTTCTTCTGAATTTCCTGATTTTCTTGAATTTCCTGATTTTCTTGAATTTCCTGATTTTCTTGAATTCTATCTCCTTTTTGTAACTGTCTAATTTAGTGTTGATGTCCTCTAACAATAACGATAGCTCTTCTTTAGTGATTAGGGACACTAAGATGGTCATGGTGGATTCTAAATCTACCTCTATTTAGTCTAGGGATTTGGACAGTTTTCCAATAGTCAAAATGATCAAGTCAGGTGAATTAGTCCCCACCTCTTGACAAATTCTGGATTATCTTTGCAGAGTGTTGGTTCCAGGTTGATTCTCAGTCCACATGGATTGCGTTGGGCTCTGTAGTATTGCGAAAGAGTAGTAGTGTGAAGTTTCTGGCTGATTTCTCTTTGTATTAATCTTTCAAGATGCTTAACCAACATTTGAGGTTTGTTGATAGAACACAGGTCTTGGTCTCTACTTTTAATCATATTTAATATACATGCTGCAAGAGTAGTTTCAATTGGTTACTGAAGTAGATTAGGGGTATTTCAGGTGCTCCCGGTCTGATCTTGGCTACAAGATAACAATAAAGTACAGTGAAAAGGGGTCCCTCGAAACATTCGGGGGCCAAGACCTGTGCACACAAGGGGAAAAGGAATTGCTTATAAACTTAAATCAAGAACACCAGTTCAAAGTGTGTCAAAACAATTTACTGTACAAAAGGGTTAGGGAGAATTTTCAAAATGTGCTAATTCCTCTCTACCTTAGAGACCCAGAGCTCTTTTGCTGAACTTTGGGACTCTGTACTTTTTAATTCTGTTTGTTTTGTGTGTTTTTTTTCTTTGATTATGGAGTTTTAAGAAAACTCCATAGGCCTCTTTTTGTGTGTGTTACACGGCACCCTCAGTGCAGTGACACAGGGATGTCTTTTTAGACTTCCCAAAGGTTTAAATACCTTCTCTGGGATAAACTACTGTTTCCCAGAGAATGTAAGGTTAAATTGACTTTACTAGTCTTTTTAAATTCCTATACCCAGCACACACTAGCTTCCTATAGAGTGCTCGAGGGGTTACCTAGTATCTGCTGTGTCTAGAAACTCATGTAGCACTCAAATGCTACCATTTTCTATCGAAATGGCTGCTGGCAGTGGTTTTACAATGAACTACCATGATTTTTCCCGACTGCGAACACCCGTAGCTAAAAATCGCGGGAGCCATGTTTTTCAAGATGGTGCATTAAGCCCCTTTGTTTAAACAGGTCCCGGTCTTCTTTGTTCGCCATTTCTTTTTGGAAAGGTCCTTCTAGTGTTTGTCTCTGCGCGCCAAACCAGGTTTGGTCCCTTTGTTTTTATGCCTTTGACGGGCTTCAGGATGAAGACCGCCTCTGGCGTCTGAGTGTCTGGGGTGGCCAGGAAGTGAGGGAGGTGCCCGAAACTCCCAGTGCTTAGTCTCCTAGGAGACCCAAATGCACTCTGGCTTGATTGGCTGGCTGATTGTCCGGCAAGGACAGTCACCCTGCTGGGTGAGTGGCAGCTAGGCTGGAATGAAAGGGAGAAAACTGTTTAAAAGGCGAGTTGCTTGGACTGAAAAGCAGAGTCGACCACTGGAACGAAAGAACCGAAGACGACGGCTACTGCAACTCCTGGACCGTTGGTTTGCCCGGTGAAGGCCTGCTGCAGGATCGAATTGCCACGTTCACCTCGACCGAGAAGCCCCTTCAAGGACGACTTCTTCCTTTTGAGTTGGTGGGACCAATCAACTCGTAAGCCACCTGGATACCATTCTCGAAGCTGGTTAGGATTAACCAGGGGGAAGGACACCAGCTTATGTGCTTGAACTGCTACTCGAACTGAAGTGACTCCATTTTGTCAGCAATTTCCGATGATCCGGTGCAGTGCAGGAGTCCCCAGACGTCCTCCCTCTTGTCCCCACGACTGAGGCTCAGGAAGTGAGATCTGCAGAAACTGCCAGGAACCAACGTCTTCAGCTGCATCTTTTTGCTTCATACTAAGGTACTCTGCCAACCCGATTGAGAGAACGCTTCTCTCGCTGTGAAAGTTCGTGGAACTTTCCCAACTTGCAGGCCTAATCAGCTTGTGACCCAACATATGATTCTTTTTCATACAAACTACTTCTGAGATCTTTGGCAAATACTTTATGGTTTACTTCAAGAACTGCTCTTTCCTATCCAAGACACTAGTCCATTGACTTTGGCCTAGGCCTATTGCTCTGAATCGAGTCCTCTAGTGAACTATAACTATTTACACTGTCTAAGAAAGTATTTGTGATCTATTCTGCTAACTTGTGCCTTTTTACTCCCATTGAAAGTAACTGAAATGTAATTTTGCTCCTATTTCAGGGGAGCCAAATTTGTTCAGAAACATATTGGTTTGCTATTGAAGTGTTTGTTTATAATATTAAGTTGCCTCCTTCTAGTGAATGTTTTCTAAATGATTGTGTAATAAATTAATAAGTGTTTTACAAAAAACCTTGAGAGTGTCTACTTGAACCACTGTGATTGTAAGACGTCTGTGTAACCTCGTGTACTGCTCACATTCCCTCTTGAGATGAGCCTGGCTGCTCAGCTCGCTACCACAAAACTGTGTAATACAGACTTATACCAAAGGTTGGTTTTGCTTACACCTGTAGTCCTAATTGTATGTGGTGATCCCAGAGGGTACTGCATGCAATTCTGCCTAACAACAATTAGGTAAGTGCAAAAGTAAAAGTAAAGAGTGAATACGTTTACAATTCAGTTTGTTCTATGACAGACCATTAACACAACATTTATTAGGAACAAGAGGCTTTTCAATATTAACATAATTTGCACAACATGTGCCGGCCCACAAGGTTGTTGCCAGTTTATGTAAGTACTTCTGCTTAGAACAACATATTACGAAAACATAAACCAATTCCCAATTAGACAGTTCATAAGAGCAGATATCTCAATGAGAGGGAGTTCTTGGCTGAGATAAGATGGTATGTCTCGGCGTGTTGACTCCTTTTTACTACGATGCGTTTTGGACATTCGTGTGCCCTTCATCAGGTAAGTGATATCTGTATTTAAGTGTGTGTCCTGTAAACAAAGTGAATACTGTATAAATCATACTTCTTCATTATTTGAATTGCTTTGTGTATTGAAAGTGGGTTTCCAGCAACAGATGTGTACTGTGAGAAACGCTGGTCTCCTATACCTGTCTTTGTCCATCAACAGCCTTTATTGTTTGGATGTCATACATTTTTTAAAATGTCATGCTCAATAAGCTCTTTTGAAATGGTCAACTATCATTCTTCGGAGTCTTGAAAAACAGCGCAGCGATTTTGCTCATTCAGCCTTATTGCTTGCTTGCTTCTGCAAAAATGTGTGTGCTCCTCTACGGTAGAGTACAGCCAGATAACCTGCTAGAAGTCTGGTTCCCGTCCACATTTTAGCTCACTGTGCCTCACCAGACAACAGTCTGGTACCACCTAAGTGGGCCGCTGGCCATAGAACAGGCCATCACAGATTTTTTGTTCTTGGTTGAAAGTATCCCACATTGCAGAAAAAGTTTGTTTTTATTTAACTGTTGTCAGAATATTCAGTATTGTTTTAAGTGTTAAATGTTGTCTTGTTGTTTTTACATCAGGTTGCGAAGAGAGAGCAGCGGCATCTTCGACTATCAGGATAGTTGGGACGTCCTCTCAGACTCCAAGTCAGTAACAGAGGACTCCTTCGAGAATGGCTACCCTTTGCTGAGAAGACTTACCCCCTTCCAGCCAATGCTCTTCTGTGAACAGCCAGATCTCAGCAGCATGATTAACACAGACTTCTCAGAACAAACAGTGCATGAGCAGGAGTCGCCCCAGGGAGCAGCAAGCTCCAGCTGCAGTGGCTATGATTTCAACAGCCTGGTGCAGCGAGCTCATGAAGAAAATGGCACCTCCAACTCCATCAGTTCCCCAGGCCTTTCCACTTCTCTCCATGGACAGTCTCTGTTCTCTGCCATGGCTAGTGGTGCCCGGTCTCCTGGCTGCTGTGCAGAAGGAGGATGCAGCACCTCCCGTAGGAGGAGCTTTGGGGATGACCCTTTTCTTGTCAATGGGAAGTGCTCCCCGGGACCATCCTGGGTGGATGACTTTGAGAGCTCGGTCTGGAGTCTAGGCCTGCAAGGAAACCTTATTGTGGCTGGACGCAGCAACGGCTCTTTAGAGGTAAGCAAGTGCTTCAGGTCTTTTAGAAATCAAGCTCATGTATTGTATATCCTTATGTTTGTAGCCTTAGAATAAATATTCCAATACAGTGACGCCTCTCCCAAAATACATTTTTAATATGCATGTCTGGTTTTATTTCTGTTGAAATGTGCCCACCATGCCATTTCAGTAAAAGGCCAGTAACTGAATGGGATAACAAAAAATGTAGACCATTCAAAGTACATGAATGGTGGGGTGCTGGAGCAAGCCCCCAAGTTCTGGTTCTCTCTGCTCACCACAATTGGTAAAATAAAAATGCTCTCAACGTTTGGGAACTTTAAAAAATGCATTAGACTCTGTGAAAATGACGAGAGGGGTGTAGGGAAAGCGCCACATAAGCAGGGTCCTGAGGGAAAGACGCAGAAAGTTTTTGTCCACAGCTAACTACATATAAAAGACCAGTGTTGAACAAAGAATTTGGTCTGCAGGGGAGTAAGAAGGCGTGCAGAAGGTTGATGTCCTTGAAATAACAGCTTAAAGCATGAAGAACCCCTTACCAGTCCTATGATAACCATGAAAACCCAAGAAAGGTCTTCTTGGGGGAAGCAGCTGATACCAATCCTCCTGGTCATGCACATCAGGAGCACCCGGTTGGTGCTATGTAACTTCATAGCCAATGTGTATGCAGCAGGTGGAGGCTATGCCGGGAGCTCAAATGTACTATGGCCATTCCAGTGATGATCTTTGTTCTTCTTAAGCCAGAACTTTATCCCCTCCACACAGCCACCTAGAAAAATATCAGATGGGTTTACTGCTTGGACATTCCCACAACTTCTCTTGGCATTCCTGCAGAGGCAGCCCGGTAGGTTTTCAGTCTCTGTAGAGTTGCATGAGCAATAGGGTGCAATCTGAAGCTGCATTGCCACCAAAGCAATAGAACTCTTGCTGCAAGCTGCCAATGGCTTTATTTATTTTGTGATTGCTAGGATATGTTGCAATGATTACTATGAAACAGTCATCAAGAACAACCCTAAACTTGTCATTGAATATGTATCCAGCAATGGCAGCACCAATCTCCACTAAGACTATCAGGGCAAGAAGGGTAGCGAATGTTATGACCTTAAAGTACTTCTCTTTCCATGCGCCACATCAGATGACGAATGACACCACAAAGATGACTGCCACCATGATGATGGGTGCTTCAGGTAACATGCATTCTGAATGACCAGCATCGTGTTCATCCGGGGGCGATGTCAGCGACCCATAACCGGGTGTGAAAGAGGAATGAAAATTAAGAATTTGACACATTTTATTCCCCCAGGATGGTCCATTTTCTGTCCCACCCCTCTCTGTCCAGCCTCCCCTCACCGCTGGCTCTGATTATGAGCTGGGATCTGTTTGCTTTGCTTGCTGTGACTCTCCACTTCCCCACATATCACCCTAGGGAATATGTAAAATCTGTCTAATATATTTTACTGGTGCATCTTGAGACATGATAAAAAGCGTGGCTTTCAAAGATGTATAACGTGCAATAGATCTGGTGTCAGTCATAAGGTAGTTCCGAAAATTCTATTTTGGATACATAAATTCCCATTTTCAAAGCTTTGAATCACTTTAGCGAACTCTGTTAGCTCCATGCTGAATGTTGCAAACCATTTTTATTTTCAGTTTCATAATAAAAAAACATAATAAATGTGTTCATGCGATTGTTGGTTAGCACAGATAGAAGTATGGAAGCTGTCATGGCAAGCTCATTTTTCCATATCCAATATTCTATAAGCTTTCATTTAGTTATTAGTTAACTCAATTCTATTCAAATGTTGTGTTAGTAAAACATTTACTCTCGTTATCTCTTTGTCAGTATTGGTCATTAGCATTTTTTCATTCTCTTGACAATTAAAACCTGTATGGTAGAATCTGTTTTTCAACCTAATAAAATGTCATTTGTTTGTGTCATTTAACTTTTAATACCCACAGTTGCGTTCCAGTTAATCAGCTTTGCACTAATTTTCAATATACCTTGTAAATTCACTTTTGTGCTTTGAAACTTTATTGCATGCAAGGGACCACACACCTGTGTAACCAGGCCCCTGGGGAAAGAGGAGCCATAGATTGGCTTGGACAGTCACGTGTGGTTCAAAACCTATGGAAGAGGGGTCATAGAACTGTAAGAAGTATCAAAGTGATTATAGTGAGAAGGATCAAATGGAGTAAATATTGGCTGGTGAGGTGAAGGTTGTGGCGGGAGGCAAAAGGGTTTAGAGAAGAGAGGTGAGATGAGTGAGTAGAGATAGTGTGACCATCAGAAGGGAAGTAGGCAAGAGAAAGCAGGAAAGACGACCGGAGGAAGTGAGAAAGTACAGGAGAGTAGGAGAGGGAGTTTTAGCAAAGAGGGAGTAAAAAGATCAGGGGAATCAGAGAAAGGACCAGGGTGTCTGACAGTGGATCAAAATCAGTAACTGCATAATTCTTGTTGAGAAGACCTGGGGAGAGTAGTAGGTTAGGGAATAATTAGAAGCACCCCAGAGGGTGTTGGATAGATAGGGTCTTCACCTTTAGGCCCTCACCTTTACCTTGTCTTGGTTAGTAGGTGTTACCAATTGCTAGTTGGAAAACCTGTGTTTTAGGGACACCTGAGCTAGAGTGGATGGAACCAAAGGGGGGTTGGGAAAGGTAAGCCCTTATTGAAACAGGCCCAAAACAGGACAGCAGTAAAAGCTATACTTTTCTGTATTGTGATATAAAGATCCTAGAACCATCCTTCAGAGTCTTATAGCTTGTACTGCCATCTGAGACAGTGTCTCATGTCATACGGCTAGGGTGGATACTTTCATTACATTGACTGTGCTCTTTCAATGATATACTGGGAACATAGAACTGTATTGTTGCTGTATGTTGGCTATATGATCAGTGGTACATAGTACACTTCAGTGGCAGGGTTTGAAATTACCTGCCATTCTGCAGCTGCAGACTTCTGAATTTAGAGGCCACAAACCTGGACAGGAGAAATAAGTAGGCAAAGTAGTGCTTGCATTCCCATAGCGAGTCACACCATTCATCTTACTCCTCCCATAAAAAGGAGTCAGCGGCACAGTTCAAGGAGGGACAAAAGTAAGTATTCTTTCAACTCCCAATGTCGTAAGGCCTCTTTTTCTTCTAAGCGTATCTAGGGCTCAGATCCTCCAGGCAATGTAGGCAAATGTTGATGATGACAGGGACCCGGGTCCTTATGGTCAGGATCCAAGCTTAATCCAGGGGCAGGATACCTGGCCCAGGTTTGATGACCAACGGTGAGTGGAATGGAGATGGGAGACAAGGGGACTCGTTCCCAATGCTCTCCTTTGGACGATATGCTTTCTTACCCCCTCCCAGCTCTGATTTTCCCAGTTGGGTTTGTGGATAATCTATGGTCGCTGGGGGCTTGATCTTCAGCTGTTGGTTCCAGTGTGAAGTGCCCACAAAGTGCGGGATCGACCATTCCTGTGGTGGGCTGGTAATTCAAGATGCAACCTCAGCCGATGAAGGACTGCAGAATCCAATGATTAAGGCCTCCTGTGAACACTTCACTGGAGGGAGGATGGTGAGTTACAGCGACGTTCACCGTTTGCAGGCACGTCAGGCATCCTTCCAGGCTGTCACAGCAGCTGTTCCAGGACAGGTCCCCCATTGCAGGTGGGAAGCTGAAGTTCGTGGAGAAGGCGACCTGCACCACAAGGTACAGCAGTCTAGGGAGGAGGTTCATTTTGCATGCAGTGACCCGTCCAAGTAGGGAATTTTCTTGACTGTCCCATCGTTGGAGGTCCTCCTCCAGTTCCTTGAACAACGGGGGGAAATTAGCAGTGTAGAGTTGTTTCGGGTCTGCTGGGAGGCGTATTCCCAGGTAGGCCGTTGAGGAGGTGCTCCATGTTAGTGGGCAGAGTGCCTGTAGGTTGGCTACAAGGGGAGCGCCCAGGTTGATGCCCAGTGCCTCTGATTTGGAGTAGTTCACCTGCAATCCAGCCACTCTTTCGAACGCCTCCAGCTCAGTCAGGGCAAGGAGGATTGACAGTTGGTGATGGAGATCATCACGTCGTCGGCGGACAGGGAGATATTGAATCATTTGCCGTTTATTTCTAGCCCAGTGATGTGCTCGTTGGCTCGTGTCCTTTGGGCGAATGGTTCCATAGCAAGAGCAAAGATCAGCGGGGAGAGCGGACAGCCTTGTCTCGTCCCGCATGAGAGCCGGATCGGGGATGAGGTCTTCTGATTCAGCCGGAGTGATGTTTTCGGGGCTTTGAGGTTTGCTAACACCATTTTCTGGAATATCGGGCCAAACCGGAAAGCCTCCAGTGAGAGGCGCATGAAGTTCCAGTCCACCCTGTCAATGCTTTGGTGGCGTCCAGGGTTAAGACCGCCAGGACGCGTCGTTCTTGGGTCGCGACTTCGATGAGATTGAGCGCTCAACGGGTGTTGTCCATGGTGCTTCTCCCTCTGATAAACCCTGCCTGGTCCTGGTCTATGATAGATGAAAGGATTTGCTCCAACCTGTTCGCCAGTACCTTTGAGTATACATTAGCGTCCACATTGAGCAGGGATATCGGCCTATACGAAGAGCACTCCTTTGGGTCCTTGCCGGGTTTCAGTAGCATGATTGTGGTAGACTCTTGCATAGAGGGCGCTATAGTGCCCGTGTCCCGAAAAGAGTTCAATAGCTCTGTCACTGGGCGCAGCAGAAGGGGGCGAAAGAGTTTGTAGAATTTTGGTGGAAAGCCGTCTGGGCCTGGAGCCCTGGGTTTCAGATTTTTGAGTATTTCTTCCACCTCTTCGGTTGTAATTGGGACTTCCAGGGCAGATCTGTCAGTTTCTGAGATGTGTGGTAGCTGGGCGTCTGCTATATATTGTTCCTGGAGGGCCTGTGGGCGGGGGGCTGAGGTCAAGGTACCGGCTAGATGGGCTGCCGCACCTTGTATTTTTGCAGCTTCTCCGTACAAGGTTCTACCTTTCGGGTCCTTCACTGTGGGAATGTGGTTCCGTCGGCGGGTTTTGGCTAGTTTGATCACCAGATATGTATTAGCTTCATTGCCATTCACTTAGTAGCTCTGTTTGGTCCCGAGCAGGGTCTGGGCTGTGTCTTCAGCATAGTGAGCTTCCAGTTTTGTGCGAGCTAGCCTCACCATTTTGGCCGCTTTGGGTGACCACTTCTTTTTTAGGGTCGCATCTGCCGCCGCCATTTCCTTCTCTAGCTGGTTTCTGTTTATGGTTCGCCTCCTCGTATATGCGGCAGGCTGAGCTATCAGTTCCCCCCCTAATTACGGCCTTCATGGCTTCCCATCTCGTTGCTGTAGAGGTGAGGTCGGGGGGTTTTCCTTAAAGTAATTGCTGATCGCCTTGGCTATGTCATCGTTCACCACCATATCATGCAACATTGGTTCATATAGAGACCATCTGCATCTTCCTCGGGGGTCTGGGTCGAAGACCCTTGCAGTGAGGAGAATTGGGGCTTGGTCTGACAGCACCCTTGCACCGATTTCCACTTTATCCGTGAACTGCAGGAGCTGCGGGCTAGCTAGAATCAGGTCTATTCGGGATGAGGAGCGGTGGACGTGGGAGAAGAATGAGTAGTCCGCAGTGTCCGGGTGAAGGAGCCTCCAGGTGTCCACCACGCCCAGTGTTTTGAACAGGTGGCAGAGGCCCAAAGCTAACTTGAAGTCACCCTCCAATTAAATAGTGTAAATTCCACAGTGGAGGAAAACCAACAATTTGGCTCTCCTGAGTAGGGGCATGTCTCACCCCGGTGCCACCACCTCTGGAGCCCGGGACTCCCAAAACATTTATTGAAAGAAAAGTGGTGAGGGGGCGCACTCTGGTTCCAAGCTTGGTGTACCTTCCACAGTCCAGTTGATCTTCTCCACCAAGCGTTTTCATGCCTTTCATCGCTGTGCTGCCTTTTCCACTAACTATGGAAAACACGCCTTTTAAGTTCTGCCCTTCTTGTAATAGGAAGTACCCCTGGAAAGACACGCACAAAGTGTGCAATCACTGCCTTCCAAGGGATCACCCCGAAAAGAACTGCAAGCTCTTTTGTCCTTGGACTTTAAAGGACCATGGAACTAAGCACTGGGTCGCCCACGCGATGCCGGCCAAGGCCTCCATAGAGGTTGCGGAGGAATCCAGTGATGCCAGCGTCTACGTCCTAAGTGATGCAGAGAGCGATCAGGGTTCAGGAGAATCCCATGTGCGAGCCCCCCGACTCCATTAAGCAGGGCAGCAATCCTGTTACGGAGAAAACATCCGGCGGCAAAAGCGCACACACTCCACGATGCATGAAGGACGAACCCCACGGTTGAACGCCGACCACATTGTTGACCATTCATGGCCACGTGGTGTCAAAGGAGAAGTCTTCTAAATCATCTCTGTCCTCTGGGCCATCGCGATCGTGTTAGACACACAACAGGTCTCAGAAACAAGCACCAAGTAGGCCCGTTTCAGACACTGTGCCTAGAAGGGCCCTCCTTTTGCGAGCCGAAGGGCATTCATCAAAATCAAAACTTTCGAAGCCCCTTTCCAACGTGTCAAAAATGCAGGAATGAATCAAGAAACATGTCCAGGTCACGCTCTTCAAGTCCAAAAACGTTAGAAAACCTCAAAAATGTTGACTAGTCCTTCAAGGCCCTCTACCTCTCAAGATAGTGGCTATACTCCCTCTAAAAACACCCTGTCAGGGTCTCCAAGTCATGAGGGAAACGCACCCCTTTAAGACACTCATGCCCCTCCTGTATTTCCTAGGTCCACTGAGTGGACCCCCGAAAGCTTTTATATCCTGTTTTGCAGACTTTATGCACAGTCACCCTGAACAGTTCACAAGTGCTCTGGGCTCTAACGAGGGAGAAAGAGTAGCCAGGGGTGAACCACCTGCCAAAGTCCCACAGTTAGAAACTTCCCAGGGAATTCAGGCATGTAAAGTGCATTTAAATCGTGATCTACCAGATTTTCTCTGGGTGATTATTAATATCTACTGGAACCCCGTCTGCTCCGAACTTTCGGCCTTTTTGGCAATTCTGGCATCATTATTAGAAATGATTAAATCAGACATTGGAGGCGCGAATATAGTCCTTGCTGGGGACTTGAACTCTAAATGTGTGCATCTCTTAAGGGGAGCAGACAGGTCACCATCTAAAAAAAACACTAAAAAGTGGTTGGACTTTCTGGACTCTTGGGACTTAAGGATGTTAAATGGCAGTTCTGAGGGAGACTTTGGCCCCATTGCAACATAGAATAGAGATAAATCGTCGTCTGTTTTGCATTATGTATTTGTCTCTCAGGGCCTTTTTGTACGCTCGTCCATTCTAACTATAAAAGGAGACGGGGCAGTGATCACAGCTGGTTAGAATCGTCATTCCCGGCCATGTACCTTTACCATTTGAAGCAAACTTGCAGGTTTTGTCTGGTAAAAAAGTGCACATCAGGATAGTCAAATATAGACAAGAGGGAAAACATATGAATAACCAGCTAAGAAAAATCCTTGATCATATCTGGCAGGGTGAATGCTACCCAGAAAAATGTACAACATTTATTTGGTCTACCCTAGCCCCCAGTGACTCTGCGGTTGGGAACAAACCGAAACATGTACATAGCTTTGACAAGGCTATCCAGCAAAAAAAAAAAGGGATTTAAGGAAATGTTTTAGAGGTTTAAAGCGTACGTGTCTAGATTTAGAGACTTATGATCTGGAAGTCAAAAGAGCAAAAGCAAATTATAAGCACTGGTCAGGCAACCATAAAATATTGCGGTTACAAAAAGATGGGGAACAGATGCTGCAATTGTTGAATGAAGGGAACTCCAGAAACTTCTGGTCGGTGGTAGGGCAGCTAGAACCCCGAACCAACAGCACCTTATGCAACCTAGTACCAGAACATAGATGGGTGGAATACCTGACAGGAATTTTTGGGAACCCCAAGGAGTCCCACTTTATCCCGTCTCTAAATACTCTCTGGCGCCTATCCTTTAATGAGGAGGAGATTGGCGATATTATTCTAAAATCATTAACATCTAGAGTGCTGGTCTAAATGGCCTCACATATCAGGTCTTGAAGGATGATCTAAGGATGTGGTCTAGCCTGCTATATCAACTCTTCAAGGAGATCTTGTAGAGGAGACTTTTCCCACCCTCATGGAAGATCGCGTTGGTGATACCTTTCTTCAAGGAGGGGGGCCTCCGATTACATCCAGTGAATTATCGACCAATCGCCCTCCTTGAAGAGAGCAAGGTATTTATGAAACTTCCATTAAATTAACTATCGACCTGGGTGGAGGGCAGAAATATCTTGTCCCGCTTTCATACAGGCTTTAGACGTGGTTTCTCTACTGCCCTAAACGGTTTGGTCTTAAATCTGGCAAGTAAATATACAATGGGGAAAGGAGAGACACCACTATATGGCGCCTGGATTAATTTGTCTAAGGCCTTTGACCAGGTCAACAGGGCGCTGCTTTGGAGTAAACTGAGGGGATGGGGTATCCCGGAAACTTTACTGTCGATGCTGGTCGAACTGCATAAGGATACAGTGCTGAGGGTGCGTCTGGATAACACAGGGTATTTATCAGACCTAATCAAGGCGGAGAGGGGAGTCGAACAGGGGTGTCTTGGGGCTCCTCTCTTCTTTAATCTGTTCCTAGCAGATTTTAGTATCCATCTGGAGTCATCTGCATTGCCCAGTCCAGAGTTAAATGGTGTAAAGATCCACTGGCTCACCTATGCAGACATTATTGTACTGCTGGATAAGACGCCAATAGGTCTGCAGCGGCTGTTATCTAAACTGGGCGAGTACGCCAGACTGAATGAACTGACCATAAACCCTCTAAAATCGAGAATTGTAGTATTTAAACACCCACAGAAAAAAATGCATTCTACAAAATGGGTTCTTGAAGGCCAAACCATTCCGAGGGTAGAGGAGCTAACATACTTAGGATATAAGATCTATGCCTCTCCAGCAGCCCATAAAGCTGAATCAGACGTGGCTGTGAAAGTTTTACAGCGCACATCACAGATGCTAAAAGTTCTGCAAATTCTCCATCATACCCATGGAAAATTCTATAAGGCAAAGGTGGAAAGGCATTCCCAGTAAAACAAGCAGGGAGGCACACACTCTCTAAGTCTGTCCAGGCTATCCCAAAAATTGTGGAAGTGGGCACGTAAGCAGAACATGTTCAGAGTCTCTCAACACGTTCCAGGGGCACTCAATGCTCTAGCAGCCACTCCGAGCAGAAGTCCTCTATCTGAGGAACACGAGTGGCAAATCCACAAAGACATCCTAAACTAAATCTTTGAATGGATTGTGTCCTCCCACGTATTCCTCATCTTTGACATTCGATATACAGCTTTAGCTGCTGTGGAAAAATCTTTTCTGCAGATTGCGCTTTGTGTCGATGGCGTTGACTCGATGTCCCTCGAGGGCTTCCGTCTCGAGGATGATGTCATCGAAGTTGTATATATAGCACGCGCAGTGCCCGTTGGCTTCAGTTCCGTTTTGCCGCAAATGCTATCACTTCGAGTAATTCGCCGTGCTTCTTTACTTCAAAAAGCTTAATTGCTTTGAGAAATTGAGTATGTCTTCTTCTTTGACACCGACTACCCACAAGACCGGGTTCAAGAAGTGTTGCGGGTCGAAAATGTCATTGACTGATCCTCACCGTGTATGTTTATGGTGCCTTGTAGTTGAACATAACACCTCAGACTGCTCCAAGTGTCAGTCGATGACAGGAAAGGCCTTGAAGGAACGAAAGGCGAAATTGACGGTCAGTCGAAACCCCAAATCATATACCCCAACCAAAAAACCTTTGACTGTAGAGTCGAGAGGCGAGCCTCCTCGGAGGAAGAAAGTTAAGAGGTCAAGATCGAAGAGTGGCTCCCACCACTCCTTGTCGAAGAAGTCCAAGAGGAGGCACCATAGGTCGCCTTTTTTTACTTCGTCGGACGCTTCCCCTGAGAGGGTATCTTCCCCCACTAAGAAATCCACTCCGGCCGAGTAGGAGGCTTTCAGAACAGAGATGCTAAACATATTTGAAAAACAAAAGCCTCCAAGCCATGCTCCTACCGTGCCTTCCAAAGAAGCCGGGAAGGAAAGGGCTCGACCTAAATCCTGCACGTCCCCGAGCCCGGGACGAAGACCTGATCCTCATTGTGAGCCGTCGAGGCCCCGATCCGTTGATGTGTCATCGAAGGATCCATCGAGGTTGTCGACACAAGCTGCGCCTTTGACGCCAGCCAAGCCCTCGACATTGACTTCAACGCCGAAGACATCAATGCCAGCTGCGCCATCAACTCAGAGTGCTCCATCAAATCCTATGGCGCCAGTGAAAAAAGTTTAGACGGCTCTTCCAGCGTCAAATAGATTATTCATTAAACCCTTGATATGATATGCTATTTATAACGTGCTTAATACCCAGAGGTTTCTAAGCATGGACCCGGGCATCGAACCTGTGTTGTTCCGTGTCGTCTTGCTTCCAAGGCGAGCATGTTGCCCCTGAGCTATCCTCCCGAGCTATCCTCCTTGATGCCTGAAAAGACTTATGTGCCTTTACCAAGAAAAGACTATTTTAAGTCCCTTACCTCAATATATGAGGAGAATGAATCCTCCGATAACAAGGCACCATTTGGCCTCCAGTATGGTACGCCAAATGTACCAGAAAGTTTTATCTCTGAGGAATCATGGTTGAGGGACCTTTATGACAGCCTGCAGACAGCCAGTGGGGTGGACACCTCACCTGAGCTAGAGTTTGGAAGACCAGAGGCAGGGGAGCATGCTGATGCGTCATATAGACGGTTCATGTCCAAGGTAGTAGAGTACATGGGGTGGAGTAGGCCTCCGTTACCATTCAAACAGGATGATCTGACAGACATCCTGGATAAGGGTCCTCAGTCAGATCCTATATTACCTTTTAACATTGCTCCTCAATAAAGGGTGGAAGCGAATTGGGAAACACCAGAAACCAATCTGGCTGTGAATAAGAATTGTACCAAAAAGTACTGCCCTTCCAGTAGTGACCCAGACTACCTGTCAAAACACCCCACTCCAGAGAGTCTGGTGGTACAGGCAGCTACAGTAACTTCTAAGCAAGCAGCTTACCCTAACAGTCCCTCCAGATAGGCACAACAAAAGAGTAGATGGATGGGCAAGGAAGGTATTTTCTGCAGGGAGTATGGCGCTTAAATCAGCCAACTCCACATACGCCCATTCAAAATTTACATTCACTCTATGGGACTGCATTTTCATGGCGGCAGAGCACATTCTTGAGGGGGATGAAAGAGACAGGTTCTTAGCCATAATTAGAGACGGCAAAGAAGCCATGTGTGAGTTTCTTCAGTCAGGCCTGGATTCTGCTGACAGCATCAGCAGGGCCATGGCTACTAGCACTGTTATACGCAGATGTGCGTGGTTGGGGAAGTCAGCCTTTACAGCGGATGTGCAGTCCAGACTCCTCAACATTACATTTGACGTGTCTCACCTTTTTGGCAACAAGGCTGACGAGACCCTTGAGAAGTTGCAGACCTCAAAGGCGGCAGCCAAATCTTTAGGTGCCGCTATTAGGCAGCCTCAGCCTTTTCGCCCTAGTGGACAGCCTTCGAGGGGTAGATCTTTTCGCTACTACTCCTCAGTGGGAAGAGCGACGGGAATGGCTGGTCGAAGAGGCCTAAGAAAGTTCCCTTGTGCTGGACGAGGGAGAGGTGCAAAGCCAGCTCAAGCAGGGGCATCTTTACTATCCGCCACTGCATCAGCCGCCTCAAAACCTCTCTGAGGTCTTGAGTCACAATTCACCAGTGGGGGGCAGACTGTCTCAGCGGGGGCAGACTGTCTCAGCATCTGGAAGAATGGCGAGTCATTACTTAGGATACATAGACCTCAGAGCAATCCACCGGGGAGCCTCTCTTTGAGGATTCCAGATGCACTCCTTGTGCAGGATTTTTTTGCCCTGCTAGAGAAAGGCGCTATAGAACCAGTGCCTGCAGCGGAGAGGAACAAGCAATGGTATTCCCCTTACTCCTATGTCCCGTCCCCTTTCCTCCATACTTTTGGGACATTCCGTCCTGTGGGACGGGACCGGAGCACTTTTATAAAAAAAAGCATCAAATTGAAAATGTGTCCTTCTCTTTTTACGCGGGGTACCGCACGGGGCCGTAACCCCCCCTCCTTAGCTCCGCCCCACGCATCGCCCTTCAGTCCTTTTCTCCGCGTGGTCGGGGCTGGATGCACTAGCATCACCGGGAAGACCTTTTTTCTTTCCCGTTGTCCTTCTCTCCTGCTCCGTTTCTGCGGTCGCGTTGTCCTCCGTCTATGCCACAGCATCTGGGATTTTCCACTTGTTCCTCTTGCAAGCGTTGCTTCGCTAGGACGGATCCCCATTCTCTCTGCTTGGAGTGTCTGGGACCGGATCACTGTTGGGACTCATGTTTCTTCTGTGACTCCCTTTCGGTCCGGGCACTTCAGCATCTTCATAGATGGGAGGAAATCTTCCAGAAGGTTCCTCCATCGCATTTCCAACTCTTCATTGACAGAAAGAAAAGATGCCCGGTAAGTTCTTTACTTTTCAGGGCACCCCGGCCAGGGCACTCCTTCCCGGGGTCCTCCAGGTCCGGGAGGGGCTTCATAAGCTCTACTACTGGGGTTATCCCTGAGGTGCCTCTCAGGCCTAATAGGCGTACCAGGGTTTTCTCTGAGGGGTTCCGTGAGGGGCCTGCCTGTACCGGATCACAATCTGAGGTTCATGATCAGGTGCTAATAGCCAGCCTAGTCGTGGTGAAGCATTGGGTACCAGAGTTCTCTTCGAGGTCTCCTTGTTAGGAGCTTCCCGCAAAGACACCGGGGTGTGCCCTGAGGCCTCTGTCGAGGCTTTCTGTACCGAACCGCAGTTTGAGGCCCCTCTCGGGGAGCTACTAAGACCGGACTCTGTTCCGAGGTTCTTCTTCATGAGGCTAAGGTGTGTACCAACAGAACTGCGAGGCCTGTTAAGGTCTTGTCTGTGAGGTGGATTCCTCCTCTTTCCCGTACTCGCAGTGTTACCGACTCTGTTGAGGGGGCACAGGGAGAGGTCGTTGACCGTAACTCCTCTGTTACCGGCTCTGCCGAGGTTCCTTGTGTCAAGGCTAGAATCTCAGTCAAGTGCCCTGACCAGTCTGTGGAGTCAACTGCCTCATCGTTTGTGACGCAGTTCTCCTCAGATGTTCACAAAATGGCAGTTGTTCCCGCGTGGTCTCTGGCGGCCATTTTGGATTCTTCCCTCACACTCACGCTATCGTCGGCAGGTGCTGGGAACCTTCTTTTTGGTGGACAACCTTTTCCATGCGACAGTGTGAACCCATTCCGCCCTTCCTATGACTGGCGTGCTCAGATCCCACTACCACATTCGGTCTCGCGTCGTCCTACATCTGCCCCATTGGTCTATGTAGACCTGATGGGTGGCGGGCCCTCTTGGCAGCCCTCTTCACTGCGTTCATGGGGTTATGATCCTCATGAGAGGCCCCTGCCCACTCCAGCGCCTAAGGTCTCGGCAGAGGATGCCTTTTTTGGGAAATTTCAGAGTCTAATGCACTCTGATCCCATGAGAGAGTACTTGAAGGGCCTCTTTAGAGAAATCTGCCCTCAGACTCCATTGCCTGCCCCGACATTTCCTGTCATGGTGCCTGTTGCTCTGGCGGCAGCACCTCCTCTGCCACCCGGGCCTCCTCCGGCTCTTCCGCCTATGCCTCCCTTGTCACCGGTGGACAAGTCCTCAGCAGAGCGCGATGTCAATCCGACGCCTGTCGCATCGCAGTCGGGGGACCCGGATGCTTTAGACGACCACTTGGCAGATCAAGATAGTGTAGACCAGCCCCGCTCAGTCAGAGCATTTCACGACCGGGTACTGGACTTGATGTCACTCCTGTACATACCAGTGCCTGAGGCACCCGCTCCCCAGGAAGGGGTGCTATCGGGGGCGCTAACCTTGTCTCCACAGGAGCGCACTGGCCTGTTCCTTCAGGGAGACGTCCTGGCTGAGGCCCACAAGGTCTGGGATAAACCGCACACCGGGCTACACATAAATAAAAGGATTGACGCCTGTTATAGGCTTCACACCTCAGAGGGAGTAGCCTTGGCATCATGTCCGCTTCCGTCCTCAACGGTGGTAGCGGCTGCCACTCTGCAATATAAGCCAGCTTCTACGACTTCCACAGCTGCGGCCCAGGTTCTGTCCAAGGAGGACCAATTGCTCGATTCCTTGGGTAAGAAGATGTTTGCTAACTCGGCGCTGCAGTTGCGTCACGCTAACACAGAGCTCATTTTAGCAGCGGCAAATATGAAACTGTGGAGAGATTTGGCTGACTTCCAAGAGTTCATTCCGGCAGACAAATTGGAAGACTTCAAGCGCGGTCTGTCAGACGCCAAGATGTTGGCGCAGGATATGCTGGAGGCTGCTGCGCACCATGTCGACACTTCGGCTCGAGGTCTCATGCTGGGGGTGGACAACTCTCGTCAAGATTGGCTTAAAGTTCTGGACCTGCCTTTTGATGGCAAAGAGCTGTTTCATTCTTCGACGGATGACGAGCTCACCAACATCAAGGCCAGCACGCAAACTGCCAAGTCTCTGTCGGTGCTAGTGAAGGCCCCAGTCAACGCTCAGAGATCTGGCTTCCAGCCTCAGTCCTCATTAGGCTTCAGAGGGTTCCAGGACCGCAGGTCTCGTAAGTCTGACCCGCCGAGAGGCTCCGGTGGGAGGTCTCGTAAGTCTGACCCGCACGAGACTCCGGTGGGAGGACGAATCATGTCTCATCTGGAGGCGTGGCAAACCGTCACCGATGACCGGTGGGTTTTGTCCATCGCTCGGGCGGGCTTCCGGTTGCTCCTACCCCACCCTTCAATCCTCCCTTTCAGCAGTCGGGGACTCCCTCCCTCAAGGTCGAGGTCCAGAAAATTCTAGATCTCAGAGCGATAGAACCCGTGCCCCTAGGGGAACGAGCGGAGGGCTTCTACTCTTGTCTGTTCACGGTGCCAAAAGCCAACCAGGCTGGCCTGCGCACCATTCTAGACCTTTCCGAGTTCAACCTTGCTCTTGCCCAAGAGAAATTCAAGATGATTACGCCCTACCAAATAAAGTCCTCTCTTCTGAAGGGCGACTGGCTCAGCGTTGTTGACCTTCAGGATGCTTATATCCATATCCTGATTTGGAGGCCGCATTGGAAATATCTGCGGTTCTCTCTGGGAGAGGAGCACTATCAGTTTTGAGTGCTCCCTTTTGGTCTAAGCTCTGCTAAGCGTGTCTTCACAAAAATGATGTCGGTCATTGCAGCTTTTTTAAGGCTACAGGGTATTCATGTGTATTCATATTTGGACGACTGGCTTCTGCACAGTCCTTGTCCCGTGAAAGCCTCGAGCAATCTTCAGTCTCTCCTTCAGCTCCTGTTCTGTCTTGGTCTGTGGGTGAACTGGCAGAAATCCTCCATGATGATCACTCCTGGGTTTCCGTTGGAACACGATCAACTGCAGAGTGTACTTGACGGTGGACAGGATGGCGGATCGGTGTCAGTTCTTCATTCAGTCGGAAAACATGTCCACCTGGTAGTTCCAGAGGCTTCTGGGCCTCATGACCTCGTGCGTGCTTGCTCTCCCTCTGGCACGTTTCAATATGCGACTTACCTAGTTGGCTCTTCAGAGCTCCTGGCTCCAGGCGGTGGAACCGGACACCAAAAGGATCCCGGTTCCACCCTACATGAGGACGGATCTCCTTTGGTGGTCTTCTTCCAGCAATCTGTTGGAGGGTGCGCCCTTTCAGGAGCCCTCCCCTCAGGTGACCATTACGACTAACTCTTATCGGGTGGAACGCGACGATGGATCATCTTCAGGTTTTCGACCTGTGGTCGCTCCAGAACAGACAATTTCACATAAATTATCTGGAACTTTTGGCGATTTTCCTGGCGCTCAAATCTTTCAAGCCAGGGATTGTGAACAAGGTGGTCCGCATCCGCACAGACAATGCGGTATCCATGTTCTACGTCAACGAGCAAGGGGTACCAGGTCACCTCCCCTTGTAGATCTAGCCTTTCAGATTTGGTAATGGGCCATTCAGCATGGTGTTTGGCTGTTGGCGGTACACATTCCGGGTCAGCTGAATGTAACGGCAGAGACTCTCAGCCGGCGAGCGGTGGTCAGCTACGAGTGGGAGCTGAACACGGACATCCTCTCCGAACTTTTTCGCCATTGGGGCACTCCAGAAGTGGACCTCCTTTGCGACGTCATTGAACAAGAAACGTCCTCTTTATGCTTCCAGGAACTGGCTCGGAGCTTCTTACCTGGGGGATGCTCTCGAGATTCTGTGGCACAACATGAGGGCTTACGCCTTCCCGCCTCTTCCTCTGATTCACTGGGCGCTATGCAAGCTCAGGAACACATTGCATTCTCCTGTTCATAGCCCCGTGGTGGCCAGCCAGATTCTGGTTTTTAGAGCTTCAGCATCTGTCAGTCTGCTCACCGATCAGGCTTCTGCTGATTCTCGACCTGCTTCACCAGAGCGATCAGCAGATGTGGCACCTGATTTCAAATCTTTAGAGAGTTTTCAATCTGTCCGCTGATAATATGCGTATTATCCAAGCGGCTAGAAAACCTTCGACCAGGTCTCAGTATAGGAGCAAATGGCTCCGTTTTTGTCACTGGTGTTTAGCTAAAAAGCTGGATCCCAGAGAAGCTGTCATCGATACGTTCCTGTCTTTTATTTTTCATCTGGAAGCTTCGGGCATGCATGTGTCATGGTTGGGAGCGCAGGCATGCGGGGGATCGCGTGCGCGGGAGACCTGGGTGGAAGCTGTCCTGGTGTCTTTGGCGCCGGGCTCATGAACAAAAGTAAACAAGAACATCCCTTTAACACCAAAAAGCTTTTATTACGGACATAGCACTTCAGATGCATTAACCTTGAACATTGCATCTATTAAGCAGGATGCATTAACTTTGAACATTCCATCCATTAAGCAGCCCCAAGTGCATTCTTGGGTGTGGCTGCTAATGGATTGCCTTAGCACTTGCTCACTCTCTAGGAGTGGCACGGTGTAGCTGGAGAAGCCGGCCCTAATGGGCGTGCCCACGATCTCAGCTATATAAGCTGCCCCTATCCTCAAGACAGACGCTTTGCGTTATTCTGCACTTGCAAGCAGCGTAACGCTCACCGTCGCCTGAGATCAGACTTACTTTTGAAGATCCTGCTTCCTGGACATCCTGCTTCCTGCCAGCATACTTACCAACTGGGGGACGCTGTTCTTACCTGTACATCTCTTCGGCGAACCAAGTATTCATTTTTACACTTTCCGGAACGCCGAAATCTTCATCTTGGCACCACAGCACGACACGCTCCATCGTCGACAGCAGCGCCTGCAAGGAAAAACAGAAGACAAGGAACAGTCAGTTTAAGGTTGCGCTTCGCCATACTTCGCGCTTTTCCTTAAACCATCACTTACCTGCTGTCTAACATTGCGGTAGCATCCATCTTCCAACCGGCCGCGTCTCGCGTCTCACAGCTGCATTGAGGCTGCATTTCCATCAAAGGGAATAAAACAGAAGAGAGTCTTTATCGCAGGCATAATTAGGAGCAACATATAAAGACATTAAACAGAACGAACAGCATCACAAGAGCTGAAAGACTTACCAATCATAAGGAGAAACATAGTCGCAGCTGTACTGGACTAATCCTTATCAGGGATCAGTAAAGGAACTAGATCCCATTTGACGCACCCCTGCCAGAAGTAGAGAGAGCTTATCGTCCATAATTCACAGGTGAGCTTTATGGGCCGGCGTATGCTCACAGAAACCGTACTTTGAGGGTGAAGGGTTCGAGAGGTACAACAATCACAGATTGACGCACACACACACACACTCTTATCTCCATGCAGGAGCAGTATCACCACATACCACCATTCACAGCTTTTCTACTGTGGGAGAGGTCTGAAGGGGGTAATTCAAGTTCAGGGAGGGCTTCAACCATGCCCCAACGCCTCCGCAGAGACCCGGTGAGCGTAGCAGAACGGGAAGCCTCTAATACTCTCTGCCTGGGCGTTATGGAAACTTCAGAAACAGATCAGTTAGCCCTCTTACTAGGGGAATTACGGACTGAAGTACATGCTTCAAGACAGGAAACCAATGCATTACGGAGGGATCTTATTGTAACTCGAGAAAGAACCCACAAATTAGCAAGGCAAATGCTACAAGCACAAGCACGACAGCTTCCACTGCCTGGAGTGTCCGATTCTTCTCATTCTTCCACACCACAACAATCAACACCGGTTCAGGTGGTTCTTCCAGGAGCAGTGCCTATAGCCCCTCCCGAACGCTTCATCTGCGACCCAAACAAGTTGGCTGTATTTATGAACCAATGTCGCCTTCATTTTTTGTGCAGACCAGGAGCCTTTCCTAATGACCAAGCAAAAGTGGCGTTTGTACTCGTATTTAGGAGGTAGTGCAGCAAACTGGTCTATACCTTTGGTAAATCGAGATGACCCTTTACTCCAGAACTTTGGGAATTTCCAACATGAGAAAGAGAAATTGTTTGCCTGTCATACTCAAGGACAAGCTGTGGACCACGAGTTGTCACTCAGAAAAGGGAGTCGAGATCTATTAAACTATATTGCAACCTTCAATCGTCTCATAACCCAGACCAACTGGCCAGAAGAGAAGAGGACTACACTCTTTTAGCAAGGGTCACGTGGAGAAATTAAGAATGTGTTGCCCAAGTGGTGAATCCCCCTGAGAGGTGTGCGGACTACATAGACCCGACGCTGCAACTCGATCATAGGTTGCAGAATCGGAAAATGGATATAGCTAGATCAGAGGGACGGTCAGTTTACGTACGACCTCGTGAGAATCAGACTAAACCACATGAACAGTCTGAGCCAATGCAAATTGGTGGATTATGAAGTCCCCTTACCAAAGCAGAAAGGGAAAAAAGAAGACAACAGCTTTCCTTATATTGTGGACAAGCAGGTCACTTCCTCTGTGACTGCCCGGTAAAATCACCCAAGAAAATGTTTGGGGCAACAGACGAAACTGATGAAGAAGAAGAAGAACAGAACTTGGGAAACGCCAATGCCCGGCAAGTGTAGGGGTCTGCTTGTCGAGCATGAAAAAGGAATCCGTACAGACCTCACTTCTAGTCCTTCCAGTGCTTTTGGTGAATCACAAGCAACCATCAGAAATATATGCCTTGGAGGCATATATTGATTGTGGAGCTGTGGGTAACTACATTGACCAAGATTTGGCTCTCTGAATAGGCCTTCCTCTCTGACAGATGCAGAAATCGGAAAACGTCACTGCTGTGGATGCTTCTCAGCTATCATCTGGCCCGGTGACACAATACACCGAGAAAGTCAAGCTTCTATGTCAGGACGGGCATCAAGAGGACATCACTTTCGATCTCATCGGTGCTGTTCGGTTCCAAATGATATTGGGAATACCCTGGCTGGAGACCCACAATCCTAGGATTGACTGGCGAAAACGAGTTCTGACATTTCCTCATGATTGTGCCGACACATGTTACAAAAAAGATGACACCAATTTGAAACCAAAGAAAGGAGGAATTATGTTGGGCCTCATCAGCTCTTTACCGCTTGAATACCAAGATTACCAGGATGTCTTCAAAAAAGAGCAAGCCAACGTTCTGCCCCCACACAGACCCAACAATTGTCAAATAAATCTTGTACCCGGAGCCCAGATCCCTTGCAGCCGAATTTACACTCTGACAGAACAGGAAAATCAGCATCTTAGAACTTACGTGGATCAGCACCTGGCGAATGGTTTCATTCGCCCGTCCAAGTCACCTGCCTCCTCGCCATTATTCTTCGTGCCTAAAAAGGAGGGGGACTTAAGAACTTGCATCGACTATAGAGCCATCAATCAGATCACAGTAAAAAATCGATATCCTTTACCGCTTATACCAGAGCTCCTGGACCAAGTGAAACATGCTCAAATCTACACAAAACTGGATTTAATAGGAGCATACCATCTCTTGTAAGAGTAAAAGAGGGAGACGAGTGGAATACGGTCTTCCGCACAAAGTACGGCCTCTTTGAATACCAGGTCATGCCCTTCGGGCTATGCAATGCCCCCGCAGCGTTCCAATTCTTTCTGAATGATGTACTCTGTGAACTACTGGACGTTTCCGCTCTTGTTTACATTGACGACATTCTTATCTACTCAAATTCCATGAAAGAACATGTAGGCCATGTCCGGGCAGCCTTAGAGAAGCTTCGACAACACCAATTGTATGCCAAGGTGGAAAAATGTTTTTTCCATGTAACCGAGGTCGAGTTTCTCGGTTTCATGCTCACACCACAAGGCGTATATATGGATACACGAAAGGTGGATTCAATCCTCCAATGGCCCTCACCAACATCCACGAAATGAGTGCAAAGCGTGCTTGGATTCGCCAACTTTTACCGTCGGTTTATACCTGGGTTTTCACAAATTGTACATCCAATTACCTCCTTGTTAAAGAAAAATCAAAAGTTCCATTGGTCGACAGAAGCTGAAGAAGCCTTCCAGAAGTTGAAACTAGCATTCACTAAAGCACCAGTCCTTCGACACCCACGACCAGACCTACCTTACATAGTTGAGACAGATGGTTCAAAAATCGCCATGGGAGCAGTATTGTCACAACGAGACCCTGAAACAGGACAACTACACCCCGTTGCATTCTGGTCCTGCAAATCTTCACCCCCCGAGTTGAACTACGCAATCACAGATAAGGAATTACTGGTGATTAAAGCAGCATTCAAGGCCTGGAGACATTACCCTCTTGTGGCGAGACATACGGTCACTGTCATCACGGACCACCGTAACTTGCAATACTTGAAAACCGCCAAAGCACAATCCTTGCGCCAACTTCGTTGGGCTCTCTTTTTCGCGGAATACGATTTTATTATCACTTATAGACCTGGAGTACGCAATGGGAAAGCAGACGCTCTATCACACATGAGTGAAGAAAAAGAGGCTTCTATAGCATCCGAACGCGTGGCCATATTTCCTGAGGAAAGGATTCAAACCAGAATAGCTGCCACCACATGTGTGGATGAACAAAGAACCAGTTTGCAATCCCCGATGGATCAATCAACACACCAGGAATGGCTGTTAAAAGGTGACCAGTACACCATCGAAGACAATCTACCGTATTTCCAAGGGCGATTATATGTCCAAGACCAAGAACTGCAAAAGCAAATCATCACAAATTACTGCGATTCATTAGTGGAAGGACATCCAGGAATAGCAAAAACTCAGGCTAACGTAAAACAAAACTACTGGTGGCCAACCTGGCGAAAAGACATCACCCAATTTATTGAAACCTGCGGTGTCTGCGCACAACACAAGTCTCAGAAACAGAACCCGGCTGGCTTACTACATCCCCTAACAGTACCGCCAGCACCTTGGCATACCCTGTCGATGGACTTCATCACAGATCTTCCACCCTGCAATGGATACAACACCATATTAGTCGTTGTGGATTTATCCTCCAAAAAGGCCCATTTCATCCCTCTGAAGGCACTCCCAACTGCGTCAACTCTCGCTTCTGTGTTCCTAGAGCAAATTGTTCATGTGCATGGATTTCCATCAATATTAGTATCTGATCGCGGAACTCAATTTGTTTTTGCCTTTTGGAGAAAGTGTTGAACGATTGCCAAAATCGATCTCCAGTTGTCCACAAGCCATCACCCTCAAGCTGATGGGCAAACTGAACAAACCAACCAAACGTTAGACCAATATCTCAGGTGTATGTTGCAACAGTCTGGAGATTCTTGGAAAAATATACTCTGGATAGCTGAGTATGCATACACCAACTCAGTTCACACAAGCACAGGGCAAACTCCATTCTACACTGTGCACGGAAGACATCCGAGGACATCAGTATTTGATCCACCCGATACCCTGGAAATGCCTGCCATAAAAACTTGCATAAAACCATCACTCCGGTTCTTAATGAGGCGAAAGAGCAACTGACCAAGGCTAAGGAAAGACAAAAACTATTTGCTGATCGACATCGGAAGGAAGCCCCCGCCTACCAGATTGGAGAAAATGTGTGGTTAGCATCCAAATATATTCCCCTGAAGGGGCCAAGAGCTTTACGCCCAAGATACCTGGGCCCCTATACTATAAAGTCCATAATCCTGTCGCCATGAAATTGGAGTTACCATCTCACATTAAAATTCACCCCGTATTTCATGTCTTTCTCCTCTAACCAAAGAAATCCAATACACGGCTTAGTTCTCCGCCAGAGGCGGAAGTAATAGATGGAGAACCAGAATATGAAGTCAAATCCATCCTGGACTCTAAGGTGGTTCGATCAAAATTGTATTACCTAATTGACTAGAAAGTTTACAGACTTCAAGACCGAACTTGGGAACCCAGTGAACACGTCCATGCTCCGCGTTTAATCAGACAGTTCCATTGCAATAATCCCACCCAACCAGGACCGGGAGGAGAACCACCCTTGAGAGGGGCCCTGAGGGGGAGTGCGGTCATGATCGTGGTGTCGGGGGCGCAGGCATGCGGGGGTCGCGTACGCGGGAGACCTCGGTGGACGCTGTCCTGCCGCCGGGCTCATGAGCAAAAGTAAACAAGAACATCCATTTAACACCAAAAAGCTTTCATTATGGACATAGCACTTCAGATGCATTAACCTTGAACATTCCATCCATTAAGCAGGATGCATTAACCTTGAACATTCCATCCATTAAGCAGCCTCAAGTGCATTCTTGGGTGTGGCTGCTAATGGATTGCCTTCGCACATGCTCACTCTCTAGGAGTGGCAGGGTGTGGCTGGTAAGCTAGCCCTAATGGGCGTGCTCATGATCTCAGCTATATAAGTTGCCCCGATCCTCAAGACAAATGCTTCGTGTTATTTTGCACTTGCAAGGAGCGTAACGCTCACCGTCGCCTGAGGTCTGACCTACCTTTGAAGATCCTGCTTCCTGAACATCCTGCTTGATCATTGCATCAATTAATCACATGAATTGATTAGACCTCAGGGTCGATTCTTCTAAGTGGGCAGTTATGTTTTTTTTATGAACTTAATGCATCTGTGGAATACACATGGTCACAAACTGTGTACATAATAGTAGTGATACACCAGTTACATCAACTGCAAAAACCTTCGGTGCCGATATTAAGCAAAGCTTACAATCAATTGGGGGGGGGAGGGCGGCGTGGAAAGAATATTTTACTTAACAGATACTCAGTTCACACAATATCCACAGTGCTAGCATTCAGATTCTGAATATAAGTTTGAAACGCCTCCCAGATATTTCTGGGATGGTGAGACGTGGGTATGGCAGAGATATGCCTCTTCTGTTTAATTTGAATATGTCATCTCTGTCAACCACACCTGCCGTGCAGGGGCAGTGTGAGATTTACAAAATATCTGAGGATACATTTTCTAGCGATGAGGCATGCAAAATTAAACAATTTACATTGTACAACATTCGTCTTCCCAATATCCCCAAGAAGGTACTTCGTCAGGGCCAATGAGGAAGGTCTATCTGATATTTCTGCCAGCATTTCGGCCCCCTCAGATCTGAAATCTAATATAATTTGGCACAACCAGAGCATGTGTAGAAAATCTGCCAGTGACCTGTGGCATTTGGGGCTTGCGTCTGAGGGGCCTTGGGAAAATTAAGCAATTTTAGCAGGAGTGTAATGCAGCCAGTGGCGAACCTTAAACTGGATCAGATGGTATCAGGCCTTCAGCAATACTTCCTTAGTGAGGAGACAATATCACGCCCATGTGTCATCCATTGAGTGACAACCCTGGTAGTCTGGTGTACTTTGCAATATATCTTGGACACCGGCCTATGTCTGACCGTATTCTGTGTGTGTGTGTGTGTGTGTGTGTCTGTCTGTCTGTCTGTCTGTCTCTGTCTGTCTGTCTGTCTGTCTCAGGTTTATTGTGGAAGGCCAGTCATTTTCAACCAAAGACTGCTCTCATACTGGCTTAGAAACAAAACTTTCATCAGGAAACATGTCTCCCATCATAGTTTTGTGATCTGGATCCCATTTAAGCTGTATGGCCATATCCCGTGACAGTAGTACATCAGGAAATCCCCAAACGGGCATGCTTCTACCATACGGAGCGTCTATTTCTAGTTGGTGGAACAGTCTAGCCCACGCACCAACCGTTGTCCGTACCGGGCAGTCATCGCGTTTTGCTTACCAAACATGACTGACGGTCTCGTACCGAGTGCTTGAATGTCAACATGACGATAGATAGGAGGAGAATGGATACCAATGCGCAGCAAATTGTGCTTGGCCCGCCAAATAATATAATTCAAAATCCGGGGTAGACGAGCTTCTTTGGTCATGCGGTTTCACCATGTCAGCCCATGCAAGTCTAGCAGGGCCTGAGCCCCAAACAAATCGAACCGCTAAGGAACCAATCTTATTGAAAAACGCTTTACCAGGACATATTAGCATATCAGTAAAATAATCATGCTTACGCAGTACTTTTTGATTTACTTATACCGCATGGACCAGGCAGAATTAACTATGTCTGGGCGCAGATCTCATTAGGGCATTGACCAGTACAGCGAGAAGAGGCAAGTTTGTTTTTATTAAGTACCCCTAGGCTTAGTTAAACAAATGGGTTTTCAATGCTTTCCGAAATTGTGACCGCTCTTTCAGATTCCTAATCCTCCAAGGAATGGAATTCCAAAGTTTAGGACCATAGACTGAAAATAGTTTATCCCATCTGGTGACACGACGAGAAGGGGCAATGACCAGCTGCAACATGTCAGAAGAGCGTAGGGAGCAGAATGGATTACACCAACTTAATTTCTCTGGTAGATAGGATGAGCCAAACCAAGAAAACATTTGTAGACCATGCAAGGATCTTAGTCTATACTGTTTCACTGGGAGCCAGTGCACGGAATGACGCAGTGGTGAGATAGAATTAGCTTTTGGGACTTTGAAGATAAGTTTTGACGGTGGGATTTTTAGCTTTCTGCAGCTTGTTAAGCTGGACGTTAGGAATACTAGCTCTAACATGCAGTTGCTGTAGTCCAGCCTTGAATTAATTAAGGTACCTACAATTGCGGTATGTGTGGCAATGCCTGGCGGAGAAGGCGCAGAGAGTAAAACACAGACTGCAGTTAAGCCCTACCTGGCTATTGCACCCTAAATCGGATTGCCATATGCAGTCCAGGTTCTTAATTTTGTGTGCATAATTCAATTTCGAACCCAATAAACATGGTGAGGGAAGAACATCGGCAGACACCCTCCCTGGGTAACAGGTGCAGGGGGCCAAATTATGCCACCTCTGTCTTACTTGTGTTGAATTGTAGCCGAATCCGGGTCATCCAGTGACACACTTCTTCCAGACACCTGCCGACTTTTGGGAGAGATTCCACGGATTTACCCAATCTTAAATATATTTGGGCATCATCGGCATAAGATTGAAAGCTGACCTCATGTTTCAGAAGTGATAAACGGCCATATAGAGATATGGGGAGCCTCGACCAAAAGTCCAGTTTGGCACAGTTAGCCAGAAAATATGCAGCCAGGTTGTTGACATACAGGGCACGGGTTGATCTGAAAACGTGGATCCCCAGGTGAGTTGTAGTCGACAGAGCCCATATGAATACCAGCACATCAGTGGGAGGGTGTGAATTATTTGTCAGTGGGAATAGTTCTGACTTGGAGCAATTAGTGCGGTATCCAGAGTACTGAGAGAAGGTCTGTATCTCATCGATAATTGGGCCCGATATGCGGAGACCACGGTGTCCGTGCTACACACAGACAAGTTAGCGCAAGAGGTTAGAAACATAAAACGGATAAAAGGGGGAACAGGAGGCAGCCCTGCCTAGTACCTCCACCCAGTGTTATAGTTGGCAAATATGCACCATTCACATGTATTCTAGCTAGTGGAGAGGAGTATAGCAACTTAATACAGTTCACAAAAGATGAAGTCCGTTGAAGTCCAGCACCAGGAACAGGAAGTCTCAGAACACCAAACCAATTTCTTTTTATTTAAACCTAGTAGATAGTAATCCTTGTTTTTAAATTTAATGCAGAAAAGGTAGTGCAAGATTCTCCCTACAATGGTTCTATGCTTGCTGCCAAATAGAGCACATGGAACAGCAGGAGCGAGAAAGACCTGAGACCCTGCTCTTGTCCCTTGTGGTCTTCACAGCTATTCAGCCCATCAACCTGGACGATCCCCTGGCTTAGATGTCTTAATATTGATTTCTACAAGATGCTTGCATGTTTGCTAGCCCTGGTACTTGGTGCTCGCTCGAACCTTTCTGTTGAGGAAGGAGATTTTATGGGATTATATGAAAGGGGCTCTATTTGTTAATTTGTAAACCATGTCATGACCTGCTGTCAGCGAGTGTGTTGAGTAGGAACATGATGCAGGGCAAATTGATCCAAATAACCCATGTGTTTTTATTATTTAACCATAACCAAAGATAAAGTCGTTCAGGTAGGTAAGGATGAGGAAAATAACTTTAACCTAAAGAGTGGGACTATGCAACTAAAAGTAGGCTTCAGTTCAGCAGTCTGTTTTCCCGGTTGTTCACAATCTCCTACCCAAACAGAAAAGACAATGCAACAGGAAGGTGTTCAAATTCTAAAGATGTGGCAACAAAAAGGTTTCTCCAAACAGTTCTATGCAACAAGCAGGATATGAAATCTGCAACAATGAATCGTAAGCATAGAAAAGGTCTCTTACAGAGTTCCTGATTGGTGCTTGTCCTGCCCCCGCCTTTCGAATATCCAGTGGAACACCCTGGTCTGTCTTCAGGTGTGGGTTCGCAGGGTTCCAGAATTCTCTTTCTGAGAGCGTGGTAAAGGCCCACCTATGCCAACGTCACTGGATTGGCACAGTCTTAAGTTCCGTTCCAGAAATCTGAGACACAAGTAGAGTTTTCTCAACACCAATCTGTTTTCCTAAGGTTTCAGGGATGTGCGTCTAATGTTTGCGGTTACCTCACCATCTCCCTGGTCCCCAGACCACTCCACCTCTACTTCCCCCTTCTTGCTACCCCATTCATATCTTCTCTGTCCCTCAGTTCGATTGCACATTCTCGTACTTCCTCTAAAGTCCGCCCTTGATTGGCCAGGTCCACAGGAAACCGGATGGTCACTCTGGCTAGTAAGGATACCTGCTCTCCTACCACTAACTCGTGTATTGCAACTCTATCACTCCCTCTAACTTTTCCCAGTCCTCCTCCTAGTTGGTGATGGTTTGTTCAACTGCTCCTCTTCAGATGGCTCCTCTCTCTCCTACCTTCTCAACAACTCTCCTCAAACTGTAAAAATTATCCTTCCAACCTCCTCAGTGTTTTTCCTATGCTTATATCTAAGCCTTCTGCCATCTTGGATTTTAAATCTGCCCTGGACCTGGATGAGGCCTCCCTTCTCTTTGGAGACCTGCTGATATTGCCTGCTGTGAACTGGGCTCCTCTGTTTTCCTGGCATGTAAATTAAGTCCGAACTTTCTTTGGTAAGCAATGGAAGCTGTTGGTTGTGCATGTGATGCTTGCTTGGCAGGGAAATGGCAACTTTGTAACCATTAATGATAATTGGGGAAGCAACATGTTTACTTTGTATTTATCTCGGTTGATGCAATTAAGTTTCATTTATTTAAAATAGGTGCTGATAGGAAATCTGCACTAGTGCTTTTTAAGTAAATGTTTGTTTGTTTAGCAGCTATTGGGATGCAACATGCATTGCACCTATAACTAATGCTGAAGTAATTCATTTAACAAAATTGCATACCAATGCGCTTTGTATGTATTGAAAAATTAAACAGATTTCAGGGGAAATAAAACTTGAGCAAATGTCATTTCAAATAATATTGTTGCAATCAAAATCAAATAATAATCTACAGCCTTTCAAATCTTGTTTGTGTTTCCTATTGATGATTCAACAGTTTTCCATACACTTGTGCATACATATTCGATCAGGTCTGGTTCAAATTGATTCTATTTAAGCTTATATTATTTTATATGCAAGGTTGTTGCTTCCACACAAGAACTGCGCCACAAGTTTGGTTCAAATTTTGTTTTATATCTTTAAGAATTTGTCATGTCCCCCGAAGGAGAGCCCTTTTGGATGACACCTGTTTCGGCACGTCATGTGCCTTTATCAAATCGGGGCATATATAATATTCACTTCACATATACATTAAAGTACATACAAGCATGTTGTATTGTGTACAGACAGACATTGAGGAGGGCTGCTGGGGAGGGCAATTAGGGTCCACAAAAAATAAACATAAGAATTACTAACAACGAACAGAACATATTTCAAGCATATGCTTAAGATTTGATTCATACTCAATTTTTTAAACATAAAGAGTTAGACACTACACTTGTCATCCTTATAAGCTTCTTCACTTATAAACCGTAAGATCATGCCTTCCTAATTTTAGACATTCCATAAATACTGTCTTTTCATGCCAATCGACGGCCTAAGTGTACATTATTAATAAGCCTAACCCATTCTTTCTCCTATTTCTAGAACCATGTGATTGCAGCACTAATATTGCCCACATTCCCATTTTAGATGTACAAAAATAAGATTTTTAGTTGTGTCTTACCATATGTCTCATTCTTTCCTTCTTAAGTAATAATTGTGGTCCAAAAACCTCCTGTGTTATAATCCCACCTGTAACGTATTATTTGTTGTCATACATTCCACATGGTACAACCATTCAACTCCAATCTACACCTACATTTACTGCTGCTCACTCCTGTCCCCCTTTTATTTTTCATATGCATTCTTATTCTCATTTCTGAAAGAGCTATTGGGAGAAGGAGACAAAGGCAAGGAACGTTCGGGATTCCTTAACCAAATTCAGAGATACAAGAAAGGAACCAGAAACACGAATTACAAACAGGTCCGTTTTCAGTTGCCTACCAATACGGACATGGGTCAACATATACAAGGAGGAGAGGAAGGAGGGGAGTGGTAGATGTCGTAAACACAGGAGCATTAGAAGACTACAGGAAACTGACTAGAGCGGGCGCCCAGGAGGAAGAAATAAATAACCTAGTGATGAATTTATCCAACAGATGTTTAACTACTGATGAGATTACGTTACTGAACAAAGGCCTATCATTCGCGCCTACATGTAACTTTGACAACATAGAAATACAAATAGACTTGTTCAAATGTGTTTGTAAGCTGAAGCTTAAAAAATGTTTTGCTACACAAAAAGTAACAAGACATCGAGACACTCAAGAACATATAGAGAAAAGTACATTAACCATCGAAGACATAGAAAACATCCATATTTTGGGATCCCTAGAGGAATCGGAGGCACTTGAGATGCACAATACATTGCAGGAACTGACAAGCTGGTGAGCCTGACGGGGGAGGAGTTGAAACCAAAGTCAAGATTCACACCACAATTTTCACGTGAGAATATGATGGATGCCTTTTATAAATCACTAACAAGTGATATCAACAACTTACCTGAACAACGTATGAGAAATAGAAAGAAAGGAATGTTTGAACGCAACCTAACGGAGAAGGAACAACAGGCTCTCAAAGACTTTCAGGATGATAGAGAGATTGTCATGAAAGAGGCAGATGTTAGGCAGAATCCTGTGCAGTTCCCTTAGGGAGCACTACAGAAGATTAAGACTACAGGTATATGCAATAAATCCCCTTTGGTATCAGTCTGTACCACAAAGATTTAGTTGGTAGCTGTGGTTAAGCAGTCAGATTTATCTCAAGAGGGAGATGAGCAGTATTCAGGGTTTACACAATAGTACTACAGTACTATGGTACAAGGAAACACTGACCAAAGCTTTGTATTTAAAAAGAATATATATATTTATTTTACACACTTCTAGTTCAACACATCAATCACAGGTAGTAAAGTAAATTTAAAGTAGTCAAGAAAAGTATACACAATTCCATGATTACATTCTAGACAAGTTTGAGCAAGAGTGAAAACTGAGCAAAATGGCACAGTGAAAACCAAACACAAATGGCACTCTAACAATTTCTCACAAAGGAGGGAAAGAACATGTTATACAGGAATATCCTCTTAAACATCCTAGCAACACTTCCCAATAAGATTGTGAACAAGTTTAGGCAAGGCAGTACTTTAGCATGTATAATACTGAGGTGAAAACCGGGCAAAATGGCACTTCACAAGTTTAAAGAATGGGAAGGAAAAGGTCGTTATAAGAGTTAGGTGCACCAACACATTTCTAGGTGAGAAGCAATCTAGAGAAGGCAGTTATAACAGATTTAGCCAGAGTCAATAGGCCTGTGCCAGAGTTAGTGGTACAGGGCACAGGGCCTAGGAGCAAAATGTTCTTGTAGCTGCAGTCAAGTCTTTGTTAAACGATTCGAAAAGACGGTTGCAGAAGGCGAAAGACAATGTTAGTCGATGGGGCAGCCAACGCAGGAGGTAGGTAAAGGATTTCAAACACCTTTAGCAGTACCCTGTGAAACGGGAGGCCTGGCGGAACAATGTACCTGAAAAAGTGGAAGCGGCTCCTGCAGTGGCGGTGGTTCCTGGCAGTTCGTGGTGTTCAGCAGAGGAAGAGAGGCTCTCGTCGTGGAGGAAGGTTCGAGTTACTGCACTGCCCAGGGAAGAACCCAGCCGCGGTGCTGCTGAAACTGATTAAAAGGTACGCTCCTTTAAATCGCGGCCGTGGTGGACGGGTGCCTGGCTATCCGGTCTCCGAGTGCAGGGCACTGGCGATTCAACCAAGGCAGGTTCTGGAAGGCGATTGGCAAACTGGTTGGCCCCACCAGCTCAAGGGAAGAAGGCTCTAGCAGATGAAGATCTTCTCTCGCCGTGTGGAGAAAAGTGGTGAGACGCTGCAGCAGGGCTTCACCGGTGGTTCAGTTGTTGCATATGTCATTGGCTTCTCTCCTCTTCGGCTTCTTAGTTCCAGTGGCGACGTCTTGCTCTTCCAGTCCTCAGGACCCTGCTTTTATGCAAAAAGACCCCCATTCATATAGACTAGCTGTCACTCACACAGTGGAGTGGTCATCCTGGCGGGAGACCCTCCAGCCTATCAGGGCAGAGTGCGACTTGGATTGCTGAGGCAACCCTGTCCAGGGGGCCTACTCCCCCTCTCGCACGATGGGTCCACCCCAGACTCAGTGGCGCCGAAAGGAGGGCTTCTTGGCAGAAGCCTGCAAAAAGGCCGAACAAAGGATCCCGGACCTGAGTTAGGATCTTAGAGAAAGACACGAGAAAGAATTATTGTACTGGAGGCCTGACTCTGGGACCGCCGACCCCGCAAGTTTCTGCTGTGGCACTAGCAGGTGTTTTGTTACCCTCCCCGATGTCCCGCCTGATGAGGGACCCATTGGCCCCAACGGACTGTTAACCAGCCCCTTCCTCCTGTCGCCCAACCTCCCTCTCTTGCCTCAACGGGAGGGGAGGACATAGGGGCCACACTACGCAGCTTAACGAAACCAGATCCCCTTCACACCTTTGCAGCGTTCTGGTCGACATTGCCGATCTGGATGGGCACACGGCATTCCGCCTAGCCGACCCCCACAACTCGCCAATCCGTCGCCCTTGAGACACGGGCCTGTTCATAATCCTTCACCCGGCAGACACTGAGCCACAGCCGCTAGCTCACCAAGGTGTTGGCAGAGGAGAGTTGACGCCAGTTGCCGCCGCATCCCACCTGTGCCTGATACCTGGCAACCCGAAAAATAAGCCAGGATCCTTTCCTCGCAGGTCCCTGTGCTGGCACTGAATTAAGGCACTATGCGCAGGATCTTTGTTGGGTGCATTGGAGAACAAAAGAGAGCGACGGGAACCTGACCTGTGCTTGGTTCACTCGTGGAGCCGAGAACACTACAAGCCACACATTTGTGCCAGATTGCGTGGGGGCTGCCTAGACTCCAGCTTGGGTCGTGGCCAGTCACTAGCCCCCCGCATTCCTTTGATCCAGGCAGCCCTGCCTCTCTCCCGAGGCACTCGAGTAGAGATACTTTCCAATACACTGGTGGATATTTTTGTGCTGTGCTCCCCTGGCGTCCGGGGGTGGTGAAGGCCCCCTGCTTCTGACTGGGGGCATTGCCCAGTGAGAAGGGTGACCTCCCCCGACAACTTTTAGCCCCCTCTGAAACTTCACGTACTCCACTTGATTTTGAGGGATTGACTACACTTGTGCTCTCGTCAACCCGTCCACTGCGACTCAGTGCGCACCAATAATACAAAGCTCTAGAGCAGGCCTGACCCGGATTCCCGACTTGCACCATCCCTTGCCTTGACCACCTCTGGGGCCCGTCCACTGTGGTGTGGGTCTGGCCCGGATAGAAGGCGAGATAACTGGGTGCCCCTCTGGTTTTTCGACGCACGTACTGCCATCGGGCGCCACTCTATCTGTCTAGCGAACCTCTCGAGCACCTGACAATTTCCCAGGCGCCCACAGGCTATTGCCCCCCCACCCCGGGGACCCTGGAACTTTGGCTTGGCCTCTTGCGGAGGGCTCCGGGTGCCCCCCCTCCCTAACCGAGATCCTCATTTCACCCGAGCTGGTCGGCCTCTTTGATACCCATTGATGAGCTGGGCGGAATCTCCGCAGCAGTTTTGGCACACTAGACGCCTGCACCAGTGACAGCCGGCATGCCCGCCATAGTGCAACCAGAAACAATGGAGGCCCAGTCAATGAGTAAGGGCATGGCGGCCCTGCTAGAGGAGATCCGAGGTTTTAGGGCGGACATTAGCAAAAGGCTAGATACCCTAGATAAGAAGGTGGACTCCGTCGACGACCGAGTCCAAGCCCTTGAGGTAAACCTCAGTCGACCTTCAGGATACTCAAATAGACATGCGCCTCTCTGAGCTGGAAAGGAGGGAGGAGAATTGCAATCTAAAGTTGGACAACTTGGAAAACCGAGAGCGCCATAGCAACCTGAGGTTCTTGGGATTTCCGGAATGTGAAGGTGAAACTCAGGCTGACATCATAAGGGCTGTTAATGCGGTGTGAGCCTCCACCAGGGGCCCTAGGTCGGTACTGGTGAGATTCTACTATTACTCGGAAAAGAGTAAAATCCTGGAGCTTGCCCGTAAGAAGGGCCCGATCGACTGGGAAAACTCACAGATCACGATTTACCATGATCTCTCGGCCTTCATCCTGCCACGACGAAGGCTATGTGGCCCCTTGACGAAATGGCTTCAGTCCAAAGCGGTGAGGTACAGATGGGGTCACCCTTTCTCCCTCTCTTTTGAATATGATGGTTATAAATACGCCTTGATCACGGAGGACGACGTACAGAGGGTGACCCAGGAATTCCTGGGCGTACACACCCCATGGGGTGACAAGAATTGTCAGAATCCCAGAAAGCCTGTGGATTCGCTGAAAGACGCTGAGTCCGAGGCAATAGGAAATTTAGGAGAGTAGCTCCTGCTTCCCCTCAGACCCCTCTAATGACTGACCACAATCCTGTCTCAACTAGCAGCAGATTACTGTGTGCAGAGGGTTGGTTTTTCTCACTTACCTTGGGATGTCCGGGGCATACCTTTGAACCCAGACCACGGGTGGCCCTGGTGGTAAAGATGTACAGATGTACAGATGAACTGGTGATGGTCTTGCCGGGGGGGGGTTGATTCTTTTTGTGCTAATGGGGAGTGGGGGCTCAGAGAGGAGGTGTTGAAGTTTGTTTGCAAACCCGGAGTAGGTAGGCGATGGTGGTCTGGCCTGGCAGGTTTTCCTATGTTGCAGGCAACCCAGGCGTTCGGGGGCTGGGAGGGGGTTGTTGGAGATTTTGTTCTTGTTGTTTCTGGGCTGTTCTTGGTTTCAACTACCGAGTGGGGACGTGATTTCTTTGGGGACCACTTCTTTTGTGATGGGCTCTGTGTCAAACCAGAAAGGGGGCATGGGTCACTTGTGCTCCCCTAGAGGGAATTCGAGAAAAGGTTGTCCTCCTGATGGCTGACACAAACCAAACACTGACAGTGGGCTTGTTAAATGCTCGGGGCCTGAATTCCCCTCACAAGTGATCTTTAGTGGTGAGAGAATTTAATAGGTTGAAATTACATTTCTCATTTCTCCTAGAAACCCATTGGGTGAGAGGGAGGGAAATGTCTCTCAGAGCCAAATCCATACCGGAAGTATTTCATGCTTTGTGCCTAGCTAAGACAAGGGGAGTAGCAATAGTTATCTCCCAAGGCGCTCTTTGTACCAAAGGCCCAGCGGGTAAAGACCCAGAGGGTCGCTATGTAATGGCCAAGGGGGAGATCAGGGGTGGCATGGTGACAATGGTCTCTATTTATGGCCCGAGCGAGGCTCAGGGCCAGTTCTGGGAGGGGATGAAAACAAAGGTCATGGCGTTCACGGAGGGAGCCCTTTTTGTGGGCAGGGACTTTAACATGGTCCTTCACCCTGAGAGCGATAGGAAGTCTGAGCGCCCTTACACAGATACTGAAACACAGAGGCGCATGGCAACCTGTTTTCAAAAGACTAATGACGAACTGGGGCTTTCCGATTCACATTCGACAAGTCAGGAAATAACCCTTTATTTGCATTTTTTTTCTAAGCCCCATGCCACGTTTTCCACAATTGACTATATCCTAGTCGACAACGCGCTTCGAGAAAGAATAGCTGACTTTGGCATGCAGCTGGTACCCTGGTCGGACCACCACCTAGTTAGGGTCCCAATAGGGGTGCCCCCGAAATCCTCCGAGAGTTCAAGGTGGTCGTGTAATGACCTGTTGTTGCGAGACAAAGACCTGTCTCAGTCCCTTCTCACAGCCATAAAAGAATATTTCACAATCAACGACAATGGCGAATGGGGGTGACAGGAGTCTGGGAGGCCTTCAAAGCACAATCAGGAGTGTTTTCATTGGTATGGGGGCAAGAAGAAAACGAGAACAAGGAAAAGAAGGGAAGCTCCTTAGGGATAAAATATAGGCTATCCAACCGGGGGGTAAACACAGGTCCCAAATATTCCCGGGTAAATGGGCTGAACTCCAGCAGTTTAAGGCGAAACTGGCAGCCATCTTGGTGGGACAAACTGAGAGAAAACTGGCCTTTCTAAAACAAAGATATATGGAAAAAGGGGAGAAGGCGGACAGGATCCTCGCCTGGAGGTTAAGGGAACGTAGGAACAGTAGGAGAGTTGACTCATTGAAATTACCTGGGGGGGACAAATGTGTGGAGGTCTCCCGGATAGCAGAACAGTTCTGCCTTTACTATGAGTGCCTCTACAAATTGGAATATGCGGGGGATGGTGCGGATGCTGACAGTTTTCTTGACTCACTCCCAATCCCTCGCCGACCCCTTGACAAAACCGACCCCCTTGAAAGGCCCATCACCCCTCAGGAGGTAATAGGCACCATCAGCACTATGAAAAGGGGACCACGCCGGGTGATGATGGCTTCACTGTTCTCTTCTATAAGTCCTTTCGTTCCACCCTTGCTCCGTTCCTGGCCAAGTTGTTAACTGCAGCCCTAGACACTGGAACTCTTCCCCCCCCCCAATCCATGTTATCAGCTCTCATCGTGGTTATTCCAAAAGAAGGTAAAGAACCAGCACAATGCCATTCCTACCGTCCCATTTCCCTTCTTAACACAGAAGTAAAAATCTTAGCGAAGCTACTAGCTAATAGACTGGCCCAGCACCTCCCTTCCCTGGTTCACGGGGATCAGGTTGGGTTCATCCTGGGCAGACAGGATGGTTAATATTAGAAAGACCTTAGACTTGATGCACAGTGTTAGGGAGAATTCTCTATTTAGGCTGAATTTCCTAACCTAGTGAGTCCCCCAGCAGCTTTGCTGGATTTTTTGGGGTTTATTTTTTCTCCTGCCAAGAGTGAGACTCTTTTACCCTCACTCTTGGACATGATTTGAGTGTGTTCCTTTGACTCTAGATGTGTTTAATGGGCTATGGGGTCTTTTACTCCATAGGGCTTCATGTGTTTTTGTGATATGGGTTACACAGCACCCTCAGTGCAGTAACCCAGGGGTGTCATAGTGACCCCCAAACATAGACTCCATACCCTGGGACTGACTACTGTCTCCCAGGGCATGTAAAGTCACCATTGACTTTACTAGTCTTGAATCCTGAACAGAACCAGTACAAACCATCATATTGTGGACATACTGGCCGGGGCAATTCGATTGCCCCGGGGTCTATTAGTCGAGGGGGGCACGTCTCCGTCCCCCCTGATCGAGTTTTGGCTGGTGGCAGTGGATACTACTTTTTATATTCAACCGCAAATATTTCTCTATGGGATTTTCCCATTGTTCGGGGCTACTATCTTTATTTATTTAATTACAATAGCCTCGAACATACTGCCGGTTTATTTATTTATTATTAATTCTCCGGTTGGTATTTTTTGCCAAAACACAGTTCTAAAATGGTGATTGTGTTCTCTTCTGTGACTCCAACCAAAGTCGAACCCTTTGTTCCACTATTTTGGCGGGCTTCTCCACAGAAGCCTCTAAAGTGGTGCCACTCTGTCTGGGGTACTTAGGAAAGGTGGAGGGGGATTTAGGGACCCTGGACTGAGTTGCCTAGGCAACTCAAGTCGCACTCCGTCCTGATTGGCCCACTTAGCATGTTTGAGTGACAGCTAGGCTGAGTGAATGGGGGTTTTCTGCATAAAAGCAGGGCTTTGGGGACTGGAACTTCAGAAGTCGCCACAGGACCTAAGAATCCGACGAGGGAGAAGCTGAGCCGACCTGCCACGACGACGCCACCGGTGGAGCCCGCTGAACCGTCTCACCACTTTTCCCAACGACAGAGGAGATCTCCCGCTGGAGAGTCTTCTTCCTTTGACTGGTGGGGATAACCAGTTTCACAGTCTTTTCGCCTTCCCGACGCATCTCGTGGCCGCCTTGCCTGTGCCAAGCACCCCGGCAACCGGAATACCACGTTTTACCACGACCGCGAAATAAAGGGTAATACCTTTAACCGGAAAACTCTGCGGCTGGTTTCTTCCCTGGCAGTGCAACGACCTTCATCTTTCCTCCAAGTCGAGATCTTCTCTTCCTCTGGACGATGCTGAGACTTGCATCCGCTGCCAGGAACAACTGCCACTGCTGGAGGATCCTTCCCACTTAAGGTACTGTGTTCCGCCTGGCTTCCTGGGTTAGCTTGGGACACCCTGGCTAAACTTTTCTGAGCCTCTCTAAACTCTTTTCGAACACTCTGCAAGACTTTCAAAGCCTAGTGTAACTGTGTGATCTTGGTCGCATTTGTGCTCTGCTCTCTCTAAGAGTGGGCCCAGCCTATGGACTTTGGCTCACCAGTGACTTTTGCTCTTCTGCCTTGCTAAAAGTGTTCCTAAATCTTAGAGTGGTGTATCTTCACATATTCTGCCTTTTTCCCTCCCTTTTTCAGGAACTTATTGGAGTGCCATCTATAGTTAAGCGCTCACCTCTGTCTGGAAATAAGTGGTGTTAACTAAGACTTGTCTGATAAGGAATAAGGGTTGTATATATCATAATAGTAACTGTGTTTAGAGTGTTTTACAAATAAGAGTGCTGGAGTGTTTCAAACAGTGTGTGTTTAAATAAATAATTATATACTTTGATACCAAAGCTCTGGTCAGTGTTTGCTTGTGCTATTGTATCTGAGTGCCTATTGTGTGTACTTTGCATACTGCCTAACTCTTCTTGAGGGGAGTCTGACTGCTCAGCCACAGCTACCAGGTAAATCTGGGTGGTACAGACTGCTACCAAGTGGGTTTACTGCTAACACCTGTAGTCCTAAATCTTTTGCAGTGTTCCCAAAGGGAACTGCACAGGTTTCTGCCTAACGCACGAATCCTCAAGTAAGAGCATGGAAGCCTACCTCCTCTCGCTAGATTCAGAAAAGGCCTTGATCGTGTCGAACGGCCGTACATGGGCATGGTCTTGCAAAGGATGGGCCTAGGGGGGCGAAAGATTCTGTGGGTGTATTGCGTCTCTGTACAACAGCCCCTCGGCCAGAGTGGGGGTTAACGGCACTGTTTCTGCTCCTCTCCAGAGGGACTCGACAGGGCTGTTCTTTTTCTCCCCTCTTGCATGCTCTTGCAATTGAGCCCCTAGCCATTGCCATTAGACTTGACAAGAGGATTACAGGGGTCCGCTGTGGGGAACAGGATTTTAAGCTCTCTTTGCCGATGATATTCTAGCCTACTTGACCAACTTAAATATTTCACTCCTGAGGCTCCTTGACTTGTTACACACCTTTGGCAGCTTCTCCGGTCTAAAGATAAACCCTTCAAAATCATGTATAATGCCCATGGGAGTGTGACCGGGACATCGAGGGGAGAGACACAGTAAGGGGGTATGAGAATTGAACGCAGGGCCACCCCATACCTGGGAATCCTTCTTCCAAGGGACTTGGGAACTCTCTTCAAATTGAATTTCCAACCTATCCTCGCCAAGATAAAATCAGACCACCTACGCTGGGCTCCCCTGACACTTTCATGGTTCGGCTGTATGGTCTCTATTAAAATGATTGTCCTACCCCGCCTCTTCTACTTCTTCACTGCCCTACCAGTCATTGTCCCAGATACGTTTTTTGTGACACTTCAGAGTGGTCCAGCGATTTATTTGGAATGGGAAGAGACCGAGGGTTAAACACGTGACGCTGACTCTCCAGAGGTCCTTTAGGGGTTTCGGGCTCCCGGAATTCCGGCAATACCATAAGGCAGCCCAATTTAGGGTAATGTTTGAGCACATGAGGGATGAGGTGGGCACCTATCTGAGTCAGAGATGTCCTATGGGCCCCGAATAAGGTCCTACTCAGCCACATCGGGAATCATCCGACACTATCAGTTCTATGGGCCTTATGGAAATGCGACAAGGTGAACGTGGCCCTGTCCTCCTGGCCCTCCCTTCTGTCCTCATTGTGGGGTACCCCCGTGGACCTGGGTAAAATGGGGCTGCAGGATACGCAATCATGGTCAGACATGGGCCTGGAGAGAGCAGCTCAACTCTTTCACCAGAGTGCTTTTATTGATTATGATAAATTAGCGGAAGTCATGGGAGAACATTCAATGTAGATCTTTGAATAACTTCGTGTTAAGGGAGCCTTGACCAACCCCAAATGGTGTGCGGAACATGGCCGCCCCCTCAAACCTCTTGAGAAAATAATCGTAGAATCCTCTTCGAAGAAGGGGTCGCTGTCCAGAATTTATAGGGCTCCGATCACGGCGCAGCTTGATGGTAGGCAGGGATTCAAACATTTCTGGGAGGAAAAGCTGGGGGCGGTTCTGGATGAGGCAACCTGGGCAGCAGTCTATAGGGTGCTTTTTTCAGGTACTCTTTATACCTCGGCTATGGAGCACAACTTTAAGGTTCTCCACGCTTGGCATCTGCCCCCCGATAGGTTGTCTAAAATGTTTACAGGGGTATCCCCACTGTGCCCTAGGGAATGTTGCCAACGTGGAACTTGGTATCACTTGTGGTGGGAATGTCTGGCCATCCAGATTTTTTGGACTGAACTTTTGATTTGGATCAAGGATATAGTGGGCGTCTCCCCGGTCTTATACCCACTCGAACTTCTTCTGGGTGTCCGCACCCCAGGATCGGGTTCGAACAGCTTCTCTAAGTTGGTCGGGGGCATGTTGAGAGCTGAGTGACTAGCCCTAGCTCAGAATTGGAAAGATTCCTCTGCTCCATCTAAACAAAGTGGCTTGCTAAACTGTGGGCAATCTTCACTTACTAGGAATTAGCAGCGATGACCCACGACAAAATGGAATCCTTCCTGCTGGACTAGACCGTGGTTCTCCTGCATGAAGAATGTGATGCACTGAGACTTTAATGGTTGCCCCCCTATGGCCTGACTATTTCACCACTCGCGCTGTCTTCATCTTATATGTAAGAAATGTTTTTGGGGCTATTACCCGATTTAGCAGTATTTTGGTATTGTGGTATTTTTGGCGGTAAATTGGCCTTACCTCATTTTGGGTGGTAGTTTAGTATTATCCTATTTGGAGATAATTTAGTGTTAGCTTACTTTGGCAGTGATTTTAGTGGTATCTTATTTTTGTGGTAATTTTTTAGCGGTGAGCATACCATCTCTCTTTATAAATGTGATCGACCCTGGGCTGACTGTAAACCCTCTCCCAGACCTAGCGCATGTTGAGGGAACCGAGTAAAATCATGAATAATATCACTTATCACATGTAGATTGTGTCAGTGGTTTATTTACACAAAAGACCTACACCTTTGAAAGGCTTTGCCCCCGTTCAGCACGCAGAGTGGAGCACATTCATATATATATTTCTGAGGCTTGTGGAATCTGCTTAGATCACATGCTGTGCATAGGCCGACATCTAGTGGAAGCTGCGGAGTATTACAGTTTGTTTTTCGAAAGTCGAAAATGGGCGTCGACACAGGCGTGCCAGTAATACTATCCCTAGTGTGACGTCCACTGTACCCAAGATCCCTCACGCGTGTAGGATCCTCAGATTGTTTTTTTCCGCCATACTGGTCGGAAGCATCTTGCGGAGTTCCCTGGCCTTAGCCATACTTTTGCTGTTACTATAATTTTAATTCTTATTCATTCCCTTCCCCACCCCAACGTCGACCCTCAACCTCGACGACGGCTGGAGAAGTCATCGACCGTCGACTGCTGCACGACGGATCTGGGCCTCGGTAGGCCGCTGGCCTCGGCCCGGGCCTAGTAGGCCGCTGGCCTCGGCCCTTACAAGTAGGGAGAGTGGGGGGTGGTACATACTCTTCACTCTTGATATATAGTTACATTTATATATATTCCTACACTTAGCAGCCCGCTGCCTTAAGGTGCGTATGGAGGGTACCCCTTTTCAATTCTGCCCCAAGTGCAATCGCAAATACCCTTGGGTCGACAGGCACGCCACGTGCAATCTCTGCTTGCCGAGGGATCACCCCGAAGCGAACTGCAGAGCGTGTAGTAGGTTTAAACCTAAGACACTTAAGGACCGTTCGACAAAGCGTTGGGCCCACCACGCCAGGCAGGAGGCCATGGCAGCGGAGGGCGCCTTCAGCGATGGCAGCGACGCCGTACTTTCGGACGGCGAGGGCATTACGGCGTCGAAAGACAGCCGACGAGCGCAGGTCCCCGACCTCGGAAGGTCGTCCGGCAGGGCGGCTATGGGGAAGACCCCCGGCGACGCAAGCGCTACACACCTAACACACACTAAACACACGAAGACCAACCGGACCTCGACAACGTCGACTTCCCGGAAAGAGGCACAAAAAGAACGGTCCGACTCGGTGTCCTCTGGGCGCTCTCGATCGAGATCGCCTCACGACGCAAGGCAATCATCCACTCTTGCCAAGAGTGCCTCGCTACACACACTAACGGAAGTTCGATCGTCGGGAGACGAAGACGACTTCCACCCCCAGGCCGCGCTCCAAGATACCGAGACCGCGGTTAACACCAGTGAGGCCCCACGCCCGAAGCACACAGATACCTTTCCAGACCCTCGACGCCAGGCGTCGAAAGTCGCTGGGGCCCCCAAGGGACAGGGAAAACATTTTTCCACGCACGGAGAAGGGGGGAAACAGCGGAAAGCACCGCCTTCCACCCCTGTAAAGCCTAAGCAGACAAGCAAACACAAGTCTACCCTTGAAAATAAATCACCTGCTAAATTAATACCCTGTTCCAGGGAATGGTCCAGTGAAGACATAGACAGGGTTATGTCTAGGATGTCTTCCTTGGCTGATTTTTATGATAAGAACCCAGAACACTTTCTTTCATATAACCCTCAAGGGGCCACACCCTCAGGCTCCTCCGATCCTATCCCGCTAAGTAAAAAGCCCCGGGTCGAAAGACCTGAACCCTTCGAGGTTCAGCCTTACTCCACTCCATATTCTACTCCACTCCCCAGTTATCAGGGACAAGTTTTCCCTGAAGAGGACCAGGAGTTTGCAATTATGGAAGAACAAACCGGGACAGATTACTATGCAGAGGATGAGGACCTGGAGGAGGGAGAAGATGAGCAGGAAATTTACAGAGTAGATTCCCCAGTACAAAGCGAAGCCCCAGTTACTGACTCTCCAGTTGATAACCAGCCCCTCCTTAACGAGGTTCTCGCTCGAGCAGCGGAACACTTCCACATCGACACCCACGGTGTACAGGAGGAAAGGGACTTCGCGGAGGAGTTTGTAGGAGAGAGAAGACCGGTCGCTCAGACCATCCCTATCCTCAAATCCATCCAACGAAGAATAGATCCTTCCCTGGTGAATCCTAACCTCACCAGAGCTGTCAACCCCAGAATTAAAAAGATTTTCCGGGCAGCCCAGTCTGACCCTCTGTATATAAAGGGACATCTTAAACCAGATTCCCTAGTGGTGACCAACACTAGAAAGAGGGCTGGCACGCCCTTATCTTCATCAGAAGCTCCTCCCGACAAGGAGAGCAAAAAACTTTACGGGTTTGGCAGAAAGGTAGCCTCAACGTCCGCCTACCAAGCAAGGATTGCGAATTCCACCACCCTGTTGGCTAGTTACAATTGCCATCAATGGGAAGAAGTCGCGGCGCTCATTGCCTCTGCTCCAGAACCGTTAAAGGGCCAGCTGGCTCGGATCTCGGCAGAGGGGAGAGCCGTGTCTGGTTGCATTTTAAAAGCAACTTTCGACGCCGCTGACAACGCAGGGAGATTGATAGCAGAAGGTACTGTTATCAAGAGACATGCGTGGTTACGGCAGTCGGGATTCAAGACAGAAACCCAGGCTTCTTTAATAGACAAGCCAGTGGAACCCGACCTATTGTTTGGGAAAGCGGTCGAAGACGCACTTAAAAATGCCAAAGATGAATATGAGACTCTCAAATCCCTTGGCCAGCTTACCAACAAACCCCCTAACCAGAGGGGGAACAATAATTTTCGTCGCCCACGCGGCCAAAATTCACAAAGAGGCAACTATGCCCAGGGACAAGGTACACAATGGAATAACAACCAGCAGTCTACCCAGAGTTACGGCAGGGGTAACAAGAGAGGTCGTGGAAGAGGCAGAGGCAGCCCCAACAAGGGCGGTGGCACGCCTCCACCAAAACAGTGACGCTCAGTTCAGGGTCCCTTGCCACGCAACCCCAGTAGGGGGACGCATTTCCACCTTCACCCAAGCTTGGGAAGGGATCACCTCAGACAGATGGGTGCTGTCAACAGTATCCGCAGGATATTGTATAGAACTACTACAGCGTCCCCGGAATCATCCTCCACGACAAAGAGTGCACTCCCTAGAGCATCAAAGGATCCTTCTCGAGGAGATCGCCATTCTGCTAGAAAAGGACGCGATAGAACTCGTCCCAGGACACCAGGTAAACAAGGGTATCTATTCAACTTACTTCCTTGTGCCAAAGAAAGATTTGACAATGCGCCCAGTATTGGACTTACGGCCTGCCTACAAATATGTCAAGCCCCAAAAATTCCGTATGACCACGCTACAAGAGGTAATCCCCCTCCTAAAAAAGGGGGATTACATGGCAACCTTGGATATGAAAGATGCTTATTTTCATATTTCCATGCTCCCAGCGCACAAAAAGTACTTGCGCTTCAAGGTGGACAGTCGCCACTACCAATTCAAGGTACTGCCCTTCGGGATAGCTTCAGCACCAAGGGTATTCACCAAGGTACTGGCGGTGGCGGCTGCACACCTACGCAGGGAAGCAATCCCGGTGTACCCTTATCTGGACGACTGGCTCATAACGGGGGAAACCCCAGGAATTTGCAGGTCAAACATTCAGAGGACTATCGACCTCCTCCACGAATTAGGCTTCTCCATCAACGAGAAAAAGTCAAGTCTGGTGCCAAGCACCTCAAAACAGTTTCTAGGAGCTATCCTAGATACTCAGAAAGGATTGACCTTCCCTTCGGAAGAGAGAATTCGGAATATACTTCTGCAAATTCCGCATTATCAGTCAGGTCAACAGATAACAGTACGCAAAGCTATGCGGTTACTGGGCATGATGGCGTCATGCATTTACCTGGTCCCCCACGCGCGTCTGCGCATGCGTCCCATGCAGGAATGGTTGGCGAAACAGTGGTCTCAGGCAAGTGGTCATTGGGACGATCTAGTGGTCGTTTCACCAACACTCGTACAGAGCCTACACTGGTGGACAAGAGAGAATCTCGCAAAGGGGAAACCCTTTTACGATCCCGAAGTACAAGCCGTGGTGACTACAGATGCATGCCTGACTGGGTGGGGAGCTCACCATCTCCACCACACAGCTCAGGGTCTCTGGTCTCACTCAGTAGCCAAGAACCACATCAATCTGCTAGAGCTTCTGGCAGTATTCCGAGCGCTAAGGGCGTTCGAGCCCCATCTACTAAACTTGTCGGTGCAGATCAGGACGGACAGCACGACAGCCATGTTCTATCTGAACAAGCAAGGGGGGACTCGTTCGCCAAATCTGTCCAAGCTTGCCCAGAAAATATGGATATGGGCACTCAGACGGAACATCTTCCTGTCATCGCAACATGTTCCAGGGGAGCTCAATTCCCTAGCGGATGCTCTAAGCAGAAACTCCCTCCCAGAAGAACACGAATGGGTCCTTCACAGAGACGTAGTAGAAGATCTCTTCTCTCAGTGGGGTTTCCCCACTATAGACCTATTCGCCACAAGCGAAAACAAACAATGCCCAGGATTTGCATCCAGGTTCCCCCAGCCGGACTCCCAAGGGAATGCCCTGTGGATGAACTGGTCAGGGATGTTTGCGTACGCTTTTCCACCAACTCCTCTCATCAGGAAGGTGGTGTACAAGATGAACAAGGAATCTATGACGCTCATCCTAGTTGCTCCCATGTGGGCGAGACAACCATGGTTTCCACACCTACGCAGGATGGCGGTGTGCGAACCCATCAGACTCCCAGCCTGGTACAACCTACTGTCCCAGCAACAGGGTCAAACAGTGCATCAGGAACCCAACTCTATGAACCTAGCAGCATGGCTCCTGAAGTCATAGAGTTTGGACATCTCAAATTACCACAGAGGTGTATGGACATTCTAAAGGAGTCCAGGAAACCAAATACAAGGCACTGTTACTTTGATAAGTGGAAAAGATTCGTTATCTGGTGCCAGAATAAACAAATCAACCCGGTTGATTGCACTCCTTCCAACGTTGTGACATACATGCTCCACCTGCTGGATGCAGGGTTGGTTTTTAACTCGCTGAAAGTACACCTGGCAGCCCTCTCGGCTTACACCACATCCCATAACAAGGTCTCGTGGTGGAAAGTACCAGTGGTTAAAGCCTTCATGGAAGGAGTAAAGAGACTTCACCCTCCTATTTCGAACCCACCGCCAGGATGGGACCTCAACGTGGTGCTAGCTAAGCTCATGGGACCCCCATTCGAACCCATGCATAAAAGTAGTCTCAAACACCTGACTTATAAAACGGCCTTCTTAGTAGCCATTACCTCCATAAGAAGGGTCAGTGAAATTCAGGCTCTGTCAGTGCAGGATCCTTTCTTTACTATCCACAAGGACAAACTGGTTTTACGCACACACCCTAGGTTCTCACCTAAATTCATATCCAAGTTCCATGTAAACCAGTCCATCGAGCTTCCGGCTTTCTTCCAGAACCCGCAAAGCTCGGCTGAGGTGAAACTACACACCCTAGATGTGCGTAGGGCGGTCCTATACTATGTAAATAAAACCAGACCGCTAAGGAAAACAGATCAACTGTTTGTCTCCGTAGCTACAGGCAGAGAGGGGGATCGCGTCTCTAAGGGCGCTATCTCGAAGTGGATTATCAACTGTATACAGCTGTGTTACTCTCTTTCTAACAAGACTCTGCCTTTTACGCCAAGGGCCCACTCTACTAGAGGCATTGGTGCCACTCTGGCTTTCATTGCAAATGTTCCCCTCGACACCATTTGCAAAGCGGCTACTTGGAGCTCTATTCACACTTTTACTCAGCATTACTGCATTGACACTCATTCCAAGACAGATACACAAGTGGGACAAGCGGTTCTAAGACACCTGTTTGCTCATGACCCTTCTCACATCCCACCTCCTTCTTCTGGTACTGCTCGCTAATCTATGCACAGCATGTGATCTAAGCAGATTCCACAAGCCTCAGAAGGGATACATTACTCACCGTAATCGTATTTCTGATGCTTGTATCTGCTTAGATTCACATGCGACCCACCCTTCCTCCCCTCCGAGAGAAGGCGCATGATTGCTTGTAGTCTTACCTTTTCTGTCTATCTGCTTGGATTATCTGTACTCACGCTACTCCTCATGCTTCCTCATGTCAGAAAAAATACAATCTGAGGATCCTACACGCGTGAGGGATCTTGGGTACAGTGGACGTCACACTAGGGATAGTATTACTGGCACGCCTGTGTCGACGCCCATTTTCGACTTTCGAAAAACAAACTGTAATACTCCGCAGCTTCCACTAGATGTCGGCCTATGCACAGCATGTGAATCTAAGCAGATACAAGCATCAGAAATACGATTACGGTGAGTAATGTATCCCATATATATATATATATATACACACACACACACTCTCTCTCTCTCTCTCTCTCTCTCTCTCTCTCTCTCTCTCTCTCTCTCTCTCTCTCTCTCTCTCTCTCTCTCTCTCTCTCTCTCTCTCTCTCTCTCTCTCTCTCTCTCTCTCTCTCTCTCTCTCTCTCTCACTCTCACTCTCACTCTCACTCTCACTCTCTCTCTCTCTCTCTCTCTCTCTCTCTCTCTCTCTCTCTCTCTCTCTCTCTCTCTCTCTCTCTCTCTCTCACTCACTCTCACTCTCACACTCTCACACTCACACACTCACACACTCACACACTCACACACTCACACACTCACACACTCACACACTCACACACTCACACACTCTCACACTCTCACACTCTCACACTCTCACTCACATATCTGCTTTTCCCTGATATGACTTTCGGCGGTTATCTTTACCACCGTGGTGTGAACACTAGAATCTCCTAAATCTTTCCCCACTGAAACATGTAACTTTGGAGACATAAAAGAAAAATCCTTACACCAAACTAATCAAAAATGTTTATGATTCTGTTAAGCATCATGTGATTTACAATAACAATGTAATCCAATCAAACATAATATATTCTCAACAATCTTACCCGCATTAGTTCTGCTGAAGCTCCTAAGAGAAAAGACAAAACAGGCATTGCAAAGAATGGATATCATTGTTAACCTGTCATTTTGCACTGTCATCATTTAGGACATGCGAAATGAAAACACCAAGTTTTGTTTTAAAAATAAATCTCTGTGCTGACAAACAAAATGCACTCAGCCCAAGTTCTCCTCAATTAAAAATCTCACTTACAATTATTTATGAAGCTCCTGCGTTTTTGCCTGGGTAATCTCTTTCTTCTGGGGCTTATCTGCGCAAACACCCCGCACTGCCCACGACTCAGCCTTGGAATCCCAGCCACTTCAATGCTAGAGCGTCATCTCCCTTTGCAGTGTCTTCCGACTGCAGCCCAGGAACCCAGGAATGTCGTAGGCAGGAATAGAACTGACCTGCCCACGCCTCTCAGCTCAACTCCCTATATTCTATCTGGCTGCCAATCAAGAATAACCCTGTCTTTCTCCTGACGTGCTTGACACCACCTAGGTTTCTGCCAATCACATTACAAGAGCCTTCATGTAACTACTTACTTCCTGCGAGAACAAAAGGAGTTTTCAGACTGCAAAATAAGACAGCTCATTTTTTTTACTGTGCATATTTTCTTCTCCATGGAACTGAATTAATTTCCATCCGTGTTTACCGAAATGTTTAAAATGTTAACCGGGACAATTAATTCGTTACTGGGGTTTTTGTTAATAGGAGAGTTATTCTGTTATGTTATTTCCCAATGCAGTTCTTCACAGATAAAATGCACCTAATTGGTATGTATGCACATTGAACCTCTGTCTTTTTCTGCATTCTGTTTTATCCTAAAAGGCCTAATTCACTGTCCAGTGGCATTTCACCTGCCCATCTCTTTTCCACCTTCAGGTAGACCACATTAACATGCTTATCTGTGTCCCTAGTTTGCCCCCACTTGCACCTATTTTACTGGCTGCTACTGAAAACATTTTGCTGAACATTTTACTGAGTGCATTTAAAATGAGCACCCATTTTAATGGCTGCTACTGAAAACCCTTTCATCTGCATACACATTGTAATAGCTGCTTTTAAAAATATCGCTACATATTCCCTCCTTTTTTGGACAAGTATGATTGCCTGCAAAGTCATAATTGGAAGAAACGCACATGAATGTCTAAAATGTATGTGTCACAGGATATCGCTCCTTCCCATTGTCGCCAGATTAGAAACTGTTCAAATAACATGACACTAATGAAAATGAACAAATACATATTTCACAATGAATAATTGCTTGTGTAAATCAAAATGAAATAGAATAAATATAATAATCAGTCCTCACATGCATGTGCATGAGTGATAGAATAACTTACGTGCACACTTCCGACTTAAGCATACACATCTAACAGTTCACATGCCCATGGATTGTTCAACTCCAAAATATTTCTGAATTATAGTCTGTTTATGTATTTTATGGAGTAAACATCTTTTTAACGTATATGCATAAAATAAAACAACAAACAATATAAAAATAAAATAAACAATTTCCATTGTCCCCAGTTCAAGTCCCAACTGGTAACACACACCACATTAATATGCTCCACCAGCAGTAACTGTGAAAACAAAATTATTTGCAACAGATGTCAATTATGTTCCATTTCTGGCACCCACAATCCTCAGAACCACACCTCTCAGATGTCCTGTCCATCGACTTCCATAACAGTATCCTTCTCAGCGGAATCTCTCCGGCTTGGCACTCCGTGGATCTTCCTTCACAGAAATCATCTTATTTTTTTTTTTTGACATCTCAGGCTGTTTATCTTCACCCCCATACTTCAGACCAGGGGCTTCACTTCCCTGGGGTTTCCTCCCGTGGACTCCAATCCTGTGGCCTCCGATCCCATTAAACACGCATTATAGAAAAACAAACAAGACTTTACACTCTGCATTACTATACATCACAGTAACTCCCAACTAAATATATCCCATATCTTACATTTCCATCTTCTCCATCATGTCTCTTTCTCTGTCCCATGCAGAAAATCTTACCACACAGCATCAGAACATTTTAGTCTGATTCAGCGCCTTTTACAAAAACATGGCACTTCTAGATGCAGCATTTTTTGATTGCTTTTGCCTACTCACCAGACCATATTTCTGATTACTCATGGAGTGAAATATATACCACCTTGCACCTGCTCATACGTTATTAGGCTATTGAAAGTGAGTGTCCCTCAAAAAGGCATTTAAAACTCCACAATGAGAGTCAATGATGGACACACCCCAGATGGGAATAAGACCAAGACCAAGTGCGGGTGAAGTTAAAAGTTTTATTCAAACCAATATAGGGCAAGCAGAGAACTCTGCAAACCCTGAGAACGCTCTGCCAAACTTCTGCAAACATCTACATTTTGTTACAAATCCACGTCACCTATGACGTGGAGGCTAGGGATTACATGAATCGATGAGATTGGGCAAAAGGGAACATACATTATAGAATCTGTAGGGTCGGCGCTCCTGATTGGTGAGACTCTGCATGATTTTGTGATGATGCTTGTGGGTCAGCTGAGCTCATCGCGGTGGAGTACCAGGTCAGGATCTGTTTGAGTTGATATATCTTGGCTGCACTAACATCTTGCCCTGGTGGCCACACATACACATTCATTATTAACTTCTGCTTCAAATTATTTTATAAATCCTACAAGTTGTTAATCTAACATCACAAGAGAAATAGCACATAACTCTAGATACTCTCAATGCATCACCATAAAAATCATTATTCAAAAAGGGGCAGCTTCATGAGTCCAGGTGTCTTATCAGGGGGCATGGGTCAGGGTACCTTTATCATTCTACTTTGTTAGATGTAGTTGGAGACATATAGTATGTTAGTACAAGAGTGAATAAACTGCCATCATGGTCAGTCGAGGTTGGGGTGAACTAGAATACTATCGGGTCAGGGGGCACATAGTTGGTACATCAAAAGGCAGTGGGGTTTGGGGCCTTGCTGCCCATAATTCTTTTAACCAGAGCATGGAGATACACAGTGGTTTTATGGTGGCATCGTGTGTCAAGGGGCATGGGGGAAGCCAAATACCTTGTGCGGGTTCAGCAGGAGGCGAGGAGGTATGTCTGTGTTATTCCAAGATCAGTAAAACAAGGGCCTTCAATTGTGAGCCCAGCCTGAGGAGGGAGGAAGGTGGGGGCTGAATGCGCGGCTCCGCAGGGTCAGGGAGAGATGGCCCATTGGCTTCTCACGCGTCTACGTTATAGGGTTGCATGCACCTCATTATAAATGAGAGACTGGATTATGCCAGTATAATTACATATATATCGAAGATTATGTGAGTTTATGAACATTATATGTATTACACATTTTCGTTTATCATGAATACCATGTTTGCAAAAATAACTTCAATCAACAAAAAGTCTTGTTAGCATCGCGTCATTCACAGGGCTAAAGCTTTACATCTGGGTGCGGGACACACAAAAGAGGCTGGCATTAAACACTGAGGTAGAAACAGGTTGGCACATGTGTTAGCATAGGAAAGAGTCTAAAACACTGCTTATAATCTGATTTGTGTAACCTAATCCTCAAAGAATAAACAAATACTTCAAACGACACTCTATTAATATGGGCGGCACTCATTACCTTAAAAACCTGTACATATTGCAACACTTAATTGTCTACTTATGAACTTATATATTTTTAGGAAATCATAGAGTACAAAGGGATACCACACATTGCTTTTAAATATTGTGCAGCAACAATAATCCTTGATTTAGTAATGGCAGATTCGAATATACATATATTTTATAACTTCACGTGTGGGTGCTCTGGGATGGGAGAGGGCCGTCTCATTTCAACATGAACAATCAATCACATGGACTTGAGGCTAATTTATCGTCCTTACAGATGGCTTAGCAGCATCAGTGAAACTGGGTGGCAAACGGGCTTAGCATACATGTCTGGCACTTCAAACAGGGAACAAGATTGGGGGTTATTCACAACATATATTATAAATGCGGGGGTCTGCGAGGGGACAGGACAAGTTTTATAGAGGCAGCTTTGTTTTTCTCAGACCCCAGCTTTGGTCCGGTCATTGCTAGGTCAATGATGTACCGTGGAAGGTGAAAGATACAGTGTTTGTAATGTAGCTTGTTCGCGTCTTGTCTCCCGTGCGAACAGGCCTTCAGCTGAGATGCCATGGGGAGGAGGGTAAGGGAAGTGCTGGCTCGCTGTGCGCGGTCGGGTGGGGAGAGCTGCCGCCCTGCAGGCCTCTTGTGCTACCTTTGTCTAGTCTTCCCTTCCAGCGAGATGGTTCAGAACATGCTCTCTCAAGTTCCTCAGTATGTAGCCAGTCGGGAGGTGACGGTACGCAAAGCGAAGCGTTTGCTAGGGATGATGACGTCATGCATATACTTGGTCCCCCACGCACGGCTGTGCATGCGTCCAATGCAAGAGTGGCTCAACAGCCAGTGGTGTCAGGCCAGCGGACAATGGGAAGATCTGTTAGTTGTCTCGCCAGCCCTTGTTCTCTCTCTGCAGTGGTGGTCGAGGAAGAACCTCTTGAAGGGGAAAACCTTCACCACCCCTGCAGTGGAAGCCACTCTCACGACAGACGCATCCCTCACAGGGTGGGGGGCTCACCTGCTTCAACAGACAGCGCACTGAGTGTGGGCCCACTAGGTAGCGTCCAACCATATAAACCTACTGGAGCTACTAGCAGTGTTCAAAGCAGTGAAAGCCTTTCAGGAGCAACTGCAAGGGAAGACAGTGCTGGTCCTAACCGACAGCACAACAGCAATGTATTATCTGAACAAGCAGGGGGGCACTCACTCTCCAGGGCTATCCAAGCTGTCCCAAAACATCTGGATATGGGCTCTCAAACACAAGATGTTCCATATATCCCAACATGTTCCAGGGGAACTCAATCTTCTGGCAGACATACTCAGCAGAGATTTTCCTCTGCCCGAAGAATACGAATGGCGTCTGCATGAAGACATTGTATCCAACGTCTTCGCAGAATGGGGGTTTCCAGAGATCGACCTGTTCGCTACTCAGGAGAACGCCCAATGCCCAGATTACACCTCCAGGTACCCCCAGAACCGATCCAAGGGGAACGGTCTCTGGATAACTTGGTTGGGGAAATTTGTTTACGCTTCTCCCCCCCCCCCCCCGACTCCCCTTCTGAACAAGATAGTGCCCAAGATGCACCAGGAATCAGTCACCATGATTCTGGTGGCTCCCATGTGTGCCCGCCAACCCTGGTTCGCGCACCTGATGGAAATGTCCCTCTCCCCACCAGTCAAGCTGCCCTGCCCGTCTCAGGACAGGGGGGAGACTCTGCACCCATGCCCACAAACTCTGAAGTTAGCAGCCTGGCTCCTGAAATCATAGAGTTTTGACATCTGCAACTCCCTCAAAGATGCATGGACATACTGAGGGGGGCAAGAAAGCCTAACATACGTTATAGCTATGCCAGCAAATGGAAACGTTTTGTCATTTGGTGCAGTTCCAAAGGCGTCAATCCCACCGATTGCTCGCCTTCACACATTGTGTTATATCTAACCCATCTGTTGGACTCTGGGTTAGTCTTTAATTCCTTAAAGGTTCACCTAGCGGCGTTGTCAGCCTACACCACGTCACAGCAAAAGGTGTCATGGTGGAAAATACCTGTGATTAAAGCCTTTATGGAAAGGGTTAAAAGAATGTATCCCCCCATCACTCACCCAGCCCCTGGATGGGATCTAAATGTGGTTTTAACTAGGCTCATGGGACCCCCTTTTGAGCCTATGCATAAAGCTAGTCTGAAAGACCTGACTTACAAGGCAACCTTTCTAGTAGCTATCACTTCTATCAGAAGAGTTAGCGAACTACAGGCCCTCTCGGTCTTGGACCCCTTTGTTACAGTCCACAAAGATAAAGTAGTTCTGCGCACTCATCCCAGATTTGCGCCGAAATTTATTTCGAACTTCCATGTGAACCAGTCAATCGAACTACCCACGTTCTTCCAGAGACCTACTAACATGGCTGAAAGAAGCCTTCACACACTAGATGTGCGCAGGGCAGTCATGTTCTACATGGATAGAACTAAACCACTGAGGAAAACTAAACAATTCTTTGTTTCAGGGGCAGCTGGTAGAGAAGGGGACCCTGTCTCTAAATCAGCAACATCAAGGTGGATTGTCAAATGCATCACACTATGTTACACTCTTGCAAAGAAAGAACTGGCCTTGAAGCCTAGAACACATTCTACTCGAGGCACTGGGGCATCCATAGCATTCATTGCAAATGTTCCCCTAGAGTCCATTTGCAAAGCGGCAACCTGGAGTTCTGTACACACCTTTACAAAACACTATTGCCTAGACACTCATTCTAGGTCTGATTCTCAGGTGGGACAAGCAGTACTAAGACATCTTTCTTTTTTCTACTGTTCCTTCTCACAACCCACCTCCGACTCCGGGTACTGCTCGCTAGTCTATGCACAGCATGTGATTCTAAGCAGATTAACAAGCATCAGAAGACATGCATTACTTACCGTAAAAGCATTTCTGATGATTGTGTCTGCTTAGATTCACAGGCGCCCTCCCTGCCACCCCGCTCGTGGTGGAAGAAACATAGACTTCTTACTACTTTCTCTCTTCATGTACTCACTCACTATAGCCTTGGGCTCCCTCATGGCAGAAAAAATACAATTGGAGGGACCTCAGCGCGTGAGGGATTTTGGGTACTACACATGTCACGATAGGGATAGTGTTTCAGACACGCCTATGCCGACATCCCCTTTCGGTCCCCCGAAAGACAAGATGCAATACTCCGCGGTTACCACTGGATGTCGGACCATATGCACAGCATGTGAATCTAAGCAGATACAATCATCAGAAATGCTTTTACGGTAAGTAATGCATGTCATTTCCTCTGGCTGATCTTTTCACAAGCCCAACATAGTCGATTTGTAAATCTGACCATGGAAGAGTTAAACCTCTTTTCATTAATGGAGCTGTATGCATTGGTGAAGCAGGTTTAAATTGTGCACATAACAGACACCCCCTGATGTACAATTCCACATCCTGGGACATATGTGGCCAGTAAGCATAATCCTTGAATATTTCAAAAGTTTTTTGTGAACCTCTGTGTCCTGCAGTTATTGCGTCATGTGCGTGGTGCAACATTAACCTTCTGAATGAAAGCGGCACCACCCACTGTGTCTGACCTGCCACAGACTCCCTAATCATCAGACCATCCTGTAGTGTAATTCTTTTTTTGTTCTTTAACAACACTCTCTGTTCTTCCTTTCCTTGCAATAGTTTTCAGTTAAGGGATTTTGTACGGGATCTACCAAATGATTATAGAAAACACCCAACACTAGGTGCTTTTTTTGTGCCTTAATCAGATCCTGATCTGGCGTATCATAACTCCACTGTACAATAGGTTGTTCAACTTCTTTTGGCGATTTGGAACGTGTATCTGCATCCACCTGTATTTCACCAATTAAGTGTTCAATGGGCAATAATTCCCCCATGACAGCCCCCATTTTTGCCAATTGATCTGCTTTATCATTTCCCTCCTTATCCTCTCCTGGTGTCTTTAAATGCCCATTAATCTTCTTCCAGTGTATTATCAAATCACTTTCTGATACTAATTTATCTATAGCTTGAATCATTTTCCCATGTTTGAGAGGCTTTTTATTATATGTGAGCATACCCTTTGCTTTCCAGCCAGGTAAATAATCTACAAAGCTATTTCGGGCATAATCAGAATCAGTTACTAAGACAATCCATTTGAATTTCTTTTCAACTGCCGTAGCAACTGCCTTACAAATGGCAGCTAACTCTGCTATTTGGCTACTCCTGGCGCCAATTCTCATCCCTATACTAGGAATGTCTTCACAGCTTATCCAGACATTTCCTATCCCTTCCACCAGCTGTTTATCACTATCATTTTCAATATGGTAAGCACATCCATCTACATACACGGTTGGCAAACCTTTGCATGTATTTTCATTGAAAGCTTTGTGTGGTGATTGTTCAAATTCATTCAAACTGGGCTCTACTTCTATTTCATCTGAAACTCATTCAGCCGCACAGTCCTGCAGATCTGCTATCCCTTGAGCGATTGGGCTCTTTTTATTCTGTCCATATCTTACTTTTACAGGGAATCCCTGTAATGCTAATGTCCAGGAAGTAATTCTGGACTGAGCTAAGTTGCCTGATCTAATCCTTTTCCTTTGTAGAAATTGCAACGGCTGATGGTTTGTTTCAATGATAACTTTTTCTCCCTGAATAATGGAACGGAAGTGCTGCAACGCCCAAACAGTGGTCAGAAGAGCCTTTTCACATTCACTGAATTTAGTTTCAACCTGGGATAACACCTTGCTCACATAGGCGATAGTTTTATAATTCAAATAATGCTTTTGAGACAACACAGCTGACATACACTGTTCAGTGAATCCTATTTCTACAAAGAAATCCTGATTCTTTATGGGATAGGCCAAGCATGGCTCCTTCTTTCAACTTAGCTACTGCCTCAGATTGCTCTTTTTCCCATCTCCAGGGTACATTCTGCTTCAATAATTTGTTCAAGGGATGAGTAATTTCGGCATAATTCTCAATGAACTTCCTGTTATATCCTGTCATCCCTAATAGACTTTTTAGACCTTTCATATTAGAAGGATTTTTCAGTTTCTGTATTGCTTCCACCTTTTTCTTTTGTGGATTCAATCCATGTTCAGTCACTTCATGGCCTAAGAAGTTTACTTTCTTTTTGCACTATTGGGCCTTCCGCAAAGATACTTTGGCACCCGCCTTCTGCAATTGGCTAAGCACATGTCTAATCTCATCAAAATGACTTTTTAGGCTTTCATTTTTAATCAGAACATCATCCACATAGACTATGGTTCCCCTGTCTGCCGCATCTGGGAGTGCTTTTCTCAAAAATATACCAAATTTGCTCCCACTATTAACATACCCAAATGGTGTTCTGGACCAAGCGTATTGCGTTTTAGCAAATGAGAATGCGAATAAGTTTTGAATGTCTTCAGCCAATGGTACACACCAGTATCCAGATGTGGTCTAATGTAGTAAACACCTTTGACCCATGCACCTGAGCAAGGTCTTGATCAATGAATGGAAGCGTCCATCTAGACACTGGTACCCTTTTATTTAGTTCTCTCAAGTCAGCACACAAACACCATTGACCATTTGGCTTCAATACGCCTAAAAAGGGGGTGTTTGAGGTACTATGAATAGGTCTGATAATTCCTCTGGATTCTAAAATCTTAATTATTTCTGCCAGTGATTCCAAGCATGCTAGTGGCAACGGATAGTGGCGCACAAATACCAGATTTCTACCAGATCCTTCTGGTAATGTGGCAATGTGCAAATCTGTTAGGCCGCAATCATATGCATCCTTTGAAAAAACCTCTTTAAACTCCATAAATATTTTTCTCAATTCATTCCTGTCCTCTTCACTATCACAAGCATCTGCTGACAGAATCTGCTCCTCTTCCATTTTTGAAAATTCTGGAAAATCCTCCAATGGAGGAACCTCTGTGCTTTCTATTTTGGGATATCAGCCTTCATTTCAATAGGCTGATTTTCTGTTTCACCTTCATTTACATCAAACAATAGGCAATTCTCCTGGTGACAGCTCACTGTCTCATTGGAATCATAAGGATGGACAGATTGAACTTTGAATATCCCTTTAGGTTGGGAGTCCATTGACTCTGGCAACACGCCCAGTGCATCTACATAGCTCTCAGGGATGTTTCCAATCACTGTATTGTTGACATCTGCAGTGTAACGTGATTTTTGTATTGCCATTCCTAACACAGAATTTTCCTCCAAAGAAATGTCGTGGCACCCTTTGTTATCCACCATGATTTTTATGGGACCATCCCCAAACTCCACCAATGGTGTATATTCACATTCCAGCCCTTGCTGCTTCATGGATTCATTTAAGCACACAAATGCATCAGAATCCTTCATCTGCTGTCCATTTCTATGCTTTAGTGTTATAGTGACCTGTCTGGTGAATGCAGGAATGGTAACCTCCTTTTTCACCTGTAACTCAATTGCATATGGCATCAATTGCGCACAATGATAAGCCTGGCTTTTATCTTCAAATTCTGGTGCAGGTCCTCCTAGTCAGGACCACACTTTTTGGTTAAGATAATCCAACACCATACACATTCTGTGCATAATGTAATTTCCCAAATAAAAATCACTGTGTCCCACTCACTATCCACACATTGTGGTATATGGTTTTCTGACCAATGGTAAACGTTAGCATGCACCTTCCTGCAATTCTATTTTCAAAGTCTGGATGGTACAACCCAGAAATATACTGGTTTTTAATTCTGAATTTTGGGATCTCCTCCCTTTCCATTATTCTCTGAAGTAATTTCTCATTAATAAAACTCCTTTCCTGTTTAAATGCTAACGTAGCTTTTACCAATTCAGAATGGCCATTTATACCAATCTGGATCCCTGGCTGCTCATCTTCCATGTGTATTTCAGCAAGGGTTGTGATATGTTTTTCTGTGGTTGCCTCAGGGATAGTATTCTGCTTGCACTTCTTTTAGGCAAAAGCGCAATGTATTTTCATCTATTTCAGTTTGCCATTTTTTCCTAGGATCCAAATAAATCTGCATGGGTTGTTTCTCCTTTTCACTTTGCTTTTTGCCCTGACACATCAGGATGACAGTGACACTAGGCACACAGCCATTTTAAAGATATACCTCCACTGCATCATTTGATTTAGCAACAGTATGGCATTTGTTTACACTGCTGTTTTGTGACTTTATTTTCTTAGGCCTTAATGGTTTCTTTGTCAGAGACCACAGGACACCATTCACTCCATCAATGAGGGGCGACAGCCTTTTCAGGCAATCTGTTCGCACCAGGAATGGAATTTCACTGATAGATGTGATCAATACTTCCTGTCTCATTCTGTGTTTTCCTATCTTTATGTCCACCTCAGTGACACCTTCGATAGGTACCTTCTCGCCGTTATAATTATGTACTGGACCTTTGTTTTGTCTCACCCTGATCTGATTTTGTGGGGTTCTCTCTTCATTGATCTTTTTTACAAACTCTTTGGACATAATCGTGACCTGTGCACCTGTGTCAATCATTGCAAATGTATTGCACTTCTCTTCCGCAGTAATGGGAGCATAATACCTGTCCTCAATTTCTTCCAATGCACACAAAGTGTGAATTTCTACTGATCTCAGCACTCACTTTTCTCAGGCCCTTCTCACTTTTTGCCAAACACGGGGGTAAACGAAAGGACATCTTTCCCTCCTTTTTGCCTATCTCATCTCTGGAATTTTGGTCTGTCCTGTCACATTCAGAAGTCATCTGGAGTGTTGCCACTGTTCGCCCCTCTGTTCGGGGACCATCAGTGTTTATACTGAAGAGCTTCAACTAAACATGCTCATTAACATCACATGGTAACTTGTCATTTTCTGACTCTGAGCATCTATTTTCTTTTAATTTTGATTTTTTTTATTTATTTATTTTGGTTGGCTAAATTAAATTAACCTTTCAAAACAAATTATCATAGTAGAAATCATATCTCATCACATTAAAGGAAACAGATTATGTTTTTATATATAAACATAAATACAAAACATTATCAAAATAATAATTCAAAGATAAAGAAAAAGAAAAAATAAAGCAAAAGAAACAATCAACAAAATATTTAGCTAACTCAATCCAATCCTAAAATCACACACAAATTAAATTTAAACGTAAACATGTAAAAATATTTAGTAACTAGGAGTAAAGTCACTGAATAAAACTAGCTAACTGTTCAAACTGCGAGCAATACTGCATTTAGGAATTGCATAGTAGCTATTCTTAACACAATTCTCGGTGTTGCAAATAATTCGTACCATAGTTATCAGCAGAACGAATTATCTAATGTGTACAAGTTAGTTTATGGAGAATAATTTACCTTTGTTTCTCCAAAGCAACACACTCAATTAATATATGTTTTAATGTTTCTTCCATTCCATCAGTTTTACAGAATCGACAATGCGCTACATCAGCTTGAATTAGACCTCTTCTTAATAAAATTTGATTGGTTGGCCATAAGTTCATGCAAAATCTTAAAATTTGATTACTTAGTATGACTGATGGACACTTCAATAAGTAATCAGCAGCCTGCCGAAATTTTTTATGACCAAAAGATGCTCTATCAAAATATTTAATTGTGAGCATTTCTGTTGGGTAAGGTGCCAGTCCATTTGGTACAATTTGAGCTTGGCTCTGGTTGGATTGTTAAGCAGGAGATCTAACGAGATGTTTGCTTCAGTCAAATCGGAGAGAACAGTTGCTCTCCATTTAGTCGGAAACGGATGCTGGGAACGCAATAAGTAATTTGCCAATATTGTAAGCAGGTTGTTAGCAGCTAAACCCAATAAGCATTTTTGAAAGAGACAGCATCTCTTCCAGGATACTTGCGTATGAATTGATAAGGTGCCTAACTCAAATCGAAGAAGAGCATTTGGCGTTGAATTGGGAAGATTGAATAATTTTTTCCAAAATTGTGCTTCAATTCTATACCAATAGCATGTTTTTTGTGGAAGCCAAATCTCAGCCCCATAGGTAATAATGGGGATTACCTTTTGTTGATAGAATGTTAGGACATGGGCACAAGAGAATTTACCATTCTTGGCCTGGAGAACCTTGGCTTGCGAAATTAGAGTGGAAAGTTTCCCATTTGTTACTTTGCTGAGGCTTGTTTGTAGGAGAATTGCTAAACATAATACCAATATATTTGTATTCATTGACTAAAACCAGATTTTGATTTTGTAAATACCAATCATAGTGTTTTGGTTGCTTCATTTTACTTTTTCCCAGTTCCATAACTTGGGTTTTCTCCAGATTAAGTCTTAAATAATTTTTAGCAACAAAGGAGTCTAATTGATTAAGCAAAGTCTGCAATCCACTTGGCGTTTGTGAAATGAGAACCAGGTCGTCCGCATAGAGAAGCCATGCGATGGCCTGATTGCCAAGTTTTGGTGCATCATTCATTACCTTTGAAAATTCAACTCCCAAATCAAATATAAACAAATTAAACAAAGTTGAAGCAAGAATGCAGCCTTGTTTGAGGCCGCGTTTGGTATGAATTATTTCAGATACAGCCCATCCAAGTTCAATTTGATCTGCATTGTAGTGTTGGAGTGAAGCAGATTTATTAGCGAGATGAGAGAAGGTGGATAGCCAAAGCTCATTAATTTGTGAAGAAGAAGCTGACGGTCCACAGAGTTGAATGCGACTCGAAAATCTACATAGGCCAGGTTTAGAGGTTGGTTTCTTGTCGCGTAAAGTGCTTTAATAGCATTAAGCATAGTAATATTGATAGCAGTGCCAAGGCCCGCAACAAAACCAGTTTGAAAAGGGTCTCGACGGTTCTCATTGGTGGCTCAAAAGTTGAGATCTCTTAAAATAATTCAGCTAAAAATCTTCCCGGGTGCATCGAGAAGTGCTATCGGACGATAGCTCACCGGATTCGAGCGATCACCTTTTTTATAAATTGGCACTATCACAGCTTGACACCAAGATGGAGGAATGCTTTGCTTCGTTTGAATAGAGTGAAAAACAGTATATAGAATGTTTGCCCATAAATCAGGATTCTGTTTTAAAGTGAAGTTTGACAAGCCATCCGGGCCAGGAGCTCTCGATGAGCTGGCCTTATTTATATTGAACAGCACATCATCTTGATCAAAATTGGGAGAAAAAGGAGTAGTGACCGACCCTAACGGCAATTGAACAACACTATTTTGTGGAAGATCAAAAATATTCGTGAAGTAATCAACCCAGCTTTTTCCCGTAACACCATTAAGCTGAGATGACAGCTGAGAGCACAATGAACCCGAGTTAATTAGCTTCCAGTTCTGAGAGGTATTTTTACTCTTAGCCACCTGGAGCAACCGTTCACCATCCTTTTGATACATTTCTGCCTTGTGAGCCTGAATCCAATTTTTGTAGTCAGTCTTTAATTTACGCAAAGATGACTCACGATATTGTAACGGGAGAAGCACAATCTGTCTTTTTTGTTTAGGAAATAAGGACTTCCTAAGTCTGACAGATTGTTCAAAATATATGGAAACTGTTCAAAATATATGGAAACGAGTATTGTTAGATGCCCTACCACCAGTTGTAAGGGGAGATGCAAATAGATGCATTTTGTCATGATATTCTGGTGGATCATATCCCTTCTCTAAAAGAAGATGGTCATTCACTAATTCACAACCAAATGCTTCCAGAGCAGGATTAGACCAGTGTAATCTGTTCTGCTGAGGATTTAAGGTCAGGTTTCTCAGCTGTTGTTGTCAAGACTGTAATCTGCCCTGGGTGTGAACCATAATTTCGACCGACAACATCAGATGATCACTAGATGTAGCAGGCAATATATTGAACTTAGAAATGTTACCAAATAGCATTCTGTCTACATACACATAATCAATGGTTGCTTTATGTGATCTACTTGACCAAGTATGAGAAAATGGAATGTCACTCTTAAATGCACCATTCAACATTATCAAATTCCATGCTTGTACAAACTGAGACCACTGAGTAACCTGTTCCGAATTTCTTTCTTTAGCTGGTACAAGAAGATGAATGTTCAAGTCTCCAGCAAGGATGATATGTGCAATGTTAGGAGTGGCAGCAATCTCTTCCATAAGTGCATTGAGATCCTTAAGAAAGATAGAGATTAGAATAGCCACAGGATTCCAATAAAGATTAACGATTGCAAATTTTAAGGTTTGGATCAAAATTATTGAGCATTGCATGAAAGAATTCGGAGAGGGGCAATCAGCTACACTGGTTATAGTAGAGATGTTAGAAATAGTTGCTAGGGCAGACATTGGTCTGCCTTTTAGACCTTTCAATGCAGGGTCCAGATGAACATGGTGATTATCCCAAGATGGCGGAACCAGTAACCAGGTTTCTTGTAAAAGCACTAAATCAAAGTTTTTTAAGAGACAATTTGAATTATTCAGTAAGTGCTTATATCCTCTGGTGTTCCAGCTCAAAATTGCAATTTTGTGAGTCAAAGGGCAAGACTCATCAGATACTAGTTATGCGTTCTTGCAGCAGCAACCATTATTGGATTTTATTGTAGGTGCTGCATTTTCCCTTGAGGGGGCTGAAGAGCAGTGATCGATGTCTCCAGCTCTATCAGACTGTTGTGAGACCTCAGTTAGAGGACTTTCACTAGAGGTGGGAGTTAATCTAAATCCAAGGTCAAAGAAAGATGATCTTGCAGACCAAATGGTATTAAGGATGACACGAGATCTTATCCAAAGGCAGGATACAGTTGGATCTTTGTCATCAGGAAATTCTACCTGCTCAATATCTCCTGAGGCAAGATCTTCCAATACTGGAATGTCAGAGAATATTTCCATAATACTCTTTCTGTTCATAATAAATGTTGGAAAAGAACCACCACGACAGCTGAGAAATAATGAGTATAGTCGGAGAGGCTTTCTGTTCTTGGAGCTCAATGTTATTCGAGCCTCTTTCCTGTTGCAAGTTGTTTCTAAGGGAGAATTAGAATTCCCAACCTCTACTCTTGATTTAAATGTGACATTCTTGGAGATCACCCAAGAAATATACAGCCAACAAAACATCAAGGCTGAACAAATAAAAAGGAAGTCACCCAGAGCAAGCCTGGAATATAGAATTTATGAAGTCCAAAATTATATCGCTAATTCTCACGCGATGGTCTGTCAAACGTAATTTTAAAACAAGCCCCAGAAGTGTGGGCAGACATGTAATATGTGCTCTTTACAAGAATTGTCAACAAAAAACGAATCCCGAAATCTTGGACAACAGACCATACCTATATACAAAAAAGGGGACAGAGCTCGACCTGAGAACTATCGTCCTATATCACTACTAGATAAACTACTAGGTAAAATCTACGCTGGTATCCTCCTGAGAAGGTTGAAGGAGTGGATTACAACATCGGGAAACTATGACACCATGAAAGCCGGCTTTGTCAAAAAAGTTGATTGCGGCCTAAATCTGCTAATACTAAACTTACTGAAAGCAAAAACCATCCATGAAAACCAGAAGTTGTATCTTGTTTGCATAGATATGGCTGCAGCTTTTGACAGAGCTGATCGTCAAATATTGTGGGACAAGATGGCACAGAAGGGATGCCCGGCAGAATTGGTGGCCGCAATTAAAGCGCTCCATACTGGCACATCCATGCAAGTCCGACTCGACCACAAGGTTAATCTAACCGAGGCAATATTGACAAAAAGGGGTTTAAAACAAGGGTGCCCTGTGGCGTCAGTATTGTATAGCTTCTACATTCTAGACATAAAGGATTGGCTTGAACCTCCAAGATCGTGTTCGCCAAAACTAGGAGAAAACCGTAATACGCCATCTACTTTACGCAGATGACCTAATCATCTTGGATAGGACCCCTATAGGCCTGCAGAAGAAGCTAGATGCCCTTGACACATACGTCGAAGAAAACAAACAAAAGAGAAACTCAGAAAAATCAGAGATTCTAATAATCAAAAAAACAAGAACATGTCAAAAACCTTTCAAGTGGTGCATAGATAACAAGCCCATTCCACAAAGAGCACACAATATTTGGGAGCAATAATAAGTGCTGATTGGAGTGATCAACCTTGGATAGCACATCTACAGACTAAAAGGGAACAACTAACAGCTCAAGCTCATATGCTAAAAAGAAGATTTTGCAAATTCTCGATTCAACCCATAATAGACTTCTACAATGCAAAGGTGATCCCAAAAATAACATATGCAGGTGACACAGCATTGAGAATCCCATGGGCCACCTTGGACAATCCAGAAGCCAGGTTTTGGAGAAAAGTATTGAGAATTCGACCTATTTACCAATGAGCATAATACGCCATGAACTGGGACTGTACTCCATGCAGGTGCAAATAGTTTGGAAAGCCCTAGCAACTCTCAGAAAGATAGTCTCGGCCGACTGTCCACCTCAATACATAATTCTAAAATTGGAAAATGAAAAAACACCATTCTGGCCTTTGACTGAATAGAAGATAAAATGCAATGAGATCCTGCAGAACTTGAATGTATCGATAGATACCCTATCCATTCATCCAAATAGGGTTAAAAATCTCCTCCTGTCTGTAGATTGGACGTAATTGGGTAAAGTGCCCGAGCAGCTTTACAAATCACATACTCTTTCAACAGAAATCACTACATTTCTGAAAAAACTCCCTGGATACTTGGAAAAAAGCGCAAACCCTAACCAACGAGACTTGATCCTACGATTCAGACTCAACATACTGAGAACAAAAATGAATTTAATGAAATATGGTCAACTAAGTGACAAAATATGTCGGCTCTGTAAGCAGGACAGAGAATCTTTGAGGCACTTGATTTTATTCTGCCCGGAGTTAAGTTCAGAAAGGACCCAATTGCTACAGCTACATTGTCAGCTTGTGACCTGGATCATGATCTATGGTGGTCAGCGTTTTACGATGATCCAAACCAAAAAACGACGAGAGCGCTTGGAATGTTTCTGAAAACGATGCTAAAGAGATTGTCTAGGGATCTGTTAGGGAGAATTCTCTGTTTAGGCTGAATTTCCTAACCTAGTGAGTCCCCCAGCAGCTTTGCTGGATTTTTGGGGTTTATTATTTTCTCCTGCCAAGAGTGAGACTCTTTTACCCTCACTCTTGGACATGATTTGAGTGTGTTTCTTTGAATCTAGATGTATTTAATGGGCTATGGGGTCTTTTACTCCATAGGGCTTCATGTGTTTTTGGGATGTGTGTTACACAGCACCCTCAGTGCAGTAACACAGGGGTGTCAGTGACCCCCCCAGTATAGACTCCATACCCTGGGACTGACTTCTGTCTCCCAGGGCATGTAAAGTCACCATTGACTTTACTAGTCTTAAATTCAGAACAGAACCAGTGCAAACCATCATATTGTGGACGTACTGGCTGGGGCAATTCAATTGCCCCAGGGTCTGTTAGTCGAGGGGGCACGTCTCCGTCCCCCCTGATCGAGTTTTGGCGGGTGGCAGTGGATACTACTTTTTATATTCAACCGCGAATATTTTCCTATGGGATTTCCCATTGTTTTAGGCTACTATCTTTATTTAATTATTTACGATAGCCTCCAGCATACCGCCGGTTTATTTAATTAATATTAATTCTCCGGTCAGTATTTTTTGCCAAAACTTGATTCTAAAATGGCGTTTGTGTTCTCTCCTGTGACTCCAACCCAAGTCGAGCCCTTTGTTCCACTTTTTGGCGGGCCTCTCCACAGAAGCCCTCCAAAGTGGTGCCACTCTGTCTGGGGTACTTAGGAGAGGTGGAGGGGAATTTAGGCACCCTGGACTGAGTTGCCTAGGCAACTCAAGTCGCACTCCGTCCTGATTGGCCCAAGTGGTGAGGCGGCCGGCTCACCACTTACCATGTTTGAGTGACAGCTAGGCTGAGTGAATGGGGGTTTTCTGCATAAAAGCAGGGCTTTGGGGACTGGAACTTCAGAAGTCGCCACAGGACCTAAGAATCCGACGAGGGAGAAGCTGAGCCGACCTGCCACGACACCACCACCGGTGGAGCCCTGCTGGACCGTCTCACCACTTTTCCCAATGACAGAGGAGATCTCCCGCCGGAGAGTCGTCTTCCTTTTGACTGGTGGGGATAACCAGTTTCACCGTCTTTTCGCCTTCCCGACGTACTTCGTGGCCGCCTTGCCTGTGCCAAGCACCCCGGCAACCGGGATACCACGTTTTACCACGACCGCGAAACAAAGGTACCACCTTTAACTGGAAAACTCAGCAGCTGGTTTCTTCCCTGGCAGTGCAACGACCTTCATCTTTCCTCCAAGTCGAGATCTTCTCTTCCCCTGGTTGACGACGCGACTTGCACCCACTGCCAGGGACAACTGCCACCGCTGGAGGATCCTTCCCACTTAAGGTACCGTGTCCCGCCTGGCCTCCCTTGCTACCGACTGTACGGTAGATTTAGCCCCCGGCTTTCGAACCTGGGTTAGCCTGGGACACCCTGGCTAAACTTTCCTAAGCCTCTCTAAACTCTTTTTGGAACTCTCTGCAAGACTTTCTAAGCCTAGTGTAACTGTGTGATCTTGGGCGCATTTGTGCTCTGCTCTCTCTAAGAGTGGGCCCAGCCTTTGGACTTTGGCTCACCAGTGACTTTTGTGCTCTTCTGCCTTGCTAACAGTGTTCCTGAATCTTAGAGTGGTGTACCTTTCCATATTCTGTCTTTTTCCCTCCCTTTCTCCCAAACTTATTGGAGTGCCATCTAGTTAAGCGCTCACCTCTGTATGAAAATAAGTGGTGTTTTACTGTGAGTTATCTGATAAGGGAAAAGGGGTGTATATATTACAATAGTAACTGTGTTTAGAATATTTTATAATAAGAGTGCTGGAGTGTTTCAAACAGTGTGTTTTTAAATAAATAATTATATACTTTGATACCAAAGCTCTGGTCAGTGTTTGCTTGTATTGGTGTGTCTGAGGTGCCTATTGTGTATACTTTGCATAATGTCTAACTCTTCTTGAGAGAAGTCCGACTGCTCACCCACAGCTACCAGGTAAATCTGGGTGGTACAGACTGCTACCAAGTGGGTTTTCTGCCAACACCTGTAGTCTTAAATCTTTTGCAGTGTTCCCTTAGGGAACTGCACAGGTTTCTGCCTAACACTGGTGTACAGCGGTGGAATTTGTATTGAGTATACATTTTAGAGTGCTTTAGGATACCTTAGTACAACTAACCACAAAGCTTAGCACTGAAAAAGTAATCTTTCTAACATGTCAACTATGGAAACTTATAGTCAAGAGTCCCTTGCTACAAAGTCTGCTGATTGTTTAAGAGTACTATGTAAGCATAAGAACCTCCTGACTAAAGGCAAGAAAATGGAATTAATAGAAAGGTTGTTAGCTAACCAAAGTCTGGATGATGGTTCAGAGGAACCTACCATGCCAGAAAATGTAGATAACCGTATAGAAATTGATATTGATCAAAATGTTGATAATCTTGAGGAAGAGACAGAAGAGGAGGGTGAGGCTGCTGTGACTGTCCCCCCTAGGCCTTTGACTGCTCTACCTGCTGTACCTACTGGGCCTTTGCCAAGTCCCACACTTAGTCCTCAATATCTTGAATTAGAGAAAATGAAACTTGAACTAGAGTTCAAGAGACTGAATACTCAGGCTGAACAGAGACATCAGGAACTGAATCAAGAACTAAGGCTAAGGGAAATGGAGCTCAAGCATGAGCTAGAAATGAAGAAATTATCTGTCGAAAATGCTTCTCTCTCTGGCTCCTCTAGAAGTTCCAGTCCTAAAAGACCCCGGATGCCTAAAGAATTGGTTGGTATGTATGAGCCTAAATTGGATGTGTTGGATTGGTTGTCTCTGTTTGAATATAATCATGGGCTCCAGAACATCACAGGAAATGACTTACTCACCTGGTTGTTCTCTAGGCTTCCCCCTGTTGCAACTGATGTGGTAATGGAGTTGGGGGAGGAGGATAGGAAAGAGTATGAATGTGTGAAACTAGCTTTGATAGCTAGGTTTGGGAAGACCCCTTCCCAGTATCTTAAGAGGTTTAGGACCCTCAAAAAGAATGATGGTACCCCTTGGGCTACCTGGGTGAGTGAATGTTTGAAAAACTTAGAGGGATGGATTAAGGGTTACAAGGTGAACACTTATGAAGGTATGAAAAATCTTTTTATGTTGGAGTCAATTTATGATGCCTGCTCTCCTGAGCTCAGACAGCACTTGGCTGATTCAAAGGAATTAGATTCCAGAAAGCTAGCTAAGGCTGCTGACTTGTGGGTTGTCAACAGGGCCACTCACAAGGATTCAGGGGTCACTCAGAAAAAGGATGAGGGAAAGCAGCCACCTAAAGTGAATCCAGAGAATTCTAATACCTCCCACACCAAAGAGGGCCCCAAACAACAGAATAACCAGGGTAAGCCCCAGGGTAAACCGAATCAGGCTAGTGTACCTTCTGGTCAACAACCAGAAGGGGGTCAGAACAAGCCACCCTTTCAGAGAACATTTGGACAATGCTATATCTGTAAGGCTACTGACCATATCAAAGGGGATCCAAGATGCAAGGGTAAACCTGCAGGGATCAGCACAGTCTCCTTAGCCTTCATTCCTGAGGATGAAGTACAGATGGCTAGTGCCCACTTTGAACTCTTTGCTGAAGAACCCTTGGGTCTTCAAGCAACTGTAAACTTAGAGCCTATGGGTCTGGTTAGTCCCCAGAATAGGGTTGTGTATAACTCCCTACCTGTTAACTCTAAGGTGTATTATGTGGACAGTGTTCTTGTCAATGGCCAGGATACACCTGCCAGGAGAGACACTGAGCCAGCAGAACAGTAGTGCATGAAAGCTTCTTTCAACCTGAGGATGTGGCAAAAGCACCCAAAGGTCCCACTAAAATGTCTGGAGGCCCTGTCCAGATGGTTCCTATTCTACCAGCCCTCATTCAGTGTAACAACATGACAGTGAGGATCCCTGTCAGTGTTCAGACTGAGGTGCCTGGGAAAGTCCTGTTGGGGAATGACTTGAGAACTCTAGGAGTAGTGTCACATACCCCCAGGCCTCCCAGTATGGAGAACCAGAACCTAACCAAATTGGCTAGAGAGGCCACCTTAAGGGACCACTCTAAGCCTGTGGGAACCTCTACTGAGACCCCCTTTACAAGCCCTGGTGTTAGTAAGTTGACCTCTAACCCAGGCACATTTCAGGCTAGTACAGTAGGGAAATGGGAGCCCCAACCAAGCTCCATCATTGTTCCCCCAGTTTCAGAGTCTGCGACTCCCCCTGCTTCTGAGGAAGAGGTGGATAGACCTACTGGGCCCCTACCTAGGCCTAAGAGAACTGGTAATTCTCAATTCTGGTGGAAAACCAGGAAAGAAAAGTCTAAGGCCAAAAACCTTCAGACTGGTGGACCTTCTACTGAAGACCCCAACCCAAATCCTAATATTAGGGGGGAAACTCCTAGAGTAGGTAAGGTTAGATCTAAGAGGAAGGGGAAGCAGGTACATTGCCTAACCCCAACCCCTCCAACCAAGAGGCCTAAGACCCAACCTGCTCCCACAAGAGAGGTGGTGAGGAACCTTGGTGGCCCCTCTAGATCTAAGGGAATCCTGTATAAGGGCCCCTTGAAAAAGCCTAACACAGGTTCAGAAGTTGTAACAACTTCTGAGGGACTGGTCAACCAGGTCCCCTATAACTTTAAAAAGACTGATGTTCCTCAAAGGGTTTGTAGGTCATATAGCTTACAAAGGAAAACCTTTGATTGGGCCATAGAACATAGGTCAAGGTGTCACCATCAAAATGCTGATGGACTCTCTAGGATGTATGTCATCTACTAGAGGTATGAGGTTCATCCAGGAGTGGATTAAATCCTCCTGTCTCTTAGTCTGGGGGGGGCGAGTGTTAGGGAGAATTCTCTGTTTAGGCTGAATTTCCTAACTTAGTGAGTCCCCCAGCAGCTTTGCTGGATATTTGGGGTTTATTTTTTTCTCCTGCCAAGAGTGAGACTCTTTTACCCTCACTCTTGGACATGATTTGAGTGTGTTTCTTTGAATCTAGATGTGTTTAATGGGCTATGGGGTCTTTTACTCCATAGGGCTTCATGTGTTTTTGGGATGTGCGTTACACAGCACCCTCAGTGCAGTAACACAGGGGTGTCATAGTGACCCCCCAGTATAGACTCCATACCCTGGGACTGACTACTATCTCCCAGGGCATGTAAAGTCACCATTGACTTTACTATTCTTAAATTCAGAACAGAACCAGTACAAACCATCATATTGTGGACGTACTGGCTGGGGCAATTCAATTGCCCAAGGGTCTGATAGTCGAGGGGGCACGTCTCCGTCCCCCCTGATCGAGTTTTGGCGGGTGGCAGTGGATACTACTTTTTATATTCAACCGCAAATATTTTCCTATGGGATTTCCCATTGTTTTAGGCTACTATCTTTATTTAATTATTTACGGTAGCCTTGAACATACCACCGGTTTATTTAATTAATATTAATTCTCCGGTTGGTATTTTTTGCCAAAACTTGATTCTAAAATGGCGTTTGTGTTCTCTCCTGTGACTCCAACCCAAGTCGAACCCTTTGGTCCACTTTTTGGCGGGCTTCTCCACAGAAGCCCTCCAAAGTGGTGCCACTCTGTCTGGGGTACTTAGGAGGGGTGGAGGGGAATTTAGGCACCCTGGACTGAGTTGCCTAGGCAACTCAAGTCGCACTCCGTCCTGATTGGCCCAAGTGGTGAGCCGACTGGCTCACCACTTAGCATGTTTGAGTGACAGCTAGGCTGAGTGAATGGGGGCTTTCTGCATAAAAGCAGGGCTTTGGGGACTGGAACTTCAGAAGTCGCCACAGGACCTAAGAATCTGACGAGGGAGAAGCTGAGCCGACCTGCCACGACACCACCACCGGTGGAGCCCTGCTGGACCGTCTCACCACTTTTCCCAACGACAGAGGAGATCTCCCGCTCGAGAGTCTTCTTCCTTTGACTGGTGGGGATAACCAGTTTCACCGTCTTTTCGCCTTCCCGACATACCTCGTGGCCGCCTTGCCTGTGCCAAGCACCCCGGCAACCGGGATATCACGTTTTACCACGACCGTGAAACAAAGGTACCACCTTTAACCGGAAAACTCTGCGGCTGGTTTCTTCCCTGGCAGTGCAACGACCTTCATCTTTCCTCCAAGTCGAGATATTCTCTTCCCCTGGACAGCGACGCGACTTGCGCCCACTGCCAGGAACTGCCACCGCTGGAGGATCCTTCCCACTTAAGGTACCGTGTCCCGCCTGGCTTCCCTTGCTACGGACTGTACGGGGTAGATTTAGCCCCCGGCTTTCGAACCTGGGTTAGCCTGGGACACCCTGGCTAAACTTTCCTAAGCCTCTCAACTCTTTTTGGAACTCTCTGCAAGACTTTCTAAGCCTAGTGTAACTGTATGATCTTGGGCGCATTTGTGCTCTGCGCTCTCTAAGAGTGGGCCCAGCCTTTGGACTTTGGCTCACAAGTGACTTTTTGCTCTCCTGCCTTGCTAACAGTGTTCCTGAATCTTAGAGTGGTGTACCTTTCCATATTATGTCTTTTACCCTCCCTTTCTCCCAAACTTATTGGAGTGCCATCTAGTTAAGCGCTCATCTCTGTATGAAAATAAGTGGTGTTTTACTGTGAGTTATCTGATAAGGGAAAAGGGGTGTATATATTACAATAGTAACTGTGTTTAGAATATTTTATAATAAGAGTGCTGGAGTGTTTCAAACAGTGTGTTTTTAAATAAATAATTATATACTTTGATACCAAAGCTCTGGTCAGTGTTTGCTTGTATTGGTGTGTCTGAGGTGCCTATTGTGTATACTTTGCATAATGTCTAACTCTTCTTGAGAGAAGTCCGACTGCTCACCCACAGCTACCAGGTAAATCTGGGTGGTACAGACTGCTACCAAGTGGGTTTTCTGCCAACACCTGTAGTCTTAAATCTTTTGCAGTGTTCCCTAAGGGAACTGCACAGGTTTCTGCCTAACAGGATCGTAACAATACTGAAATAAAGAAAAAAGGAGCTTTACCAGAGGAACCATTCTGAAGGAATGGCTTTCGTAAAATGTGTAGTACATTGCCAAACCATAGTAAAATGGTATCAGTTTCGTTTCTGATCTGTCTTTCTTAGTAGTAACCAATCACTGATCTCTAGGTCATACTGCCCCCAGCCAATGACTGCCCTCTCCCTAAGCCCCTCCCCTGGCAGCCATCTTCAGATTTTTACCGCACGTTCAAGTGTTGGGAGTCCTCGTGCTATAGCTCTCGAGCTTTCGCTGCATTTTCGCACTTTTTCAAAGAGATTTTCTCATTTTTTGGTTAAATAGAGCCTCAAGCTCCATCGTTTCTACATCCGATCAACAGGGACCCGTTTCGGATTTCTCTACGCCCCTCAAGGGTGAAGATTTCGTCGAGTTACGCTTCTGGAGGAGTCCAGAAGTTTATGAGGCCTACCCCAGAAATGGCCCAGGAGAAAGGAAGCTCGACGCCCAGGAAGCTGTTCAGGGCTTGCCCTGGATGCCAGCTACAGAATGTGTTCAAGGAGGACGAGCATTCTTTATGCCTCTACTGTCTTCATGAGTACAGAACGCACGTGGAGAAGGACTGTGCGTTTTGCGGGAACATGTCGGAGCGGACCATGGAGGATCGCCATCTTCGTCTCGCCAACTGGCTGGAGGGAAAGAGCCCGTCAGGTGAAAAGAAAAAGAAGTCAGAGCGGTCTTCTAAGTCCTGTGAGGGCGCCCCAGCGACGGGGGCCCAACAGAAGGCTAAGCACTGCGAGTCCGCGGGCACCGGGAGCGCCGAACGGTCGGGCTCCTCGGCTGCCAGGCAGGGTGGATCCTCTCCGGCGCCATCGGCCACAAGCCAACGTTCTGGCTCGGGTAAGAGGAAATCCGAGAACCCAGCTAAGCTTCTGGAGAGGCCCTGGTCGAGCTCGGAGGTTCCAGCAGAGGGGGAGCGAGGTGGTGACCCTCCCCCCAAGGTGAAGGCCTCAGGCGCACAGACAGTGGCGAAGGCCTTGATTCACCGACCTAAGGCCTCGATCGAGGAAGTCGCGGCAGCCCTTGCGCAGCCTTTGGAGGTTACACCAGTGGAGGCGACCTCGGAGCCCAGAGTTTCCCTGCCACCACAGAGGGAATCCTCTTTCAAGCCCATCGAGAAGACCCCCGTGAAGTCCCCGGTGGAAAAAGAGGGGGGTGGGGGCGGTGGCCATCGTGGATACGGACACAGCCTCCGAAGAGGAGCTGATCGAAGTCTTGGAGAGTCGCGACATGGGCATGGAGGAGGCCCAGCCCGTCGGGAGGTATCCCGACGAGGGGGACGACGAGAGCGACGACGGCGCCGACAAGGTTCCAGATCAACCGTCGCGCCTGTCGCAGCCAGTGCCGCAGGACAACTTGGCGGCCATTTTGATGGCAATACAATCCTTATGTACGGAAATAAGGACGAGATTGCCCCTACCCCCGATGGAGGAGCCGGAGCCGCGTCCGACAGAGCAGCCAGAGCCAGGCACGTCGGCAAGTCCTCCAGATAAGAAGAGAAGGACACACCCTCCACCGCCTTTTCAACCCTCACGTCCTGCTCAACCCTGGTCCCCGGTCCCTGGGGATGACACGGGTACGGACACGGCCACGATGGGTACGGATGACGACGGCGGTGACGACGGGACGGACCTCCCGTCTCCCCCTCTTCGGGCTTCCCCGTCGCCAGGGCATCTGAGCTTTTCCAGCTCTGCCCCTAAGAAAAGAAGGAGGGATTCCTTTACCAACGGCACGAGACCAAGAGGAAGACGTTCCTCGCCGTGCCTCTGCTGGATGACATCTGGGACGAGGGCCTTTCCCTTCTCAAGAACCTGTCCACGACGCCGGCGAAAAGGGACCGGTACGAGAAGAAGTATCGGGTGCCCGTCGCGTCCCCCTTGTGCCTTAGGGTACAGCCGACCCCGGATTCGGTAGTCTCTGCGGCGGCCAGGAAGAAAGCGGGGGTGGCATCGGCCTCAACATCAACTTCCCCACCGGACGGCGAGGGAAAGAAACTGGACACGATGGGACGACGGGTTATCTCGTCGGCAGCGACGACGATTAAGGCAGCCAACGCCTTGGCGATTGTAGCCCGCTACGACAGGGAATTGTGGTACAAGATCGCCCCTCTGTTGGACTTCCTACCGGACGACAAGAGGGCGGAGGCCCTAGAAATCTTGCAGGAAGGCGAAGTGGTGTCAGACCACGCCATAACAGTGGCGACGGACATCGCTGACACCGGTTTCCGCCAGTTGGGCAACAGCGTTTGCCTCAGATGGCGAGGATGGCTCAAGGCGATGGATTTCCGCCAGGACGTACAGGCCAAGGTGTTGGACATGCCCTTCGACGGGAACAACCTGTTTCGGAAAACAGTAGATGAGTCCCTTCAAGCCATCAAAACGGACACAGAGACTGCCCGGGCCCTAGGAGTTCTCCAGCAACGACGGCCATCCTTTTGGAGCGCTGGAGGCAAGCAAGTGGCCTCCAAAGGTTCCGGCGGTGGCTCCTCTACCTACCGTCAAGCCCCCCGCTCTTCGTCGCAATAAGCCTATAGGGGACGAGGCACGTCGGGTGGATCCCGCCATCGTCGCCAGGGAGGCCAAGGTGGCAAGGCAACCTCAAAACAAGACTGAACCGACCGCGGCGTCGGGCCCCCACCGAAGCACCCCGGTGGGAGGCCGGCTGACGAATTTCATCAGCGTGTGGGAGTCCATCTCCACCGACCGTTGGGTGCTGGATGCCCTGGCCCAGGGGCACGCTCTCGAGTTTCTAAAGAAGTGCCCTCGCGTTCCCCCCGTGGCCAGGAAGGAAAATCACGTCCCTTAACTACTGTTGGAAGTAAGGGCGATGCTCAAGAAAGGTGCCGTCGAGCTCGTCCCAAAGAGGCTTCGGGGCTCTGGAGTATACTCAAGGTACTTCCTCGTGAAGAAGAAAACAGGAGGATGGCGGCCCATCCTGGACCTGCGACGACTGAACAAGTCCATCAAGGCACAGAAGTTCTGGATGGTCACCCTCCAGCACGTGCTGGGACAGCTGGAGGAGGGCGTCTTCCTGTCGTCGTTGGATTTGGAGGATGCCTACTTCCACATCCCCATTCTAAAAGGACACCAAAAGTTCCTCAGGTTCGTGGTCCAGGGACGGCACTACCAGTTCAAGGCCCTCCCCTTCGGGTTAAAGTCATCCCCCAGGGTGTTCACCAAGTGCCTGGCACCGGTGGCGGCGCGGCTGCGCCTGCAGGGTATTCAAGTTTACCGCTACCTGGACATCTGGCTCATCCGAGCAAGGACAAGGGAGCTCGCCGTGGAGCACACTGTGAAGACCGTCCAGCTGCTCAAGGACCTGGCTTTCTCCATCAATTACCCAAAATCCCACCTGGTCCCCTCGCAAGTCGCACTGTTTCTGGGAGCCAAGCTCGACACAGTGGCGCGTCTGGCCTCGCCGTCGGAGGAAAGGACAGCGGCCATCCTGGGCAAGGTGCAGCGTCTGCTGGCCACGGATGTGGCCAGGGTGAGGTTCATCAAATCCCTCCTCGCAATGATGTCCTCGTGCATATATCTTGTGTGATTGTGCAGGCTCCGGATGCGCCCGCTGCCGGAGTTCCTCGACGCCCGCTGGATCCAAGCAACGGGCAGCTTCGAGGACAGGATCCCCCTCAACGAGACTTTCCGACGAGCGATCCCGTGGTGGGGCACCCGCGCGCACCTGACAGCGGGTGCAGACTTTCAGACCCCAGTACACCAGGAAACGGTGACTACGGATGTCTCCCTGGAGGGGTGGGGCGCGCACACCGGAGATCTTCACGCATGAGGCCTTTGGCTCCCGGAGGAGAAGTCGCATCCTGGAACTCTGTGCAGTGTTCTGGGCCCTCAGGTCCTTTCTTCCGTCCCTCAAGTGCAAGGTGGTGAGGATTTTCACCAACAACACCACCACAATGTTCTACATCCGGAAGCAGGGTGGAACCAGGTCCCCAGCCCTGTCCAAGGAAGCCCAAGATCTGTGGCATTGTGCTGTTGCCCAAGGGATGTTTCTGGTGCCGTTTCATCTGGCAGGGATAAAAATCACCATCGCCGACTCGCTCAGCAGAGAGCTGCGCTCGTGCCACGAGTGGGAACTACGACAGGATCTGGTGGATCGACTCTTCTGGCGATGGGGCAAACGCCAGATCGACCTGTTCGCGACGGTGACGAACTCCAAGTGTCAGAGGTTCGCCAGCATTTTTCCCCAGCCGAGAAGCATGGGAGATGCGTAATCGTTCCCCTGGGACGGCCTGTTCCTATATGCGTTCTCTCCGTTGCCGCTCCGACTCATCAACCAGCTCAAGAGGTCCCAGTGCAGGATGATCCTCGTTGCACCGGCGTGGCCGAGGCAGATCTGGTTCCCGGACCTTCTGTACTTGGCAGCGTCCCCACCGTTCAAACTACCGACGGACGCAGACCTCCTCGCCAGGGGAGGAGGCGCCATCCTTCATCACGATCCGGAGTCGCTGAACTTGCAGGCCTGGCTCCTGCAGCGCTAGAGTTCGGAGGGTACGATATCCCGGCTGGCTGCAGAGAGGTTCTTGCAAAGGCCAGGGCATCCTCAACTCTCAAGTGCTACGGACATAGGTGGAAGATGTTCTCTGTCTGGTGCCGTGCACAGAAAATGAACCCTCTACGGATTACGGCCCCCCAAGTACTGCCGTACCTACTGTCACTGGCCAAAGCTGGACTAGCTCACACCTGCATCAAAATACATCTGGCTACAATCTCCCGATACACCAGAACCACGGGACGGGCGTCCTTGTGGTCTCATCGCCTGGTTAAGGAATTTATGAAGGGACTGTTCCAATCGTTTCTGCCGGTTAAGGCTCCAGCCCCGGTGTGGGAGCTGAACGTGGTGCTGACCAGGCTCATGGGGCCACCATTCGAGCCTCTGCATTCGGCACCGTTGAAGTTCCTGTCGTGGAAAACAGCATTTCTTGTGGCCATCACCTCCGCACGACGGGTGGGAGAGATCCAGGCCCTATCCTGCAAGCCTCCGTACTTGACTTTCACGACACGAGGATGGTGCTGAGGACGCACCCCTCCTTCATGCCCAAGGTGCCGTCGGACTTCCATCTCAACGAGCCCTTGGTGTTATCTGTTTTCTTCCCGTCGCCGGCTGAGAGGACTTTGCACTCGCTGGATGTGGCTAGAGCGCTGAAGTTCTACGTGGACCTCACAAAGAGTTTTCGGAAGACGTCACAGCTTTTTGTGAACTTTGGACCTGTGAAACAGGGGAAGGCTCTCTCGAAGGCTTCCATTTCCAGATGGCTCTTCGGCTGTATCATGCACTGTCATCTGTTGGCAAACCGACCTTTGCCCGACCGTCCGAGAGCCCATTCGACCAGAGCGATCGCTGCTACCATGGCGTTCCTGTCTGGTGTGCCCCTGCAGATGGACATCTGCAGGGCTGCTACGTGGAGGTCGACACACACCTTCACAAGATTCTACTGCGTTGATCGGGACTCCAGGGAGGAGTCCAGGGTCGGCCAAGCAGTGCTGCACAACCTGTTCGCTTAAGGTGAGCCTGGTGAGGAGGTAAGAGATGCTTAATGTTGAGTTGTTGTATTGCTTAATGTTGAGCCTGTTGCCACCTCCCGTGGTTGTGCATGTGTATACTGCTATGTATTCTTATATTCATGAGCATGTGAATCCATGCCAGACCCCATGCTGGAGAAGGAAAAAGTTACTTACCTGTAACTGTTGTTCTCCAGCATGGGTCTGGCATGGATTCACATGCGAACCCTCCCTCCTCCCCCCCTGTGGCTCTTCACTTAGTCATACTGCCACTTTACGTGCTACCAAATCTGAGGATGGCTGCCAGGGGAGGGGCTTAGGGAGAGGGCAGTCATTGGCTGGGGGCAGTTTGACCCAGAGATCAGTGATTGGTTACTACTAAGAAAGACAGATCAGAAACGAAACTGATTGTTAGGGAGAATTCTCTCTTTAGGCTGAATCTCCTAACCTAGTGAGTCCCCCAGCAGCTTTGCTGGATTTCTGGAGTTTGTTTTATCCTCCTGCCAAGAGTGAGACTCTCTTTCTCCCACTCTTGGACATGATTTATGGTATTCCTTTGACTGGTAATGTGTTTTATGGGCTATGGGGTCCTTTACTCCATAGGGTCTCATGTGTTTTTCCTATATGTGTTACACAGCACCCTCCGTGCCGTAACACAGGGGTGTCATAGTGACACCCAACCATAGACTCCATACCCTGGGACTGACTACTGTCTCCCAGGGAGGGCATGTAAAGTCACCATTGGCTTTACTAGTCCCAAATTATTAACAGAAACCAGTACAAACCATCATATTGTGGACGTACTGGTCGGGGCAATTCGATTGCCCCGGGGTCTGTTAGTCGAGGGGGCACGTCTCCGTCCCCCCTGATCGAGTTTTGGCTGGTGGCAGTGGAAACTACTTTTTATATTCGACCGCGAATATTTTCCTATGGGATTTTCCCATTGTTCGAGGCACCCAACTTTAATTATTTAATTCTCATAGCCTCGAACATACCGCCGGTTTATTTAATTAATATTAATTCTCGGGTTGGTATGTTTTGCCAAGACTCGATTCTAAAATGGCGTTTGTGTTCTCTTCTGTGACTCCAACCCAAGTCGAGCCCTTTGTTCCACTTTTTGGCGGGCTTCTCCACAGAAGCCTCCAAAAGTGGTGCCACTCTGTCTGGGTACCACAGGGGGTGTGGGAGGGGGTTTAGGCACCCTGGACTGCGTTACCTTGGTAACTCCAGTCACACTCTTGTGTGATTGGCCCAAGTGGTGAGCCGGCCGGCTCACCACTTAGCATGTTTGAGTGACAGCTCGGCTGAGTGAATGGGTTTTCTGCATAAAAGCAGGGCTTTGGGGACTGGAACTTCAGAATTCCCCACAGGACCTGAGAATCCGACGAGGGAGAAGCTGAGCCGACCTACCACGACGACACCACTGTTGGAGCCCTGCAGAACCGACTCACCACTTCCCGACGACAGAGAAGATCTCCCGGCTGGAGAGGCTTCTTCCCCTGACTGGTGGGCACAACCAGTTTACCTTTCTTTCTTCACACCCCAGCACGGTTTGTGGTCGAACTGCCCGTGCCAAGCACCCTGGCAGCCGGATAGCCACTCACCACTGAACCGCGAATCACCGGACCGCTCCTTGTACCTGAGAAACTCCGCGGCTGATTTCTTCCCTGGCAGTGCAAAGGACTCCTGTCTTCCTCCACGGCGAGATCTTCTCTTCTCTTCCCCCGGACGAAGCACCAACTTGCACCCGCTGCCAGGAACAACTGCCCCCGCTGGAGCGTTCTCACCACTTTAAGGTACTGTGTCCGCCAGGCCTCCCTTTCTAAAGATTGCTACAAGGTAATAATAACCCCTTAACCTTCTGGACTGGGCTGGCGCCTTGACCCTCAAACTGGTCCCTTTCTTTGGTCCAACTCCTTTTTGAACCTTTACAAGACTTTTGTGCACTGCAACCGTGTGACCCTGGACACATATGGCGTGGATCCTCTGAAAGTGGATCCGGCCTCTTGAACTCTAACGTCACGGTTTTACTTTGCCTTCCTCTCTTGTTATGTTTTGGTAAAAGTGTTGGGATCTGTTTCAACTTGTTCTCTGCTTTTCTCTCCCTTTTTAAAACTAATTATTAGAGTGCCATCTACGTTAAGCGCTCACCGCTGTCTGAAAATAAGTGGGGCTTTACTTAAGACTTGTCTAATATTCTTTTAAGGGAGTGTATATCTTTTAGTGATCGTGTTTTTGAATTGCTTACTATTAGTGCCTGTGTTTTTCTAGATGTGGTTTTAAATAAATAATTATATCTCTTTTACACCAAGCCCTGGTCAGTGTTTACTTGTTCTACTGTGTCCTCTTGACCTATTGTGAATACTCTGTATACTGCCTAACTCTTCTTGAGGGAAGTCTGACTGCTCAGCCACAGCTACCAAGTGAATCTGTGTGGTACAGACTGTGGGTTTACTGCCAAACACATGTAGTCCTAAATCTTTTGCAGTGGTCCCAGAGGGAACTGCACAGGTTTCTGCCTAACACTGATACTGATTTGTTCTGTTCCGAGGATTCCCGGCCTGATGACGGGGAATATTCATGAGCATGTGAATCCATGCCAGACCCATGCTGGAGAACAACAGTTACAGGTAAGTAACTTGTTCCTTATTTACTCTGAATGCGTAATAAAAAAAATATATATATATATTTGAGGCATGTGGAATCTGCTTAGATCACATGCTGTGCATAGGCCGACATCTAGTTGTAGCTGCGGAGTATTACAGTTGTTGTTTTCGAAACTCGAAAATGGACGTCGAAAAAGGGCGTGCCAGTAAAACTATCCCTAGTGTGACGTCCCCTGTACCCATGATCCCTTACGCGTGTGGGTCCCTCAGATTGTTTTTTTCCGCCATACTAGTCGGACGCATGTTGCAGAGTTCCTTCGGCGCTAAGCCGTTTTATAGTTCAATTACCGTTAATTCTTCTCCTTTCCCCCTTCCACCGTTCGCCGAAGAGCGACGCCGGTGAAGATCGGAGAAATCAACCGTCAAGGACTGCCACAACGGACTCCAGGCCTTGGAAGGCCTCTGGCCTCGGCCCTATATAGTAGGGAGAGTGGGGGTGGTCATATAGGCTCTCTATTCCCCATTTCATATATAAATTTGCCCCGCTGCCATATTGTACCATATGGAGAGTACTCCATTTAAATTCTGCCCTAAATGCAATAGGAAGTTTCCCTGGGTGGATAAGCACCTTACGTGCAATCTGTGTCTCCCATGAGACCACCCCGAGGCTACCTGTCGAGCCTGCATGCTCTTCAAGCCGAAGACCTTTAAGGACCACTCAACTAAGTGCTGGGCCCACTACGCCAGGCAACTAGAGGCCATGGACGTAGAAGGGTCATTCAGCAATGGCAGCAACGCCGCCAAATCGTACGGCGAGGGCAAAGGGGTGACTTCGGACACCCGCGCGCAGGCCCCCGACCCCAAAGGACTGGCCGGCAGCCACGTTGTGGGGACTACACCCGGCGGCAAAAGCGCTACACATTCTAACACCACTAAATACATCAGCCCCGGCCATGACTCGACACGCGTGTCGAGCGATTGGCACCGCCCGACACCACGAGAGCGGTCCAATGAATCTTTGTCCTCTGGGCGGTCCCGTTCGCCTCATGGCAAGGCCCAACCGTCTTCGGTTGAAAAAGGTGTCGCCCGATTAACAGTCCCCGAGGCCCGGTCGTTGGATGAATATATTGCCCAGCTCCCTCTAGAGGCTATACGTGATGCGTCTGGCCATACACCCGAGATTCGACATCCTTCTTCAAATCGCGCCTCCGAAACTCGACACGATGCATCAGACCCCTCGGAGGCCCCTACAAAGTCTGCTAAACAATCCTCTAGCCATGGGGGAGGGGATAAACAACAGAAAAAGACATCTTCGGAACCCCATGTTCATCGGGAGATGCAAAGGCTCCAAAGTTTCGGAACCTACCCCAAAAACAAAACTCATTCCTCCCACTGCTGAGGATATGGGCACTGATGAGGAACCAGAACCAGTAATTATTCCGAGCTCTAAAGAGTGGAGCTCATCAGAGATTGACAGGGTCATGGCAAGGTTAACTTTCATGGCTAACTTTTATGAAAAGGACCCTAACTACTTTCGTAGTTACACTTGCAACCCTCCCACCTCTGCCCCTTCTGGATCCAAGGTAACTCCTTTGTCCCCTCAACTCCCTACTAAGAAACTCCGCTCAGACGCCCCTTTCCAGGGCTTGGTCACAGACCCCTTTGTGGTGGAGCCTTACCGCCCTGATTCATATTGTGACGAAACGGAGCCTCAATATGTTGATGGCCAGGCAGGTGACCCTTATTATGGGGATGACGAAGACCAGGAGGAGGAGGATGATGAAGCTGAAGCTTACAACATTGACTCCCCGGTTCCTAAAGACCCTCCGGTGCATGACTCGCCTGTAGTCAACCAACCCCTCCTTAATGAGGTGCTGGCTAAGGCGGCTGCCCACTTCAGTATTGACAAACAGGGTGTTCAGGAAGACAGGGATTTCGCTTAGGAAATCCTGGGGGATAAGAAAGCTATTTCTCAGGCTATCCCATTGCGAAAGTCCATCCAGCGCAGGATTGATCCCTCCCTGTAAACTCCAAATCTCACTCGAGCGGTTAATCCGTAGGTCGAGAAATTGTTCTGTGCTGCACCCTCCAATCCCCTGTACATTAAAGGTCAATTAAAACCTGATTCCCTGGTCGTGACAACCACCAGGAAGAGGGCAGGCACTCTGCTTGCTTCCTCAGAAACACCTCCTGATGAGGAGAGCAAACGTCTCTATGGCCTGTGAAGGAAAGTTGCCTCCACTGCGGCCCATCAGGCAAGAATTGCCAACAGTGCCACCCTTTTGGCAAGCTACAATTGCCATCAGTGGGAGGAAGTGTCCGCCTTGGTTTCCTCCGCAACCGACCCCTTAAAGAGCCAGTTGGCTCGGGTGGCAGCAGAAGGTAGAACTGTGTCAGGCTGCAGGTTAAAGACTAACTTTGATGCAGTTGATAATGCTGTGAGGTTAATCGCCGAGGGCACTGTTATCAAGTGTCGCGCTTGGCTTAGACAGTCAGTTTCAAACCTGAAACCTAAGGAACCCTAATAGATATGCCTGTGGAGCCGAATGTACTATTCAGCAAGGCAGTTGAGGAAGCTTTGAAAACCGCAAAGGATGAGTACAAGACCCTGAAATCTCTTGGCCAACTCACCAACAAGCCCTCTGGACAGAGGGGTAACAACAATTTTCTCTGCTTTCGGGGGCAAACTTCCCAAAGGGGTTCCAATTATTACCAAAACCAGGGATTTTCATGGGGTAACAACCAATCCCAATCCTCACTGGGCTACCCCAGAGGGCAGCGCATGGGTCGCACACGGGGTAGAGGCAGCCCCGCCAGAGGTGGTACGCCACCCAACAAGCAGTGACATTCCGCTTCAGGTCCCCTCCCATGCATCCCCATTAGGGGGGCACATTTCCACCTTCACCCATGCATGGGAGGGGATCACTTCGGAAAGATGGGTGCTGTCCACAGTGTCCGGAGGATACTGCATAGAGTTGCTAGACAAAGAATGCACTCACTGCAACATCAAAAGATCCTCCTCGAGGAGATTGCCATTCTGCTAGCAAAGGATGCCATAGAAGTCGTCCAGTTCAACCAGGTAAACAGGGTTATTTATTCAACCATCAAGGACCACATTGACACCCTCTCACCGGCCCTTGCTGATTTTTGCAACCACTCCTTTGCCTCGGGATCCTTCCCCTCCCCTCTGAAGCACTCCTTTGTGTATCCTCTTCTCAAGAAACCCACAGTTGATCCTTCTTGTCCAGCTAACTATCACCCAATTTCCATTACTCCCTTTCTTGGCAAACTCCTGGAAAAGTTGGCCATCTCTCAGCTTAACCTTCATTCCAATTCTATTGGCTGTCTCCATGACTACCAGTCTGGCTTCAGAGCTGCCAGAAGCACGGAAACGGCTCTCCTGAACATCCGTGAAGATCTGCTCTCCAACCTTCACTCTAACATTCCCTCTGTCCTCATCCTCCTCGATCTCTCTTCTGCCTTCGACACGGTCAACCATACCATCCTGCTCGACCCTCTCCGTGAAAACCTGGGTATCACTGATCAGGCTCTGGCCTGGCTGACCTCTTTCCTCTCAGATCGACCCTACCAGGTCCAACTTCGGTCCTTCCTTTCATCTATCTTCCTCTCTACCTGTGGTGTTCCCCAGGGGTCTAACCTCTCGCCCTGGCTTTTCAACCAATACCTGGCAACTCTCGCCCACTGCATTGCCACTTTCGGCTCAAATTTCCAGTGCTACGCTGACGACACAACTCATTTTCAGGCTGCCCTCTGCTCCTCCTCTCCCACTCTCATCTCTGATTGCCTAACTGCCATTCAAGTTGGTGTGAAGCCAATGATCTTTGTCTGAATGCCAGCAAGACGGAGATCCTCCTCATCGGCACACCTTCACCATCCTTTCGCCTCACTCTCTGGCCAACCTCCCTTGGCCCTCCTCCTACCCCCACCTGCGAGGCTAAGAACCTCGGGGTCATCTTTGACTCCACCCTTTCCTTCTCCGCCCACATCTCTAAGGTCTCTACAAAGTCAAATTTCCGACTGCACCTCCTCAGAGCTACTCTGCCTTTCCTCTCCTTCCCCCAGAAGCTCATGGTATCCCAAGCTCTGGTTCTCTCTAGCTTGGACTATTGTAACAGCCTCTTTCTAAATCTACCTGCCTCTATTTCCGCCCTCTGCAACTAATCCAGAACAGGACTGCGAGACTTGTCCTTGGCCTCAAGCCCTGCGATCGTATCTCTCCAGCTCTGAAATCTCTCCACTGGCTCCCAGTGGATGCAAGGATTAAATTCAAAACCCTCTGCATTGTCCACAAGGCTTTCTGGGGCCTGTGTCCAAAATACCTTCAGCTATCCCTCTGCAAATACCTCCCCTCTCGAGCTCTTCGCTCCTCTACCTCCAACTCCCTCAGGGTCAGTCGTTTTTCGAAGAAACGAGCTGGGGGTAGATCTCTGTCTTTGGCTGGGGCCTCCCTCTGGAATAGCCTCCCTGCCACTCTAAAACTTGAGGAGAACCATCTACGGTTCCAGAAACACCTCAAGACCTTCCTCTTTTCTTCTGCCTTCGCGCCCCCTCTCCCCTGCTGATCTGTTCTCTCTTGGCACCGTGCACCTGGCCACCCTCTGTCCTTCAGGCCCAGGTACCTGCTCACCCTGCCACCCTCCCGCACTGCCTCCGGGCCACCCTTTGCACTGGGGTCTGTATCTGTACCCATACAGCCCCCCCCTTTTTCTTCCTGCACTTATCAGACCTACCCTGTCTTCTGCCTTAAACCTAGCACTTGAAAATTGCTGGCTGCATTACCACTGTTTGTTGCCTTTATTATTTATTTATTGTTATTGATCTGTTTCTCCTCTGCTTCGCACTTTCCACTTCTCCCCCTTCCATGCCCCCCCTCTCCGCCTCTCCCATGCACTTGCACGTTCTCAATGTCACTGGGCCTAGTGAGATTGCTGTTTTGTTCTCCCCTGTTCCCCTCCCTTGCCTTGTCGCGCTCTGAAACACTTGTGTACGAGCACGATAGAAATAAAATATCTATCGATCAAAAAAAACCTACTTCCTTGTGCCAATAAAAGATCTGACAATGCGCCGAGTATTAGATTTGCGCCCTGCAAACAAGTATGTCAAGCCACAATAATTCTGCATGACTACACTACAAGAGGTAATCCCTCTACTAAAAAAAGGGGGATTACATGGCAACATTGGATATGAAAGATGCCTATTTTCATATTTCAATGTTCCCAGTGCACAGAAGATTCTTGCGTTTCAAAATAGACAACCAGCACTACCAATTCAGGGTGCTGCCCTTTGGAATAGCCTCGGCTCCAAGGGTATTCACCAAGGTACTGGCGGTGGTGGCGGCGCACCTACGCAGGGAGGCAATCCCAGTCTACCCTTATCTGGACGACTGGCTCATTATAGGGGAGTCTCCCCTAATTTGCAGACTAAACATCCAAAGAACCATCGACCTCCTCTTCCAATTGGGCTTCTCAATCAACGAGAAAAAGTCAAGCCTGGTGCCAAGCACCTCAAAACAGTTCCTCAGAGTTGTCCTAAATACCCAAGAGGGGTTGGCCCTCCCATCAGAGGAACGAATTCGAAATTTGTTGATGCAAATTCCTCAATATCAGGCCGGTCGCCAAATAAGGGTGCGCAAAGCTATGTGTTTGCTAGGCATGATGGCGTCTTGCATTTACCTGGTTTCCCACGCGCGCCTGCGCATGCGACCCATGCAGCAATGGTTGGCGAAAGTGGTCTCAGGCAAGTGATCAGTGGGACGATCTAGTGGTCGTTTTGCCAACACTAGTACAGAGTCTTCGCTGGTGGACAAGAGAGAATCTTACGAAGGGGAAACCCTTCTACAATCCGGAGATACAGGCCGTTGTCACAACAGACACCTCCCTGGCAGGTTGGGGAGCTCACTACCTTCACCACACAGCTCAGGGTCTCTGGTCTCACACAGCATCAATCTTCTAGAACTTCTGGCAGTCTTCAGAGCGCTTTGGGCATTCAAACCCCTCCTATTCAACCAGTCAGTGCAGATCCTAAAAGACAGCACAACTGCAATTTTTTTACTTGAACGAACAGGGGGGCACTCCTTCTCAAAATCTGTCCAAGCTTGCCCAGAAGATTTGGAAATGGGCACTCAAGTTTTACCTGTCATCCCAACATGTTCCGGGGGAACTCAACTCGCTAGCAGACGCTCTGAGCAGAGATCCCCTCCCAGAGGAACACGAGTGGCGACTACACGAAGAGGTCATAGGAGACCTCTTCTCTCAGTGGGGTTTCCCCACTATAGACCTATTCGCCACAAGCGAAAAAAGGCAATGCCCAAACTTCACATCCAGGTTCCCCCAGCCAGGCTCCAAGGGGAACGCCCTATGGATGAATTGGTCAGGGATATTTGCCTATGCTTTTCCAACAACCCCTCTGATGAGAAAAGTGGTGAACAAGATCCACAGAGAACCGATGACGCTCATCCTAGTTGCTCCTAAGTGGGCGAGACAACCATGGTGTCCACACTTGCGCAAACTGGCAGTGTGCGACCCCATCAAACTCCCGTGCCGCTACAACCTACTCTCCCAGCACGAGGGGCTAACAGTGCATCCTCAGCCCAACTCGATGAACTTGGCAGCATGGCTCCTAAAGTCACAGAGTTCGGACATCTCAATCTACCACAGAGATGTATGGATATCTTGAAAGAGTCGAGAAAACCGAACACTAGGCACTGTTACTATGATAAATGGAAAAGATTCGTAATTGGTGCCAGAATAAGCAAATCAACCCCGTTGATTCTACTCCTTCAAACATTCTAACCTACATGCTCCACTTACTGGATGCAGGGTTAGTGTTTAACTCGCTAAAGGTGCACCTGGCGGATTTGTCAGCCTACACCACTTCCCATAACAAGGTCTCATGGTGGAAGGTACCAGTCATCAAAGCTTTTATGGATGGGGTAAAGAGACTCCACCCTCCAATTTCTAACCCACCGCCATGTGGGGACCTTAATGTCGTACTCGCTAAGCTCATGGGATCACCCTTTGAGGCTGTGCACAAGTCTAGTCTCAAACACCTGACTTATAAAACTGCCTTCTTAGTAGCCATCACTTCCATAAGAAGGGTCAGTGAAATCCAAGCTCTGTCAGTGCAGGATCCTTTCTTTACTATACAGAAGGACAAACTGGTTTTACGCACTCACCCTAGGTTCTCACCTAAGTACCTTTCCAAATTCCATGTTAATCAGTCTATTGAGCTACCGACTTTCTTCCAGGAATCCAAAAGCTCTGCTGAGGTAAAACTCCACACACTAGATGTCTGGAGGCCGGTCCTATTCTATGTAGACAAGACCAGACCGCTAAGAAAAACAGATCAACTGTTTGTCTCCATAGCCCCAGGCAGAGAAGGAGATTGCATCTCTAAAAATGCCATCTCTAGGTGGATATTCAGATGTATCCAACTGTGCTATTCCCTTTCAGATAAAACACTGCCTTTTATGCCAAGGGCCCACTCCACAAGAGGTACTGGAGCCACTCTGGCTTTCATTGCAAATGTCCCCTTGACAGTATTTGCAAAGCAGCTACATGGAGCTCTATACATACTTTCAATCAGCACTACTGCATTGACACTCATTCCAAGACAGATACACAAGTGGGACAAGCGGTTCTAAGACATTTATCCGCTCATGAACCTCCTCACATCCCACCTCCTTCTTCCACTGCTCGCTAATCTATGCACAGCATGTGATCTAAGCAGATTCCACAAGCCTCAGAAGGTATACATTACTCACCGTAATCTATTTTCTGATGCTTGTATTTGCTTAGATTCACATGCGACCAACCCTTCCTCCCCTCGGAGAGAAGGCGCATTGGATGCTTATGAGCTTGTCTGATACGTATCTGCTTGGATACAACTGTACTCCCGCTACTCCTCATGCTACCTCATGTCAGAAAAAATACAATCTGAGGGACCTACACGCGTGAGGGATCATGGGTACAGGGGGACGTCACACTAGGGATAGTATTACTGGCACCCCCTATTTCGACATCCATTTTCGAGTTTCGAAATCCACAACTGTAATGCTCCCCAGCTACCACTAGATGTCGGCCTATGCACAGCATGTGAATCTAAGCAGATACAAGCATCAGAAATAAGATTACGGTGAGTAATGTATACCATATATGTTATTTCCCAATGCAGTTCTTCACAGATAAAATGCACCTAATTGATATATATGCACATTGAATCTGTCTTTTTCTGCATTCTGTTTTATCCTAAAATGCCTAATTCACTGTCCAGTGGCGTTTCACCTGCCCATCTCTTTTCCACCTTCAGGTTGACCCCATTAACATGCTGATCTGTGCCCCTAGTTTGCTCCCACTTGCACCCATTTTACTGGCTGCTACTGAAAACATTTTGCTAAACATTTTACTGAGTGCATTTAAAATGAGCACCCATTTTACTGGCTGCTACTGAAAACCATTTTGCTGAACATTTTACTGAGTGCATTTAAAATTAGCACCCATTTTACTGGCTGCCACTGAAAACCCTGTCATCTGCATACACTTTGTAATAGCTGCTTTTAAAAATACTGCTATATATCCCTACAATCTGTTGAACCCATCTCATCAGTCACGTCTCAATATGTGGTCCCAATGTTTTGATTGTATTTGTCCTCAACATCTGGTTGGGCCTGCCATTTTATTTTAGCAGGGGGAGAGAGGGAGGGAGTGGGTTGGGGGTTAACGTGGGGGACGTTACTTGAGGTCTCTTAGGCTTGTACTGCACTTTCTCAGTTGTCTTATGAAAAATGTTCAATAAAAACAAAGTAAAAAAATATATATATATATTTTAGGATCCGAGATCTCATCTTGAACAATATGCTTCTAATAAGTTCCTTTCTGAATCTTTGAATTCGATTCAATACTTTCCTGTAATTATGCTGTTGTGGTATGATAGCCTATGAAAAGATATATAAATTACATGCCTAATGCTAAATGCAAGATTTCGATTTGTTGAAAGACTTAACAAGTTATGAGATGAGTAATATGAAAACACTGTATTTGTTACTTACCTACAATATTAGTTGAACTATGTTATAGTTGCCACGTGTCCGTGGCATTATCGATGGCCAAAACTTCATCTTGGATTATTTGTTTGTGCATCTTTGAAGATTTTTGCATCACGTTTGTGATTGCACTTATCTTCAGCAGTCCTGCTGATAGAACATATTTTAAGGTTTTCGACGGTGAGGAATACCCATAAGACTTTGCTGTATACAGATATGGTACTTTTCCTCCTCGGGCCTCACCTTCTGTGTTAGCCAGCCATAGAATTACCTGGGGGGAATTCAGAGGATATGTTGCTGTCTGAAAACTGTAATATGGTGCATTTTGATAATTGGAAGTCAAAAGGTCCAAGTAGGTTGTGAAACATTTGAGAAACGATTTTGTGAGTGACCCCAAGAAATTAATTAATCTCCTGTAACTTAGAAAAGTTGGGTTAAGCAATAGATGAGAATTACTGAACATTTCTGTCTCTTGCAAGGTTAATGCGATTAAAATGTGTATTTTATATTAAGATCTTATACCGCAGTAAATACTTCCAGTGCTGGTTAGCACGAGAGACTATAGAGACCTCAAAAAGTCAAAGCATCCTATGGGAAAGTGGGTAAGAAACCTCTGGTTTCTTGACCTGCAATTGCCTGAAACGTTGTAGGTGGATTTAGTCTTCCGAGGATGAAGTTGTTTCATTTGGCATTTCCGTTGTACCTAAACCTCTATCTCTTGCAGTAGGACATCAGTATGGTTCAAACCAGATATACAAGGGACTACCAAAGGAAACTCATATTCTCTCTGATGAAGTTTAGATACAGTCATGTAAACAATGACAACTTATACTTGCATGGAAAAGCATCTCTGGGGCGTAACTCTCCCTTTCAAATGAGCAAACAGAGCTTCAACTGAAAACAAAGGGTGTCTTTGGGTTGAAGATGATTAGAGGGGTCCCTCGTCTGGATCATTTGACTAGCTTTGTTCCATGTGAGTCCTTCCTGAAGGCCAAAAGGGGGGTAAACTGCGATGATGGAACTTCTTCAGGAATTTGCTGAGTATGCATTTACCGATCATTGAAACAAATTCATCAGAAGACTGCACAGCAGTGGAACTGGACACATGCAAGAATGTAGCCCCAGCAGTGAGCGATTCGAGCAGGTGCTTAGGTTGTGGTTTGGCAGGAGAATCTGCCCATTTTATGTGCTCCACAGAGTGGCTGCACTCCTGCTAGTGTGGATTTGGACTGGACAGGATACTACGCCTCTGAAGCGGCTGTCAAGAGCATTGATGGTTGCCAATGGTTTTCAAGGGTTTGGCAGTCCCAAGAAAAGCTCAGGCTGGAGGAATATATGTTAAGACTGGAAAATTTCAAGGAAAGGATATTTGAAAAGTTGGGACAAGTAACAATACAATGAGAACTGGAATATGGTTTGTGAGGGGTCAGAAATGTGAGGCAGACAATTTGGTAACGGTTTTTCACAAGAAGCCATTTTATTAACTCATACGGGTTTGATAGTCATTTCCATGCGGCTTTCACCGTGCAGGAAAAGGAGCCCCTCTCGCTCTAAAAGTGTTCCAGTGCTCGCCTGCCACCGAAACACAACGTACAGTTAAGAGAGTCTCTCCAAAGGGAAGCCTTCCAAAACAGCACTCCCACTGCACGACCTCTGCAATCTCGATCTGCTTGCACGAAGACCCTCTCAGAGCCGGCACCTGCTTCAGAACCAGCGGCGGCTTCGTGTTTCCACTTCTGCTGCTGCAACAGCAGCTTACAACTCCTTGCCTTCTCGTTCTAATGGCCTGCACCTGAGGGGGCCTTATATATTCAACAGTCCCGCTCAGGTGTCGGTCATTGGAACCACTAGACTGCGCTTTGCAGTTTTGCACCTCTGATTCCCTCGTCCCAATACTTGGAGCATTATCAGACTTGAAGTCCTCAATTCTACAATAGGCCATTAAGATTGTAGGGTCTCTGGAGAAGTTATTAGAGGCGTTCTCCCAGTTTTCATGGCCCGGTTCCCCTTATGTGATCCTCCTGCAGAACACCACCCCCAGGGTCGAGATCAGGAAGCGTCTGCCTTTCCCTAGCCACATGAGAAGGACTTCAGGCCAGTGTTTTTGGGATAATCACCTATGATTCATCACATAACCTTGCCCTAATGTCACTGGTTTTCACAGCCTTAATTTGGAATCGGGGAAAGGAAATCAACATTACATTGTTCTTTTCCTTTACAATGTTCAACCAAAAAGCAATAGGGCTGTAAATCTAAACACCAGCGCATGACTCTAGCATTGGTATCTTTTGTCAAATTCAGCCATTTTAAGGGAGCATGGTCATTCACTAATTGAAATTTCCAACCTGCCAGATAGTATTTCAAATGAGTAATAGCCCTTTTGAGGCTAGGACTTCAAGTTCCACAGTAGCGCAATTCTTCTCTTGGGGAAATAGCTTTCTACTAATATAGAGAATGGGATTTCTATACCATCATGAAGTTGTGACAATACAGCCCCAAGACCAGTATGCAAAGCATCTGTTTGTAGTATAAAGCGTCTAGGAAGAGATATTTGGGATGAACCTTCTATAGTAACCAACTGAGCCAAGGAAAGCTCATAGTTCTTTCTTGGTCTTGGCAGCCTAGGTTTCTTTAACAGCTGTAACCTTTTCAGTCTGTGGTTGAAGTAGTCTATTTCCCACAAAGAAGCCTAGGTATTTTACTGCTGATCTAGCAAGATGGCATGTTTTAGGATTAGCAGTAAGTTCCATTTTCCTTAAGGCTCGAGGAACCTGATCTAAATGGGACATATGTTCTGACCGTGTTTTACTATGTATGATAATGTCATTGATGTTGGCACCACAGAATGAAGAATATGGTCTAAGAACATGGTCCATTAGTCTTTGAAAGGTAGCTGTGGCTACATGTAACCCAAAGGGTAAAATCATAAATTGAAACAAACCTATCGGAGTGGAAAAAGTAGTTTTTGGTTTGTTTATGGGGTTAACTGGTGCCTGCCAATAACCTTTTGTTAGGTCAATGGTAGAAAGGTATACTGGGTTTATCAATCAAGTCATCTGTCCTAGGCATGGGACAGCAGTCAAATTGTGACACTTCATTGACTTTCCTAAAGTCCATACAAAACCTCCATGAATGATCAGGTGTATCCACTAATGCAATAGGAGAGGACCATGGACTGTGGGAAGGTTCAGTGATATCTGCTGTTAACATAGCCTCTATTTCATTTTCATTAATTTGTTTCCTACTCTCAGGGATTCTGTAAGGTTTTTGATGAACCACCTTCCCCGGAGGAGTGCGAATATGATGATCTACTCCTTTCTCCTATACCCCGGTTCAGCTTTAAACACATCAGGAAGCTGTTGGAGGAGATCTATCAGATCTTGTTTTTGATTCTGGGATAATTCAGGAGAGATTGGTGTCATTTTCTTCAGATAATAAGCTTGTTAATATAACTGAAGTATTTTTTAATAGAATATTCTTTCCATCCTTTAAGTAAATTGATATGCTAAATATGAGTCTTTATTTTTCTGTTGGGTTGACAGAATTTATAATTGTAAGGTCCCTTTTGTTCCCAAATTTCATAAGGGCCATGCCATCTGGAAAGCATTTTATTTTTACAGGATGGAAGTAAAACTAATACCCTTTGACTTACAGAAAAAGATCTCATCTCAGCTTTCTTGTTATAATATTCCTTTTGATGTTCCTGTGTTCGTGCCATATTGGACTATATTTTGAACCGCTGTCTTATGTTATTTTAGTCTTTGTGCCATTTGAGGTAATGGTATGGTAGCTAAGTTTCCTCCCAGGTCTACAGTAATATATCCAACAGATCTCTGGGTTATCTCCCATATAACAACTCAAGCGGGGAAACCCCAGTAGAAAACAGGCATTTTTCTAATTGCAAACACGGCCTAAGGTACCATAATGTCTCAATTCTTCCCATTTGCTTCCACTAGTGTCTTTAAGATGTGTTTTAAAGTTTGATTAAATCTTTCCACTAGTCCGTCAGTTTGGGAATGAAAAATGGACGTGCGTAAAGTTTGAATCTGGAGAATTTCCTTAGCTTCAGCCATAAGCTTACTCATAAAGGTAGATCCTTGATGCGTCAAGATTTCTTTTGGAAATCCTATTGTAGAAAAGAAAGGGAGTAAATGTTTTAAAATCTGTTGCAAGGTGTTATTTCTTAATGGAAAGGTCTCAGGGTAACGGGTTGCATAATCCAGCACAACCAGTATATATTTATCTAACTTTGAAGTTTCCAAAGGGCCCACTATACTCATCCATATCCTTGAAAAGAGAATGTCTTTAATAGGTAAAGGTTGTAATGGGACTGGAGGAAGGGGTTTGAGTTCTGATTTTCTGGCATAGGCACATCTACTGACAACATTCTTTGTCAGCATATATTCCTGGCCAATATAATCTATTCACAATTTGAGCCCGGGTTTTTCCAGTTCCTAAATGGCCTCTTGTTTAATGGGAATGGGCGATTTCCAACACAATATTTGTATGACTTTTAGGAATTACAGTATGAGACCTAGGGGTTCCCACTGGTCCTACATCTCCTCTATATAAAAGTCTGTATTTTAGAAAAAAATTGTCCTGTCTTTTCTCATCCTTCATTCTCTGATATCACCTGAATAAAGGGTTCTGCTAACTAAGAATCATTTCTTTGAGCAAAAGCTAAGGCATGAATAATCTCTTCCTCAGCAATGGGGTTCACTATGGGTTTGACAGATGGCTCTATATCTGTTTCACCAAAACCCTGAATTCCTCTCTTTGCTCTAATCTTACTTTCTCTTGGGAACATAGATTTTTCTAATATTCCTTGAGCTACTCTTTCTCCATCTTTAATTTGGTATGCTTTCTTCCCATTATTTTGAATTAATATTTGTAGGTTACTCCTATAATCAGGATTGATCACTCCTGCCAATACCTCTAAGCCATACCGCCAGACTATGCCTGACTTAGAGGCTGGTCTGATATAGTTAACAGGGGGGAGGTATAAGAATGAAGTCGGTGGAAATCAATGCTCTGTCTCCTGGTTGAATTAATTCCCCTCTGCTACTATAGATATCTCATCCTATAGATTGCTCGGTAGCAATAGTAGGAGCGGAAACTCTTCTACTAGGTTTCTCAAATGTAAGGGTCCCCCAATTTGTATCAATTGATTCCAATCCCACTTCCTGACACTTTATTTGAGAGGTTAGAAATGTGAGGCAGACAAGTTGGTAAAGGTTTTTCACAAGAAGCCTTTGTATTAACTCATAAGGGTTTGCTAAACTCCTCACTATCCCTTACCTAACAAGGATTTCGCTACTTAACAAAATAACTAAAGCAAACACTCTAACAAAGGAATCTGTCCCTCACACTTATACATACATCAAACTCATAAAGGTAATGGCAATTTAAATGTAACAGAAATACGTTATATTCAACCTGGATCTAATAACTGTGTGTTCTTATAACCTTGGTTGGAGACAATGTTCTTTAATTTTAGTCAGACATTGAAATAGGAAAGTTACTTTTTGTAACAAGGCTTGATTAGAAAGTTTGACTAGCTCCAAAAGTCTTTTACTTGGACTTTAACCAACAGTTCAAATAGACAAGTCTTTACCCTTCCAAGCTCAGACAAAAGTTCAACATAACTTCTTCTTCTCATGAAACAACATTCTTTGTATGAACAACAAGGCTTTTGTCAGGATGCTTCCACCATCCTTCATTAAATACAACTTTAGTGTGTTTGCCACTTCTTCACAACTTTTAACCACAATGCAGTACTTTAATGATTTCTTCCTGGTCCACTAACCTGGCAGGACTACCACTAAAAGGTCCCTATCCTGGTGTACTTGCCTGCCAGGACAAAAGCGCCTAGCACTACTACAGGTACTCAGTGGTGAGACTTATTTCAAACCTTTTAAGAAGTCTTTGACTTTCAACAACTTCAATTTTCATCTGAGAAAACATGAGACACATTGGCGCTGTTTGTCCCACTGTTGTATTGGCCACTGGACATGCAGGTTACTCTCTTCTCCTTGTTGATACCTCCAATCAGGAAGGCTTCTGTCTTGGCACTCTTGTTTTCCCACTTTTACATTCCACAACTGTTGACAATGTTTCTGTATTATACAGGCCTCTCTTTGGCTTAGGCAATGTTAGATGATATCTTCCCCAACTATTGCCTCTTCTTTACTCTTATAGCAATGGTCACAATTAGCCAACTTCAGTATTGCCCTCTCTTGTCTTTGGCAGTGGTGGTTATTGTTTACTGGTTTTAATATTGCCCTTTCTTGACTTTGGCAGTAGGTGTTTATGTTCTGGTTTAATATTGCCCTTTCCCTGTTTTGACAATATTCTTGGTTTGAGTAATAGTAATGGCAACCTTTCCTTTCTGGTCCTTTGTCAACATTGTTATAACTCAAATATGCTTTTCTTGCATCAGTTCAGTATTCAAAATAAGGGGAAAAAGCTAGCGGTCGACTACAGAGAGTTCCGGGATTACCTAGCAACGATAAACTCACTGGATTCCTCATACACATCCGCTCGAACCGATGCTGCATCCAACTCTGCTTCTTCTGCTGCTTTCTGCTTGATCAACGGCTTCGGTCATTTCCCTGCGGCTTGCGCCCAGCAGCAAATGGAGCCCCTCTCGCTCCAAAAGTGTTCCGGTGTTCGCCTGCCACTGAAACACAACACACAGTTAGGAGAGTCTTTCTCTCCAAAGGGAAGCCTTCCAAAACAGCACTTCCCACTGGGCGACCTCTGCAATTTTGATCTGCTCGCTCGAAGACCCTCTCAGAGCCGGCACCCGCTTCAGGTACAGCAGCGGCACCAGCGGCTTCAATTTTCCACTTCTGATGCTGCAATGGCAGCTTACAACTTCTTCTGCCTCGCCTTCTCGTGCCAATAGCCTGCACCCGAGGGGGCCTTATATTTTCAACAGTCCCGCTCCATTGTTATTCATTGGAACCACTAGAATACACTTTGCTGTTGTGGACTTCCGAGTCCCCCTTCCTCGTCCTAGTACTTAGAGTATTTTGGGACTTGAAGTCCCCAATGTTCTGGTTTCTTTTTCGTTTACAGATCTCAATTCTACAGTAGGCCATTAACATCGTAGTGTCTCTAGGGAAGTTATTAGAGGGGTTCTCCCAGTTCTCCTGACCTGGTTCCACTCCCACGTGATCCTCCAGCAGAAGACCATTTCATGGGGCGGGATCAGGAAGTGTCTGCCTTTCCCTGGCCATATGAGAAGTGTTCCAGGCCAGGGTTTCTGAGATAATCACCTCCGATTCATCACAGGTTATAGAACCTACATACTGGAAACCTGGACATGATTGCTAATGTGTTCCCACATAAGATGCAAACATGTTATTTGCATTGTTGATGACCCCTTATGCCTTACAGGTCACACAGATGTGTCATAACGTTTATCTACAGATTGTCCCAAATGCACACAGTTAAATCCACATAGGTGTGTGTGTGTGTTTGGCATCAGTTGGCCTGGGGAGCCAAAAGAAGCTCATGGCAGCTGTTGGTGTCAAGCTAGCCAGGCTCTTTTAGGGTAGAAGCAGGAGCTAGATAGCTCCCAGCTCCCCTCAATTTTGAAACCTGCTTTACTTCCTTGCATATGTCTCTTTTGACCCATTATTTACCACCCTGGTCTGGTCATTCTCCTCCTGTTGTGGTTTTTATGTTGTGGTTCTTAACCTCTTGATACATGCACTGGAATGGTTCGACAATTTGATGACTATACTGTAAAACCCACTGTCCTTTGTTCCTTTTGGCTTGGTATTCAATTTATTGACCGTTATGTATCATTTTATTTTCCTTTGTAAAAACCAGTACATTTCATTAAAATATCTCCATTATATGTTTCCTTGCTATTATAACCTATGATGTATGTTGTAAAGTGCTCTGATGATCTTGAGGGGGGGGGGCTGGTACATGCCTTGTACTACTACCAACACAGTAGTAGGTTTTGTCTCTCACATAAAAGTTTGTAAGGCATTCTCCCAACTCGTACAAACTTTTTCACTAGTGATGTAATGCTTTTAAAATGTACCCTAAGGTTGAGACATTCCTTGCTGAAGAAGGAAAAGTTACTTGAACCAAAGACCATTAAAATGTCTTGTCGGAGAATGCGGGCTCAAAGGAAACATTGAAATGACTAGTTCAGATTCAAATTTAGACTTCATTCGTAGAGTAAAAAACATTTTTAATTTTTTTTGTTGTATATAATACATGTTTGTGGAACTAACAGCATGTTTGATGTAATACAAATCCCCAATCACTCTTAATGTACTCTTAATGTATAGAAAATAAATTTGGAACACAACAACGTGTTCAGTAAAAAGATATATTTTGCATCAAAGTTTCAAAATGTGTTAAAATTAAAACAATTGAAATATAAGGGAGGATATACAGCTGCACATAATTTGGGGCGCCTACTGCCATTATTCAGTAACCATGTAATCAATATTCTTGAAATCATTTTGACTGTACGATGTATAATATATATCTACAGCAGTGTAAACTCACAATGCCCCCACTGGCATCTGCTTTACTAGATCACTCGAGCAGCCCAAAACTCACAATATTGTAACGGCAGGAACTTCAGAAGTCCACGATTACTCCCCAGTTAGCATTTTTGTAGTTCAAATACTCTTTGGCACGGGTGAGAGGCTGAAAAACCAAGATCAGGATTTGCATGAAAAGTGCAACAAAGAATTATCTTAAAACAAAATATTAAAGAACATTGGCTATTTGTTCACACAAAACTGTAATTCTCCAGCAAGAGTATAATTCCCTGATACATCAGCAAAAACTGCCTTCTTCCCTTCACCCCTTAATATGGGAGGCAGGTGTTGCATATATGAGCTGAGACTGGGCTGAGATGGCTTCACTGGTGCCAGTCGTTCTGGCTCCTCACAGCAAACTACATCAAATAATTTAAGGAATAGAGGGTGGTTTATATGGGTACTCTGTGAAATTAATCTGGTGTTGGTCATAATTGGTAAAAACCAAAGTTATTCGGTATAATTTAGAAATTTATTTAGAGGTCCGGGTTCAGACTTGGTGGTGTAAATACTCCTGAACCTGGGTAGTGTAACCCCACAGAATTAATATGTAAATGTTCTTAATATTATCTCATTACTCAGAGTAACATCCTCTATTTTCTTTGTTTTTCAGTCCTTTGACTCTTCTGTCACCCCTCAACTCCACATTGACCATATAATAGTCCCATAAATGGGTGCAGAGACTATCACTAATCCTAAGCTTTGCTGGTATAGTAGGGCATGAAACCCTGGAGTGAGCAAGGTTACCCACTCTTGGCCTTCTAAGCGCTTATAATGTTAGGGCACCTACGTCATTATTGTTCAGAGGACATATGAATTGAAGGTCTTGGAGAATTAAAAGCGCAAGAGTTACTAAGGTGAGTAAATTGGACTTTTTCACTCTTTATCAAGTGTACAAATTCTTACCATGCCGTGCTTTCTGTGTACCATTTTTATACTTGAATAAATTAATATATCAACATGTGTACAATATTTTGATGTCTCGTAGACACCTCCAGGTAATGTTAACACACTGCGAGTGAAGGGTTTTTTGGTAATATTTAATTATTCCACCTCTGCTAATCTGTAGAAAAAAATGTGAATTCTACTCTTACTTATTTTAGGTATGGGATGCCATTGAAGGAACTCTGCGCTGTAGCAATGAGGAAGGCCTGTCTGGTATCACCTCACTTGTGTTTTTGAACCACAGGTAAGTGAAAACCTCCCTCTGCCCACCTTCAACATCTCTTCCGCACACAATACTGCATCTTGCAAAGAGAGTGAGTTTTATCGGAATAGAATGCAGTCTAGACCAGTCATCTGTGAGAATAATTGACAAAATATTTCTGGGTGGAATGGGTTAATAATCAGCAACCTCTGCTCTCTTAAACCTTTTTCATGTGATTGTACTTTATGGTCACTGCAGGAATACCCATTGCACAGTGGGTTCTGCTATTGTCTTGATTGAGAATTGTATAGTCCAGGGGACCTTTAAGATGGTCCTCTCTACTAGTGGCTTGGGTAGGAGGCATGGCAACAGGATGGTCAACACAGATGTTTGTGACACAGTGGGCTACTGGGATCCTGAAGCTGCTTTCTAGCCAGGGCCAGTATGTCCTTGTATATGGGGTGTTAACTTCCATTGAACCGTGACAGTTGTGTGTAGATCTCTGTGCAGTTTATGAATGTATGTACATTCCCACTCTGCCTTGTTCATTGGCACAGTTTATACCGAACATGTTGAGCTATACAGCACTGAGTATTAATGAAGCAGTAAATCTAAACATTTAGGTGCCCTTAGGCCTGTGTGTGGTCTACCAGTTGGTGAGAAGCTACAACAAAGTCCAAGCCTATGATTAATGTTTAGTGAGAGATGAGTAAGTCAAAAAGAATCAAGAGAATGCTTCAACGAAAGACATCCAAAGGACATAAAAATAAATCTCAACTAAATCCCGGATCCAAACTCATCCTCTGTGTCTCTACAGAACATTGGATTGACATCTTCTTCCAGAACAGTACTAAGGATGTACATAGTCTACAAGAAGTAAATCTGAAACACAAGACTAAAATTCCGCACAGTTTATCTAGAGGGAAAGAACAGGCTCTAAAGAATTTATCAAAAGATTGTGCAATAGTGTTCAAGGTAAAGGGGGCAATATTGCCCTGCAAGCTTCCCTACACAGGATGGAGTGGGCCTTAAGGTTAAACCTACCTTTCTACCAAAAATTGTGTCTGAATTTCATTCAACACAAAATATCATTCTACCTTCTTTCTATCCCCCACCTCATCCTGAAAAGTAAGAGGAAAGGCTACACAGACTTGACCCAAAATGTGCACTTAGTTACTACATTTTCAGAATGTCTGAATTAAGACAAGACAATCAACTTTTTGTTAGTTTCTCACGCCATAAATTGGGTATGGCGGTCCCCAAATAAACTTTACCTAGGTGGATCATCCTAGGATTCCCGGAATGATACAGATTAGCTGGAAAAGGGTTCTATGTTCATTCAACCCCAGATTTTAACAGAGTTTTTTGCCGAAATGGTTTCGCCGAAAGAATTAATTGAATTTCTTTTTTTAAATGTATTTGGTGGGTTAAATCCCCAACCCCCCCACCTTCCCTTTTATTCTCTATCCTCCCACCACCCCTACACTGTATATGGCCTTACTCACCCCTCCATATTTTTCGGGAAAAATATTTCAGCAAAAAACTGCGAAAAGAAATAAATGGGCGATGAATTAATGTTGTACCCTGAAAAAGATCCTTCTGAGGGTCTCAGAGCACATTCGACCAGGGGCATGGCTACGTCCTCTGCCTTACAGATTTGTGCGGCTGCAACATGGTCTTCAGTCCACACTTTCACCAAGCATTATAGTCTGGACTCTTCCTCAATCCGGGAAGATGTTTTTGGGAAGGCAGTGTTACATTCTGTACACATAGACCAATAAGTAACTCCTAAATTCTAATTGGATACTGTAATTTCTGACTCCCTCATCCAAAGATGCAAATACTGCATTGGGAGTCTATCATAAGATTAGGAATGCGTTCCTTACCCATGGTAACGTTCTTTCGACTGGATGTTCCTCAAACGTATTCCTCATCACCCCTCCCAGCCTACCCCACAGTAGAATCTCCATGTCATCGCAGTTTACGCTCTTTCGGGGTGAGTAGCTGTCGGCCGTAGCATAAACCAATACATGTAAAAATGGAACTGAAGTTAATGTTCGCTGCGCGTGCTATATACCACAGGGCGCCCTGCTGGAAAAGAATTCTGAAGCAGCTAAAGCTGGATATGGAGAAATAATGAGATGAGGAATAGGTGGGAGGAACATCCAGTCGAAAAAACGTTACCATGGGTAAGTAACTTGGCTTGTATCTGCTTAGATTCACATGTACCCAACCTTCCTCCCCTCATTGGAGTTGAAGGTACATAGACAACCTACACCTTGCTTCACTTTGCTGTACTCTCATACACACTGCATGCTCCGCTTGTCAGAAACAAAACATTCGGAGGACCTCGACACATGAAGGACCATGGGTACAGTAGACGTCACACTAGGAATAGTATTATAGGCACGCCCTGTCAACATCCCTTTTCGAACTTCGAAAGCAAATCATGCAATGCACCACACTAACCACTAGATGTCGGCCAATGCAAAGCATGTCTACCTAATCAGATAGAAGCATCAGAAAGACGATTACAGGTATGTAATATTTGTCAGACGATTACAAGTATATGTTTGATACATTGACATATTTACAATGAGGCTGACTAGGCACAGGCGTAGGGCAACAGATTGACCAAGGAGCAGCATTTTATTGCAGTTTATTTTCAATGTACTGGTTGTCATTTTTTAAATATAAAGCTAATTGTGTTTTTCTTTGTCTGGCTAATCCATAACACTGCAAGTAATTTTGAGCTGCTAGCAGTCATTCCACTCTGACAGCTAAAGTCTATGATGGCCAAACTTGTTTATATGCCTGATATTTTCAAAAGCTTGATTGTTAGGGTGACTTGTTTTTAATAAATCAATAAAAACAAAAATAATAATAAAAGGAAATGCATTCCAAGCCCTCTGTGCTTTAGGTATTTAGTGATTCAGTCATACAACTCTCACAGACACGTATGACAGATATGATGCTCTTTGGTCATTCTTATCCTCCCAAAATGCTGTTTAACATTCAAAACAGCCTAAACATCATTGTTTATATTGGTGCCACTTCACACTATCGGTGGAGTTCTTTCTAATCAATACACACATAAACTATGTTAAGCAATCACTTTTATATTCAAGTACACGAGATGCATTTTTCAAAACCGCTGCAAAAATTAGGATTTTCCCTCCAGAAAAGTAAAGGTTTAAAATGATGCATCATTTTACAATATTAAATGCATGACTATGCTTAAGTCAAGCACAGAGTTCCTACAGGTAGCACTAAATGATGTTCCGTAGCAAGCATTAATTTAGCTCTCCAGCCCCACATTTCAGAGGTCTGTGACCGCCCAAAAGGTGCAACCATGAAATAGTTCATACTATACAGAAGTTAAAATGGAGGAGAGTAAATCTGAATGCACAAGTGTATCAATAAACTTGTGAAAGGATACCCAAAGCCATAGAAGGGTGAGAAAAAAACTGTGTGCCAAAGGCTAGTCTAGCTCTTGAAACTTGCAGCCTCACATGAAGAGTCGGTGATGACTCTAAACACGTGTCAGGCTACTTCGTTATTAAACTCATTGGACTCATGAGAAATCCCTCCTCCTTTGAATTACTTGGAACACCTGTCACTATTGCACTGTTCAGCGCAGTGAGACTGAGGACTGTCTGTGTTCATTTAGGTTCTTAACGGTGGGTGGCATCTGGCAGTGCTCCCACACCCCTCAGCCACCTGCAGCTTTAGCGCTTCACTAATTTCTTCAGTGTACAAGCGCTGTGGACTTTGACTTGTTCTGCCAAACCTGTGTGTGCCAAAGGCACACACTGTTTCACAGATGTAAACATGTCCCATAAAGATATCCATTCAGCCATCTTTACAGAAGCTGCTCAGTGCTAAGCATGCAAATGGCATCCCTGCTCGGTTTATCATGTGTCTTTGATGACATTCTGCTGCATGCTCAGTACTACCTGGAGAACCAACTGCAAAGTGTGTGAACAATGCATAACTGTGATGTTTATAAGTAATCTTTACAATAATTATGTTTTAAATACATGGTAGGACTTTTACTGTGAAACAGTACTTCAAACGACAGCAGGACATCTATATCTATACCCACAAATCTCAAAATGTTCCTATGTATTGTACAATCCAACAAACTTTACGGAGTTAACAAACATTTTAATTTACCGTAAGCGCAAGTTGCCAAGGCCTATAGCCTAAACAACACCCACAAATGTAACAGTGTGCTGGAACGCCCGATCCATTGCTCAATTTTCCTCTTGGAGTTTTGTGTATTTTGAACAATTGCACAAACAGCAAAGATGTAAACGGTATGCGCCACTTCATTTTTTATAAAAGGTACCTGCATTGTGCAGCTACGAGGGATGATGTTCCTCCCCACACATGATTGTTCAGGGTTGCCCTTATCCATTACTCCACCGTGAGAATGTACAGCCAAAGATTCCAAGAAACTTCTCCAACTGTCTTTACTCTACTGAGGTGTTTATGCCAAGGCAGACTTTACAAATAGATTTTGCCATATTTTAATGACGTTCCAGCCCAAGGGATTGGAGGTACATCGAATACAGCTAACGCCAGAGCTGAAACCATGAGAAGGGGGTTCAGTTCTTTTTATTCAACATTTTTATAAGATGTGCCTTTACCACTTGCATATATTTCATCCATTCAATTATGTTGCCTTAATATTACAGACCAGTCTAGGTGCTTCTCGTAGTGTGACAGCAGGCAAGTTGTGAGAGAAACAAGATATTAGCTTTGAAACCAAAATTCCTCGTTCCAACCTTCTCCAACTTGTGTCCAATTGGCAGACAGCTTATGTTCTTATTGCTTCCTCTAAAAGATTGTTTCTGTCCTAACCAAAAGTAGACAATTGGCCATAACAATTACCTCTAGTGCACTTTGCCTTCTCCAAATGTTTGGCAGCAGAGATCTGAAAACACTCTTTCAACTAACATAACATAAAAGATGATAGGCTTAAATTAACAGAGAGGAAGCAATAACTTTCTAATCCCTGCAACCTTAAAAACGTTCTTACAATATTAAGGACCCAAAATGGGGGACAAAATAGGGGTGAAGGGCATAGTTTGGACAACACGGACAGAGTTTGTTGAAGGGGCGGAATCTGGTGAAGGTGCAGGTGAAGGTGCAGAGTCTGGCAGATGCGGAATAAAGTTGAGGGGTGCCTGCATGCCCCTATTTGGGCCTAGGGCAGCAGAAAGCCTAAATATGCCACTGATTTTTATAGATATATATCGATATTTCTGAGGCTTGTGGAATCTGCCTAGATCGCAGGCTATGCATAGGCCGACATCTAGTGGAAGCTGCAGAGTATTACAGTTGTTGTTTTCGAAACTTGAAAAGGGTCGTCGACAGGGCGTTCCAGTAATACTATCCCTAGTGTGACGTCCACCATCGTCGTCGAATGCTATAACGCAGAGTTCTGTTTCAGTTAACGCCATTAATTATTAATGTTATTAGAGCTTGTATTCTTTCTATCCTTTATTAACCGACCCTCAGCAATCATCTTCGGCGGTGAAAAGGACGAATGTCGTCGACAAAGAGCTGACTCGACAACACCCCTTTCTGCCTTGGAAGGACCCAGCGGGCCTCGGCCCAGACAGTAGGAAAGTGGGGGGGTGGACATTTCCACTAAGAGAATGCATATTCCCCTTTTCCCTCTCTATTTTCGCCTAGCTGCCCTGCAATCCAAATATGGAAAATACACCTTTTAAATTCTGCCCCAGTTGCAACAAGAAGTTCCCTTGGAAAGACAAGCACCGGGTGTGCAACCTCTGTCTTGCATGGGGCCACGAAGAGGGAACACTAAAGGACCGAAAAACCAAAAACTGGGCCCACCACGCCATGCAGGCCGAGGCTGCCATGGACGTGAAGGGTGCGTCCAGCGACGGCAGCATAAGCGTCTTTTCGGACGACAAAGGCGATGGGGAACCGACCGATTCCCACGTGCTAGCCCTCGACCCTGTCAGACAGGCCAGCTGCGTTGTTTCAGGGATGACACCCGGCGGCAGTGGAGCACATAAATCAGCCCACACTCAACACATACCCAAGGGCTGAGAGTCGACGACGTCTACACGCCCACACACAGCGTCGAGGGGTAGGTCCACTAGTTCCCTGTCCTCTGGGCACTCAAGATCCCGATCGCCACATGACAGGCCCCCAAAGTCGCGGGACAGCACGGTCGCTGTATCCAAATCATCAGCCGAATGTCGGAAGACGTGGCTTCGGACCTCCCGTCCGCCGAAATGCGACACTCAGCACAAACGTCCAACTCGGCAAAAAGCATCAGGATTTCAAAGATAGCCCATCTGGTGCAAAAGCATGTCCCAGAGTCTCTTGTTAAGGATGGAACTTCCAAAAAACACTCTTCCAAGAGTCAACATTCTCATAAAGAGAAAACTAGTACACCAAACAAGTGGGAAAGACTTTGCTTCTCAAGGAGAGGAGACCGTAGCAGCAGCCTTGAAAAACAAGGGCCAGCCTACTCCAATAACACCACAAACTCCTTTGACTATACCAAGTTCCTTTCAGTGGACCTCAGATGACATTGATAGGGTGATGAGACGAATGACATTAATGGCAGATTATTTTGAGAAAAATCCCCAGGCTGTGCAGAGCTTACAAAACATGCCACCAACTAGTGGCACCATGTCTTCATAACCCCCAGCAAAGAGGCCACGTCCAGACACCCTTCTAGTTACCTGTCGGCAAGACCCAGTCCAAATTGATCTCTATGATCCAAATACATACTATGAGGAGATTGAAACCCTAGAGGAGACGGACCAATACTACAGTGAAGAGGTGTGCATAACTTACCCTCGCCCGTCAACCTAGACCTATCAGTGGCAGATTCACCGGTGGACAACCAACTTCAGAATGACATGCTCTTAAAAACAGCCAAGCATTTCCAGATTCAGACCCAGGAGACGCAATTAAACAAGGATTTTGTAGAGGACATTTTGGGGGACAGGAAGGCTGTTACCCAATTTATACCTATTCTACAGACTATTCAAAGACGAATCCAACCCTCTTTAGAGACTCCTAGCCAAACGCGGGCGGTAAACCCGCATATTGAAAAGATGTTCCGCCCTGCGCCCACAGACCCACTGTACATCAGGGGACAATTAAGACCAGATTCACTAGTAGTGACCACAAGACAGAAAAGGGCAGGAACGCCTCTAGCCTCATCGGAAGGGTTCCATGTGTTAATATCCCCGCAAAAATATCGCCATACAAAAATATTGCCATCATTTTGTGGCGATATTAAGGCATGGAACCTGCAGGGGACACCCCTGCAACCCCTGTATTATTTTAAAAGAAGCAGGGGGCACCCCCGCCACCCTGCTCCCAAAAAACCCTTATATTATCCCCACTAAAAATATCGCCTATGGCCGTTCCCGACGACCATATATACAGCGATATTTTTGGTGGGGATAATATCACCTGATACCATCGGAAGCACCCCCCTGATAAAGAGAGCAAGAAGCTTTACACTCCCGGGAGAAAAGTGGCAACCACAGTAGCTTTTCAAACAAGAATTGCCAACAACACCACTTTATTGGCAAGTTACAACTGCCACAAGTGGGAGAAGATTGCAACCCTAATGGCCTCGGCTCCAGAACCTCTAAAGTCACGACTGTCCCCTGCAGTAGCAGAAGGAAAGGCAGTGTCAAACTGCATCCTAAAAAATAGCTTGGATGCCACAGACCATGCGGGCCGAATAATCGCTGAGGGGACACTCTTAAAACGCCATGCATGGCTTTGCCAATCAGGATTTAAACTGGAAACACAGGCAACACTCCTCAACATGCCTATCGAACTGAATGTCCTATTCGGTAAATCGGTTGAGGATGCTTTAAAATCTGCTAAAGAAGAGTATGAAACTCTTAAATCACTAGGCCAGCTAACTAATAAACCACCAGGCCAAAGAGGCGGAAACAATTTCCGTCGCTTTCGAGGACAGAACTCGCGAAGAGGTGCCGGATATAGCCAAAATCAAAGCTCATCCTGAGGTTCCAATCGGAGACAAACCTCTCAAGGCTTCCAAAGGGGCCAGCGTAGATTTCACGGCTGGGGAAGGTCATCCACTTCCAGAGGTGGAGCAACACCTCCGAAACAATGACCACCCTCTTCAGGTCCCCTCCCATGCCTCTCCAGTAGGAGGGCGTATTACACACTTCACCCACGCATGGGAGGGGATCACATCGGACAAGTGGGTGTTCTCAACCGTAGTGGGCGGTTATTGCGTGGAGTTACTTCAGTGACCCTCAAACCATCCCCTGCGCCAAAAGACAACCACAAAGGAGGAGCAATACATCCTTCTAGAAGAGGTTGCAATGCTGCTGCTCAAGGACGCCATCGATATTGTCCCAGCGAACGAGGTAAACAAGGGTATCTATTCAATCTACTTCCTTGTGCCAAAGAAAGATCTAACAATGCGCCCAGTATTAGACCTCCGCCCTCCAAACACCTATATAAAGCCACAAAAATTCTGCATGACAACGCTACAGGGAGTAATCCCACTGCTAAAGCGGGGGGACTACATGGCAATCTTGGATATGAAAGATGCCTATTTTCATATTTCAATCTTTCCAGCACACAGAAAATTCATTCTTGCGTTTCAAAATTGCAAACCAGCACTAACAATTCAAGGTGATGCCCTTCGGAATAGGATCCGCTCCAAGGGTATTCGCCAAGGTACTGGCAGTGGTGGCAGCGCACCTGCACAGGTAAACAATCCCAGTGTACCCCTACCTCGACGACTGGCTGATCACAGGGGAGTCACCCCAAATTTGCAGGCAAAATACACCAAGAACAATAAACCTTCTTTTCTAATTGGGTTTCTCAATAAACGAGAACAAATCAAGCCATGTGCCAAACAAGACCAAACAGTTCCAAGGAGCTATCATAAACACTGAAGAAGGGCTGGTCTTTCCGTCAAAGGAAAGAATCCAAAACATGCTACTGCAAATACCTCAGTATCAAGCAGGTCACCAGATAAGCGTACGCAAAGCTATGCGTTTGCTAGGCATGATGGCATCTTGCATTTATCTGGTCCCACACGCACGTTTGCGCATGTGCCCGATGCAGGAGTGGTTGGCGAAACAGTAGTCTCAGGCAAGTGGTCAGTGGGACGATCTAGTGGTTGTTTCGCCAACACTAGTACAAGCCCTTCGCTTGTGGACAAGGGAGAATCTGTTGAAGGGAAAACACTTCAACGATCCGGCGGTCCAAGCGACAGTTACAACAGATGCATCACTCTCCGGGTGGGGGGCACATCACCTTTATCTCACAGCACATGGTCTCTGGACTCACATCATGGCACAGAACCATATCAACCTGCTGGAACTTCTAGCGGTAATCAAAGCGCTTCAAGCATTCGAAGCACAGCTGACAAATAAGTCAATACAGATCCTAACCGACAGCACCACTGCTATGTTTTACATCAACGAGCAGCGGGGCACACATTCTCCATATCTGTCCAGACTAGCACAGAAAATATGGAAATGGGCACTCAGACGGGGGATGTTCCTAAGTTTACAACATGTTACAGGGGAACTCAACACGCTAGCAGACTCACTAAGCAGAGATACCCTACCGGAAGAATACAAATGGCGACTTCACGCAAGCGGTGTAGATCACATCTTCTCACAGTGGGGTTACCCCACGCTAGGCTTGTTTTCTACAAGGGAAAACAAGCAATGCCCAGACTTCGCGTCCATGTTTCCCCAACCAGGACTCCAAGGGGAACGCCCTATGGATGAGTTGGTCAGGGACATTTGCTTACACTTTTCAACCAACTCCTCCAATGAACAGGGTGGTGAACAAAATTCACAGAGAACAGATGACACTCATCCTAGTTGCTCCTATGTGGGTGAGATAACCATGGTATCCACATCTGTGCAAACTGGTGATGTGCGATCCCATCAAACTCCTGTGCCAGACTGATTTGCTGACCCAGCATGGGGGAATAACATTACACCCTCTACCTCACTCAATGAACTTGGCAGCTGGTATCCACATCTGTGCAAACTGGTGATGTGCGATCCCATCAAACTCCTGTGCCAGACTGATTTGCTAACCCAGCACGTGGAATAACATTACACCCTCAACCTCACTAAATGAACTTGGCAGCATTGCTCCTGGGGTCATAGAGTTTGGACATCTAAATCTACCACAGAGGTGTATGGATATCCTCAAAGAGGCACGGAAACCAAACACCAGACACTGTTATTTCGTCAAGTGGAGGATATTTGTAATTTGGTGCCAATCTAAACAAATAAACCCCATAGAATGTACTCCATCCCACATTCTTCAGTGGGATGGAGTACTTAGTATTTAACTATATAAAGGTTCACCTAGCGACTTTATCAGCTTACACCACCTCTCACAAGAAATTATCATGGTGGAAGGTTCCTTTCATTAAAGCATTTATGGCGGGAGTAAAGAGACTCCACCCTCCTATTTCAAACCCACGTCCAGGCCGGGGTCTCAATGTAGTACTTGCAAAGCACATGGGACCCTCCTTTGAGCCTATGCATGTCAAGCCTTAAACACCTCACATATAAGACTGCCTTTTTGGTGGATATTGCTTCCATAAGAAGGGTTAGTGAACTTCAAGCATTGTCAGTGCAGGACCCATTCTTTGTCATCCACAATGACAAATTGGTGTTACGAACACACCCACGGTTTTCACCTAAATTCATTTCCAAATTTCATGTAAACCAATCCATTGAGCTACCAGCCTTATTTCAGACCCCAACAAGCTCAGCTGAGAGAAAACTCCATACAATAGATGTAAGGAGGGTGGTCCTTTACTATGTAAACAAGACCAGACCGCTCAAGAAAACAGACCAACTGTTTGTCTCCGTAGCACCAGGTAGAGAAGGGGACTGCATTTCCAAGAATGCCACCTCCAGATGGATAGTCAGATGCATACATCTCTGTTACTCTTTATCATGCAAGACACTGCCTTTCACTCCAAGAGCACACTCCACAAGGGGTGCAGTAGCTACTTTGGCCTTTATTGCAAATGTCCCGCTAGACACAATTTGCAAAGCAGCTACATTGAGCACAGTACACACTTTCACTAAGCACTACTGCATTGACACGCATTCTAAAGCAGATACACCGGTGGGACAAGCAGTTCTAAAACATCTGTTTGCCGCTGGACCTTCTCACAACCCACCACCTTCTCCTAACACTGCTCGCTAATCTATGCATAGCATGTGATCTAAGCAGATTCCTCAAGCCTCAGAAGGGATACATTACTCACCGTTATCGTATTTCTGATGCTTGTATCTGCTTAGAATGAATTGCGCCCACCCTTCCTCCTCTTGGAGAGAAGGTGCATGGATGATTATGAGCTTGTCTGATACATATCTGCTTGGATACACCTGTACTCACGCTACACTTCATGCTACCTCATGTCAGAAACAAAACATTCAAATGGATTGTCCGCCAACGTATTCCTCATCTATGACATGTAATGTCCACAGCTGTGCTGCTTCTGAATTTTTTTTTGGCAGAGGGCGCCCTTGCGTCGTTGGTGTCGGGTCGATGTCCCTCGAAGGCCTCCGTCGAGGGTGACGTCATCGGATGTTATGAGTAGCATGCAAGGCGCCCGTAGCCTCAGTTCTGTTTTTTCTGCAAACATGTTTGCTTCGAGAGCTCGGCGCGCCTCGTGTTTCCTATTGCATTTGGTATTATGTCGTCTTCTTCTACCCCGACGACCCCGCGGTCTGGCTTCAAGAAGTGTCGGGACTGCGGATACAAGATGTCCATCACGGACCCGCATCGTATTTGCTTGTGGTGCCTGGGTGAGGACCACGCTATGGACGACTGCTCGAAGTGCCAGTCGTTGACTGCCAAGGCCTAGCAGGAACGTAAGGGGAAATTGAAGGTAGGCTGCGTATCCAAACCCCGTAAATCTAAGTCTGCTGGTCTGTCGGCCGACAAGTCGAGAGGAGACTCCAAGTCGGAAGAAGTCCAAACGCTCCAGGTCCCATAGTGGTTCGCGCCACTCTTCGTCGAGGCGGTCCAGGAAGCGGAGTCATCGTTGGATGGTGCCTACTCGAAAAGGTGACCTGCCCCACTAAATCCTCGACCCCAGAGGAGTGGGATTCTTTTCGGGATCACATGTTGCAGCTTTTCCAATCTCAGGGCACAGTTCCGTCCGCGCCTTCGCTAGAAGTCGGCAAGGAACGGTCTCGACCGGCTACTCGTGCGCCTTCGGGCCCGGGTGGATGGCATGTTAAGCATCGGGAGCCTTCGAGGCCCCGTTCGGACAAGGCATCAGGGAATCGCCAGAGACGTTCCAGGTCGCAGTCTTTCTCCAACGAAACCGTCGAAGCCTGCGAAACCGTCGAAGCCCTTGAAGGTGTCCAGTGTGTCTGTCAGGTCTTTACCCCCGGTCAGGCCCTCGAAGCCGTTGGCGCCATTGTCGACGCAATGCCGTCGGTGCCAGCTGGGTAGATTTTTCCGGTGGAAGTCGCTGTGGCTGTGGATCCTCCAAGGAAGGCTACTTCTAAGTCTGTGAAGCATGTCCCTGATAAGAGGTGTACTCCTCTCCCAAGGAAGGACTTTTTTCAGTCCCTCCAGAATATTTGAGGATGAAGAAAGGTCTGATGAGGATGTAGGTCCGTTTGGTTTTCCATTTGGGACGCCTAATGTTCCAGAATGTCTCATTTCCGAAGAGAGTCGGGTGGAGGATCTGTGTCAGTCTTTGCATGATGCCAGTGGACTTGACACTTCTCCTGAGATGGAGTTTGGTAAGCCGGATCCTGGAGATCATGCCGACTCGTCTTATCAGAGATTAATGTTGAGGGTTGAGTACCTGGGTTGGTCCAGGGCTCTGGTGCAATTTGATCAAGATGATCTTACCAACATCTTGGATCAGGATCCGTCCACTGACCCGGTGTTGCCATTTCATGTGGCATTGCAAAAGAGGGTGGCTGCTACTGGAATGCGCCAGAGACTATTCCGGCAGTTAACAAGTCATTATCGAAGAAATACCGCCCGTCCAGTAGCGACCCCGGCTACCTGTCTACATACCCCACTCCCGAGAGTTTGGTGGTTCAGGCGGCTAGGGCCACCTTATAACAGGCAGCGTACCCTACCATCCCTCCTTATAGGGACGATAAGCCCATGGGTGGATGGACACGTAAGGTATTTTCTGCTCGGAGTATGGCGCTGAAATCGGCCACCTCCACTTGTGCCTTAGCAAAGTTTTCACGCAATCTGTGGAATATCATTTCGCTAGCGACTGAGCATATTCCCAAAGGGGAAGAAAGGGATGGCTTTCTAGCTATTGTGAAGAATGGCAAGGATGCCATATGTGAATCCCTTCAGTGTGGGTTGGACACTGCGGATAGTATTGCAAGGTTCATGGCTACAAGCACCGTGATGCGCAGATTTGCATGGTTGCAGAAGTCAGGTTTTGCACCAGATGTGCAGGCCTGTCTTCTCAACATGCCCTTTGACAGGTCTCATCTTTTTGGCAGCAAGGCTGACGAGAGCCTTGAGAAGTTGCAGACCTCCAAAGCAGCTGCCAAATCTTTGGGCGCAGCTGTTCCACAACCTCAGCCTTTTCGTCCTAGGGGACAGCATTGGAGGGGTGGTTCCTTTCGTTATTACTCCTCATTTGGAAAGGCGAGAGGGATGGCCAGTCAAAGGGGCCAGCGTGAGTTCCCTCATGGTGGACGTGGTAGGGGGTGCTAAAGCCTCTCAGGCAGCTGCCTCTTTGCCATCAGGCCCTGCCGCAGCCGCTTCAAAACCGCTCTGAGGCCGTGAGTCATTGTTCACCGGTTGGGGGCAGACTGTCTCAACAGGGAAGAGTGGCAAGCCATTACTTCAGATGCGTGGGCTCTGGAAACAATAGCCCACAGCTACTGCCTCCCTTTTCTCTGCCGGCCTCACGACAATCCACTGGGGAAACACTCTTTAAAGGTTCCGGATCCGCTCCTTGTGCAGGAGATTTTGACCCTGCTGGAGAAAGGCGCTATAGAACCAGTGCCTGTGGCGGAGAGGAACAAGGGTTGGTATTATCCATATTTTTTTATTCCCAAGAAGGACGGAGGACTGAGACCCATCTTGGACTTAAGATACTGGAACAAGTTCCTCAGGAAGGATAAGTTCAATATGGTCACTCTTTCTCAGATCCTTCATGCCCTCCAACTTCCGGATTTGTTGCTTTCATTGGACCTGCAGGATGCTTATTTTCATGTGCCATACCGTCTCAACCACTGGAAATACCTGAGGTATGCAGTTGCCGGCACGCACTATCATTTATAGGTCCTGCCCTTGGGTCTCACCTCTGCCCCGAGGGCCTTCACCAAGTTCATGGTGGTAGTGGCAGCGCATCTCAGGAGATGGGGGGGATTCATGTCTACCCCTACCTGGATGATTGGCTGACCAGGGCGCGTTCTCCTGAACAAGCCTTGGATCATCTCAGCGTCACCTGCCACTCCCTTCACAAGCTGGGCTTCTCCCTCAACTTCAAGAAGTCGCATAAGACACTTTCCCAATAGCTCCAGTACATAGGGGCTGTGTTAGACACGTCCTTGAGGATGTGCTTGCCACCCAAGGTGAGGGCTCAGCACATTCTTCAGCCCAGAGTCTTCCAGCTTTCAAATTCTTAAGGTTGCTCGGCCTCATGGCATCCTGCATTTTTCTGGTGCCTGAGGCACGATTGAGAATGAGATCCCTTCAGTGGGCTCTTTGGACTCAATGGTCCCAGTTCTCGGACAAGATGTCGAATCTCCTTCATGTTCCGATCTCGGTCCCGCAGGAACTTCTGTGGTGGGCCAGCGAGAAAAATCTCATGAACGGAGAGCCTTGTTTGGCAACCATAGACGGATGTCACGCTAGTGACGGACGCTTCCCTTTCGGGGTGGGGAACTCATGCCAACGATTTGTCTCCATCGGAGTCCAAACTACACATCAATCAAGACTGAGATTCTACTTATCCGCACACCCACTCCCTCCTTCCCTGCAGCTCTCTGGCCGGCCTCCCTTGGCCCTCTTCCTGCGCCTACCTGCAAAGCAAAAAACCTTGGAGTCATCTTCGACTCCACACTCTTTCTCTTCTCACATCTCTGACGTTTCTAAGAAGTCACACTACCAGCTACACCTCCTCAGAGGTATCCTTCCCTTCCTCTCCTTCCCCCAGAAGCTCACTGTCTCCAGAGCCCTGGTTCTCTCGAGGCTGGACTACTGTAACAGCCTCTATCTAAATCTTCCTTCCTCTACTCTCCGCCCTTTGCAACTTATCCAGAACAGGACTGCAAGACTTGTCCTTGGCCTCAAGCCCAAGGACCGTATCTCTTCAGGACTGAAATCACTACACTGGCTCCCAGTGGCTGCGAGGATTAAGTTCAAAACCCTCTGCATTGTCCACAAGGGGGCCTTGGGCCAAAATACCTTCAACTCTCTCTTCCGAAATATCTTCCTTCTCGAGCTCTTCGCTCATCCACCTCCAACTACCTCAGGGTCAGCCGCTTCTCCAAGCAACGAGCTGGGGGTGGATCTCTCTCCGCAGCAGGGGCCTCCCTCTGGAACAGCCTTCCTGCCTCCCTGAAACTTGAGGAGAACCATCTCCGGTTCAGGAAGCACCTCAAAACCTTCCTCTTTGCCTCCGCTTTCTCTCCCTCTCTCCCCTGCTAAAAACACTGAACCTGGACTGAATCTGCTACCGGGCCACTCTCCGATCTCTGTCCCTGGCCCTGCCACTCTTCCCTCAACTGCCTACCTGCACTACGGGACTGTCTCTGTATCGTACAGACCCTTCTCCCGGCACTTACCTTGCACTTGCCACCAGCTGGCCCTATTATTTATCTTGTATTCTACTAACCATGTACAGCACTTTCCCCCTCTCCCTTCCCCTTGCACTTTTTCCCAGTCCCCTCTACCCTTGCACTTGCGCGATCTGAATGACACCTGGCCTAGTAGGATTGTTGTCTGTCTCCCCTTGTTACCCCCCCTGCCTCGTCGCGCCTTGAAACACTTGTGTATAGGCGCGTTAAAAATGCCATATCATATAAAACATATCATAGATATCATATCTTTTGGAGTTGAGAGCAATCAGGGTAGCACTAAAGGCTTTCCTGACGTCTGTAGGGGGGGAAGAATGTTCGAATAATGACAGACAACACAGTGGCAATGCAGGGTCACTACCTCTATGCAGGGAGGCAATGCAGCTCTGTTTCTGGGAGATTTAAGAAGGAATCTCCCTATCAGCGGTTCATCTAGACTCTGATCCTTCACGCATGGTTTCTGAGAGGTTGAGATATAAAGATTGGGACCTCCCGGATGACGTGATGGAGGTGTTGCTTTCGGCTAGGCAGCCCGCAACAAACTCACTGTACCGTTGCCGTAAGATTTGAGACTGGTGCAGAGGAAAAGAATGTTGATACTTTTCAGTGCTCAATTCCAGAGGTTCGTTCCTTCTTGCTTTTTTTGGCCCACAGGGGTCTTCAGGTAGGAACCATTAAAGGTTACCTAGCAGTGCTTTCTATCTTTAAGCACTCGTCCGAAGAATGCTCTTATATTAAGATTTCACTGATCACTCCGTTTTTGAAAGGGTTCACAAATGTGTTTCCACCGTCGCCTTTTCAGGTGCCGGTCTGGGACCTTAATTTGGTTTTGAAATTTCTGATGGGTGCTCATTTGAACCTTTGCACTCTTGTCCGTTAACATTGTTGACATTTAAGACTGTTTTCTTAATTGCAGTTACATCTGCTCAAAGAGTGAGTGAGTTGCAGGCACTTTCTTCTAAGCCACTCTTTACTTTGTTCCACAAGGACAGGGTTGTATTGAGAGTACATCCGTCCTTTCTACCTAAGGTACTGTCAGAATTTCATTTGAGTCAGAAGGTGGTACTCCCCGCCATCTATCATCCTCCTCATCCTAGTAAGGAAGAGGAACGGATCCATAGGTCGGATCTTAGGAGAGCCTTGAGCTTTTATCTCTCCAGAATGGCCAAATTCAGAGTGGATGACCAGCTCTTTGTGGGGTATGCTGGACACCGATTAGGACAGGCTGTTTCTAAGCAGACCTTGTCCAGGTGGATCATCCTCACTATTTCGGAATGCTACCGGTTGGCTGGCAAGGACCCTCCTGAGGGCTTGCAGGCTCATTCCACCAGGGGCATAGCTACTTCGACAGCCCTGCAGAGGGGTGTGCCAGTGAAAAACATCTGGTTCGCTGCAACATGGTCTTCCATACACACGTTTGTTAAGCATTACACCCTGGATACTTCCCATACTCAGGATGTTGCCTTTGGTAAGGCAGTACTTTACTCTGCCATTTAATTGGGTATATCTAAATTCTTTTCCCTCCTGATGAGGAATACGCTGGAGGACACAATCCATTCGAAGAACAAGTTACTTACCAAACTGGTAACGTTCTTTCGACTGGATGTTCTTCCAATGTATTCCTCATTGCCTACCCCTCTCAAGAATTTCCCATGCCCCTACAGCTTTCGTTCCTGCAAGACTAAGTGCAGTCGATGCTGTATTATGGGCACGTGTGCATTGTGAAGGGGGAAAAACATGAACTGAGGCTACGGGTGCCGTGCATGCTACTTATAACATCCGATGATGTCACTCTCGACGGAGGCCTTCGAGGGCGATCAACCCAACGCCATCGACGCAAGGGCGCCCTCTGCTGAATATTTTCCCAAGCAGCACAGCTGTGGACATTACATGTCATTGATGAGGAATACGTCAGAGGAACATCCAGTCGAAAGAACGTTACCAGTTTGGTAAGTAACTTGTTCATCTGAGGGACCTTGACACATGACGGACCATGGGTACAGTGGACGTCACACTAAGGATAGTATTACTGGCACGCCCTGTCGACCTCCATTTTCGAATTTCAAAAACAACAACCGTAATACTCTGCAGCTTCCTCTAGATGTCGGCCTATGCACAGTATGTGAATCTAAGCAGATACAAGCATCAGAAATACGATTATTACGGTGAGTAATATATCCCATATATATATCTAATGCTTGTGGATCTGCTTCGAATCACATGCTTTGCATATGCCGACATCTAGTGGAAGCTGCAGAGTATTACGGTTGTTGTTTTTGAAATTCGAAAATGGAGGTCGACAGGGCGTGCCAGTAATACTATCCCTAGTGTGACATACCATGTACCCATGATCCCTCATGCATCTAGGTCCCTCTGATTGTATTTTTCCACCATCGTGGATAGTTATCGCAGAGTCCCATAACAAAGCTACTTTGGAAGTTAATACCTCTTAATTTAACTTGCCAGTTACCGATCAACGCACCTTCTCGACAGCTGACCTTCGGATCCATCTCAGCGTCTGATTTTCGGAGTCCGAGACAGATTTTTGTTCCAACAACGGCCTTCGGTCTACACCTGGCGTCTGCCTATCAGTAGGGAGAGCGGGCAGACTGATCCATTTTGTCCTAAAGAATGCTGGCCCCCATTCTTAGTCTCTAGTGCCTTTTTCTTACTGCCTCTTCATCCACATATTACTATGGAATGTAGTCCGTTTAAATGTTGCCCTAAATGCAATTGGAAGTTCTTCTAGTGCGTAACCACTGCCTTCCCTGTGATCACTTAGAATGCCGCTGTGCATCTTGCAAGCCCTTTAGGCCGAAAATCCTCAAGGACCGCCGAATAAAGCGTTGGGTGGCACACACCATGATGGCAGAGTCTGAGTCCTCTGTGGATCACGAAGGCTGAGGCAGCCAAGACTCTGATTGAGAGCTCAAAGACATTACTAAGGAGGCCTGCGGTTCCCGCGTGCCTGTCCCCAGCCTCAAAAGGCAGTCGCAACGTGCTATGAGGAAGGCCTCTGGCGCCGACGGCGCACACACTACACCAAAGCACATACCCCAGGGATGTTCCTTCAACAGAGCCGTTGAAGGAAGGCTGCAAACCCGTGGTAGGTGCCTCTCGACCTACTGACCACCGCTGACAAAGCCCTCTGTGTTGCCGCAACCACGCTTACCACAAGGCGTTCAAAAAAGTACTCCGGCAATGGGTGTGCATAAACCCCTTTTGGCGGATGAGGGGAAAACGCTGAAACAGCCGTAGAAAAAATCAAAAACTCATCTGTCCTCCGAAAAACACCAAAAAAACCTCATGTTCATTAGAAACCGATCCCATGTGCCTCTGAGGACTATGAAGAAGCTGGTTCTCTGCTCTCTCCATCCCTACAGAAGAAACGGCCTAGGTAGAGCTTTGTAGAAACCCTTAAAGTTGCTTCAGACACAGTAGTATTCCAACTGGCTGAAACTCCAAGAACTGGGATATGGACTCGAACAAGATTTGAGGAAACCATGGATAAGGTATTTTCATTTGTCGACTTTATGCAAAAGTTCCCTCTCATACAAAAGACAGGGGAGCAATTCTGTGAGCCCAGAGGCCCTACTCAGCCCCAGCGCCCGTCGCCCCCCACTCCTACCCCTACCATCACATCCATTCATGCCTCTCAAGACCCTTAACAGGGTGAACAGTCTCAACACGGAGATGGCCAATCCAATCAGGCAGATCGGGACATTTGGGTTGTCGATCAGGATGATCCCAATCAAGATCCCGACGATACTTACCTACAGGATCAGGATGACACAGATCTCATTTTACAGATCAAACTGACGCTGGGGCGATCAAAAGTGGTCATACTTCGCCCATAGCTGACCAACTGCTCTATAATGAGTTGCTGAAAAAAGCAACTCACCATTTCGGCATACAAACGGAGAAAACTACCCCTGAGGGCACTGATTATGTCGAGGACATTCTCAATGCTTAGTCCGGTTATTCCTCTATTTGAATCTATCAAAAAAAGGGTCTCTCCATCACTGTCGACTCCCTCACTCATGAGGGTCATAAACCCGAGGGTGTAGAAGATATTTAAACCATCGCCATCTGATCCACTTTATATCCGGGGACACCTGAAGCCAGATTCTTTTAGTCGCTACCACCAGGAAGAGAGCTGGTGTTGCACTCTCCACATCTGAGGCGCTCCCGATTAAGGAATGCAAACAGCTCTACACACTGGGCAAGCATATTACTACTTCTGGCACATTTATGACCAGGATAGCTAACAACAATACACTGCTGCTCGCCAGCTATAACTGCATCCAGTGCGATGAGGTCATCAAACACTGACTCCGTACCAGAACCTGCTATGCCAAAAAAGAACACGAAAGCACTAAACACTGTGCCAGATTTCCAACAAGCCTTTTGTACAAAGAGGAGTGTTTAATATGTGCCACACTTTTCAAGCGCAGGGCTTCAACTGACCAAACCAATCTGGTTCAGGAACATCTGGTACCTCCTTCTACAGCCCCCAGGGCCAGTCATCCTCCTACCAATACCAGCAGATAGGGTTTCGCTGTGGAAAAGGGCGGGCAGGTTTGCAGCCTCTAGAGGCGCAGCAACCCCTGCCGCCAAATGGTGGGCCGATTCACATTCCCTCCGATGCATTCCAGATTGGTTGTCGCATAACACACTTTGCCCAGCACTGGGAGTGAATAGCTTCAGATCGCTGGGTACTCCACACAGTGGCCAAGGGATACTCTATAGAGTTCCTAGAAAAACCCTGCCACCATCTACATCGAGTGAGAAAAATGTCCTCAGAACATTTCAGCATTCTACAAGAAGAAATAAAAATAATGCTTCAAAAAGGAGCAAAAGAACTGGTGCCCTTTCTGGAGGACAATCAAGTTATTTATTCAATGTACTTAATTGTTCCAAAGAAAGATCTAACAATGTGCCCAGTGCTGGACAAGCGACCTGTGAACACGTAGGTCAAGCCACAAAAATTTAGGAAGTCATCCCACTACTAAAACTAGGGGATTACATGGCAACATTGGACATGAAAGAAAGAAGCATACTTTCATATTTCAATGTTGCCAGCGCACAAAAAAATACTGGATTCAAATTGGGAGACGAGCACTACCAATTGAAAGTGCTACCATTCAGCATTGCATCAGCACCCAGGGTATTCACCAAGATCCTAGCTGTAGTAGCTGCCCATTTGTGAAGGCAGTCAATTCCAGTGTAGCCTTACATAGATAACTGGATGATTACCCGGGACACACCCCAGAGGTGCCTAGAAAACGCACAACAATCAATCAATCTGTTGTTCCAATTGGGCTTCTCTATAAACGAAAAGAAGTAGAGTCTAGTGCCCAGCCAGATAAAACTGTTTCTGGGGGCACTGATCAAAACAAACAAAGGATTAGTCTTCCCCTCTGAAGAGAGGGTCCAAAACATGTTGTTTCAAACACCTTCATATGTAGCTGGTCGTCGGATGCCGGCACAAAAGGCAATGCCCTGCTAGGAATTATGGCTTCCTGCATCTACTGAGTGCCACATGCCGGACTGCGCATGCGTCCAATGCAAGAGTGGTTAGCGAAAAGCTGGTCGCAAGCAAGCGGGTTGTGGGACGATCTAGTGGTGGTTTCGCAACCTCTGGTTCAATCTGCACAATGCTGGACCAGAAACAATCTGTTAAAGGGATAGCCTTTCAATGCACCAGCGATCGGGGCCACTCTTACAACAAACTCGTCAATGACAGTGTGGGGAGCTCACTTCATCCATCACATTGCTCATGGGGTGTGGTGTTACGCTCACCTGGCTCCCACAGAGGCGTCGATCTGGGCTGGACTGCTGCGGTCTCCACCAATGTGATGCGTACGGCCGAGATGACGGACTGGACTGGCCCACCTAGCTTCGTTTGCTTGGCCCGGAGGAATATTCTTCTGATGATTTGAAAAGATGAGCTCTCCATCCTGCATTGAGCGCAGGGGCGCGTAGATAACCAGTTGCTTCACTGGCTCGAAGGAATTGGTGAGTTCCAGGACATTATTGACTCTGATATTCCCGGCAAGACGCCGTAAGTATGTAGTTAGTAAGAGTTTAAATGCCTGACTTTGACTCTTGTCCGATTTCTTGCAGGTTGCAGCTTGACCCTACTGAAGAGTTCCTCGTGGCAACCGGTAATGTTCTGGTAAGGATTTGTATTATCCAACAAAGTTCGATAAAACAATGTCCATATGTAACCTGTTGCTTTCTCCCTCATTCAGGCGCTGAGAGAAAGTATGAAGTCTCAGGGAATAATGCCTCCGGCGGTAAAATCAGGCAAGTCTTTTGTGGTGAGGAGGGTTCCCCTTGTTAGTCCCTTGTTTCACCTTGCTGTCCTTTTGTTTCCCTTTAGGGGCTGGGGTTCGGCTAGGATGCAGTGGAAGCTGCGCCGACCCGTGAAGAAGAATAGTACCCCCGGTGGTAAAATCAGGTAAGTCTATGGGGGTATTCCTCTGTGTATTCCCTTGGCTCACCTTGCTGTTCTTGTCTTCTCCTTAGGTGCCGGAGTGCGGCGGGAACATGCAGGAGGATGCGGTGAAATGAGAAGATGCTGCGAAGGCCGGTGAGTTCAGCGCGGCGCTGCAGCAGGCGAGGCGACGCGCATAAAATAACCTCTTTCTTCCAGCTCGAAGGCGCGATGGATCGGGAATTCAGGTAAGGATCAAAGGTATTGCTCTTGTTCTAACCTTTTCTCCTTCTTTCTCCCTTTTTCTAGGAGCTCCAAACTCGAGGCGGGCGTGGCAGAAGACTGGATGCAGACTTGCAGGCACGGTGAGCGTTACGCTGCTGGATGCAGAATAACGCGAAGCGTGTGCTGCTCTTCGGGCGTGGTTTAAATAGCCTCCAAAGTAGTCCCAGGTAAGTATTCCTCCCCAGCCCCACCCGAGTAAAAAATAGTACCTAGGTAAAATAGTCCCTTCCAAGCCTCGTTTGGCTTGGAGCTCTAGCAGCATGGTCTGCATCAGGTAAGTTTGCAGCATGGTCTGCATCAGGTAAGTTTTAATCTATGAGCCTGGCGCCTATGGCGCCAGGACTGACTCTCCATATGAGCCTGGCGCTTCCGGGGTTGCTGGACTTGGTCTGGGTCCCCGGGGGTAGGCATTATGACATGTGGACACAGGCACTGACCAGGAAACATATCAACCTTCTGGAACTGCTAGCAGTCCTCAAAGCACTTCAAGCCTTCAAAACTCAGTTAGCACACAAAACAGTCCTAGTCCTAACAGATAGCACCACAGGCCATGTTTTATATAAACAAACGGGAGGGGACAAACTCTCCAGGGCTATTCATACTAGCCCAGAACAACTGGCTGTAGGCACTAAATTACAACATCTTCCAGGGGAACTCAAGTCTGTGGCAGACGGGCTAAGCAGAAGCGCAATGCTACCCCCAGAGCACGAGTGGCAATTAAACAAAGACGTGCTAAACGTCGTCTTCTGAAACTCGGGGTTCCCAGAAATAGACCTCTTCGCCTCTCTGGAGAACGCACAATACCCAGATTACGCATCCAGGTTCCCCCAGAAAGGCTCCAAGGGGAATGCATTACTGATGAATTGGTCAGGGAGATTCGGTAAGCTTTTTCCCCCAACACCACTTCTCAACAAAATAGTCCACAAGCTACACCGAGAGCAAGTAACACTGATCCTAATAGCTACCATGTGGGCATGACAGACCTGGTTCTCCCACCTTCAAATGATGTCCCTGTGTCCTCCCATGAAACTGCCTTGTCCAGACAATCTGGTAACTCCGGATCAATGGCCAACGCTACACCTATACGCTCAGACATTGAACTTAGCAGCTTGGCTCCTGAGGTCATAGAATTGAGTCACCTAAACCTAGATGAAAGATGCATGAAAATACTCAAAGAAGTACGTAAACCTAACACACAGCACTGCTACTTTAACAAATGGAAATGATTTGTGTTATGGTGCAAAACACAGTCTCGCAATCTATCTGACTGTTCACTGTCTAACATGGTCAACTACCTTTTATATCTTCTTGACTCAGGATTGGTCTTTAACTCTCTCAAAGTACACCTAGCGGCTCTCTCCGCTTACACCACATCTCAAAGTAAGATTTTGTGGTGGAAGGTGCCAATAGTTAAAGCCTTCATGGAGAGTGTTAAGAAACTCTGTACCCTCCAGGGTCATGGGGAACCGCATTCGGGTCTCTGCACAAGGCTAACCTTAAACATCTGACATATAAAACAGCCTTGCTTATAGCCATTACCTCTGTCAAAAGGGTCTGTGAACTACAGGCTCTTTCAGTACAAGACCCCTTTGTAATTATACACAAGAACAAAAACTTATCCTCGATTTTCACCAAAATTTATATCAAAATTTCATGTGAACCAAACTATAGAATTTCCTGCGTTTTTCCAAAACCCAGCAAACGCAGCAGAAAAAGCTTCATCCACTAAATGTTTGCAGAGCTGTCATGTTCTACCTTCAAAAGACATAACCGATCGGAAAAACAGATCTTTTGTTGTATATGTTGGCACTGGAAGAGAAGGGGACCCGATCTCTAAGGCAGCAATTTCTAAATGGATTGTCAACTGCATCCAACGTTGTTATTCTCTCACTAAGAGAATGTTGCCATTTAAACCTAGAGACACTCAACTCGAGGCACGAGAGTAACTCTAGCTTTCACAGCAAAAGTTCCTCTAGATGGCATTTGTAAGGCTGCCAATGGAGTTCAGTACACACTTTCACCCAACAGTACTGTCTAGACACACATTCCAAGGGTGATACACAGGTGGGATAAGCAGTGTTGAAACGGTTCTAGGTAATTTGGGCGAAAATAAATGGTCGACAGGACAAATGGTCGACACCAAAAGATCGACAGGTCAAATGGTCGAATTTGCATTTTTGGTTTTTTCACATTTTTTTTTTTTTTGGGGGGTCCCCCCAACCTCCTTTTTTTTGCTAAAAACCCCTTTTTTTCCCTAAACGAAAACCTAAAAAATATATATATATATAAGTAAAAAAAAATTCGACCATTTGACCTGTCGACCAAATTGTGTCGACGATGTGTCTGTCGACCATTTGTCTGTCGACCATTTGACTGGACACCTGTTGAAACGTCTCTTTGCAGCGTTGCCTTCAAACAACCCACCTCCTTCTGCAAGTACTGCTCGCTAATCTATGTTAATGTTAAAGGATATTTATACTGTGCAGTATCACCACCAGAGTGGTCCACTGGCGGATCTGAAAGGAAAGAGGGTAGGATGGGTTAGTAAGGCTGAGTGGGAAAAGAGCAAGAGAGCTGTGATGTGCTGTTGGAAGTCTCTGTTCGGTTAACACTGTTCGCTGAGCTTAGGTGTGCTGTTGTGCGAGGATATGTGTTGTTTGTTTTGTTGTTGCGATGTAGTGAACTGCATGCGGTTTGTTGTGTTTTAGAGGTATGGCTGTGATTAGTTAGTTTGAGAGGTGTATGCCAGAGGGGTAGGGATGTTTAGTGGCATCACTATCTAGATGTGACACAGGCTAATCTATACAATTCTGTCTAGATGTGATGCCAGCTAATCTTCACAATTCTGTCTCGATGTGACACAAGCTAATATTCACAATTCTGTCTACATGTGATGCAAGCTAATCTTTACAATTCTGTCTGTGTGTGACACAGGCTAATATTCACAATTCTGTCTAGTTGTGACGCCAGCTAATCTTCACAATTATGTCTCGATGTGACCCAAGTTAATCTTTGCAGTTCTGTCTAGATGTGACGCATGACGCAAGCTAATATTCGCAATCCTGTCTAGATGTGACACAAGCTTATATTCACAATTCTGTCTAGATGTAACTTACAATTCTGTCTAGATGTGACGCAAAGTAATTCACATTTTTGTCTAGATGTGACGCAAGCTAATCTTTACATTTCTGTCTAGATGTGACTCAAGCTAATTTTTACAATTCTGTCTAGATCTGATGCAAGCTAATATTCACAACTCTGTCTAGATGTGATGCAGGCTAATATTGACAATTCTGTCTAGATGTGACGCAGGCTAATATTCACAATTCTGTCTAGATGTGATGCCAGCTAATCTTCACAATTCTGTCTCGATGTGACCCAAGTTAATCTTTGCAGTTCTGTCTAGATGTGACACATGACGCAAGCTAATATTCGCAATCCTGTCTAGATGTGACACAAGCTTATATTCACAATTCTGTCTAGATGTGACTTACAATTCTGTCTAGATGTGACGCAAAGTAATTCACATTTTTGTCTAGATTTGACACAAGCTAATATTTACATTTCTGTCTAGATCTGATACAAGCTAATATTCACAATTCTGTCTAGATGTGATGCATTGCTAATCTTCACAATTCTGTCTAGATGCGACGCAAAGTAATATTCACATTTTTGTCTAGATGTGAAGCAAGCTAATCTTTACAATTCTGTCTAGATCTGATGCAAGCTAATATTCACAATTCTGTCTAGATGTGATGCAATGCTAATCTTCACAATTCTGTCTAGATGCGACGCAAGAGCATGTGATTCTAAACAGATCCACAAGCCTCAGAAGGGATACATTACTCACCGTGATCGTATTTCTGATGCTTGTATCTGCTTCGATTCACATGCACCCATCCTTCCTCCTCTCTTGGAGTTGAACGTTCTTAGGAAAAACATAGATCTTTCACACCTCATGGTCTCTACTTACACACCAGGCTTACAATTTGCACTCCCTCTTGTCAGAAACAAATAATCTGAAGGATCTCAATGCGTGAGGGATCATGTATACAGGGTACGTCACACTAGAGATAGTATTACAGACACGTCCTGCTGACGTCCCTTTTCGAACTTCAAAAAACATCATGTGCAATACTCTGCAGCTTCCACTAGATGTCAGCCGATGCAAAGCATATGAATCTAAGCCGATACAACCATCAGAAATACGATTATGGTGACTAATCCCAGTAAGTCCAGTAGTACTGGGAGGCTCAGAGCAGAGAAGGTAAGATTTGCAAAAAGAAAATCTCCTTATCAATGTCTTAGTCTAGTCCTGATATTATGATACTGTTTTTGTTATTTTGACGGGCCATTTGTAAGCCCTGGAGTTATACACTACTAGACTTAATCAATTTTGCTTAGAACCTATCTATGTGGATGGAGACTAAAACCTTTAGACGCAAACTGAAGTAATGCATTGCTACATGCTACCAGCAGTCACAAGAAATGCATCATTAGGAGTCTACCAATGGGAGAATTCATATAGGAAGGTTTGAATTTAAGCACAGAAAATTATTTTCTGGCTGAATTAGACGTTGTCATGTACAGCTTTATAGAATGTGGCTATCAACCATGATGCATTAAAGAACCATTGAACAAAGGAATACCAATTGAATGACAGGAACCTTACTTACTGAGAAGAATGAATGTAGTGCCACAGAACAGGACACTGATATTTAGAGCACATTACTCAGGTCAGATTGGTGTCATTTATCGACTCGTATGGAAACATTTGCACCAACTAAGATCAGATCCTGATCCCAAACAATATATTTCAGTGCAACCTGATTTAGTGTACAGTAAATCACCAACTTTGAATACTTTTTAACTCAAGTCCTAGGAGTAAAGGTAAAGCTGTCTTCACTCGCAGGATGGTATCAATGGAGATTATTAAAACTCTATAGAAATATACTTGTTTACCAAAATAATTCATTATATGAAGATCTTCATTTGGAAACGAACAGGAGACACTCTCCTTTGCATCATTTTAAAACAAAGGTAACAACATTCTTAATGTAATTGTAGCTACAATATCCCTATTGATGGAAAATCCTGTAGAGGAAAAAAAAAGGTTATGGAGTAAGGATTGGCTACCAGGGAGGGGATATCAAGGTATACGTTATATAAACCTCTCTTCTGGGATATAAGAGGCCTGGGGGTCTTCCCCAAGTATCTGTCCACAATATCAAATCATCACTGGAGAATCCAATTTTTAGGATTTCGGTTGATCATATTGCCAACAGGTAAATCAACCGTATAAGAAATAGAAAGATGTCGGTTAAGAGCTCCCGCAAATTATGCGATGAGCAAGGTATATTGGAAAGTTTGATTCACATGGTCATTGAATAGCCTGCTCTACAGCTCTTGAGCTTGAGATGTCAGTTGTTTAAGAACTTCATCGATTACAAGGATTGGGGGACCACGCAAGCTTTTTGGCAGCGTATTATCGCAGAAAACTAATTGCTTTCATCTATGTCATTATTGAGGTTCTTGAATGCCATTAATTTGATTGTGATAAAATAAGATGCCGAAGCGTGATCACCTAGGTTAGTTAAGCATAGTCACTTTGTTACATGCAAACTAAATTGGTCTTTATTCCTATGGACTCGTGTTCATTCACTCTGGTTACCAAAGCACAGCCACTTTATAATACATAGCAAATGAAATCTGCTTATTTTTAACACATTTTGATAATAATAATAATAACAACAATAATAATAATAATTTGGCATTTATATAGCGCTATGAACCCTCAGGTATCTGAGCGCTGCTTATTATTACCCACGGTGTGTGGTGATAGATTAAAGTGTAATGTATTTTTAATAGTCTGTTGTCGTAAATATGTATTTTCTTGAATCTGTTCTCTTTTTAAAATTGGTGTAAAAGTTTTATTGTAAACTATGTCAGCTAAATTAATAAATAAAAGTTTAACCCCCCTACTATGAAGGCTGAGAATCCTGCACAAGATTTTTAAATTGGTCAGCCTGTAATACAATTGCTTAAGTATTTGTTCAGTTTATTGTCAAGTGTAGGGGACTTTGATTTCACTTCCTGTATGATATGTCAATAAATAATACCAAAAAATAGCCAAACCATACATTTCATATATTGTTTTTATATGTTTATGGCTACTACGCTTCATGTTCAAGTAAAACTCGGCCAAACACACGCTTCAGTTCCCAGCTTGTTTTTTTATTTCTTCCATTATATATTTTTACAATTATTAGATGGCGAGGGTGCGCTGATGTGTTGAATTGTCACTATGATATATGATATGGCATGGCATTTGTAACGCGCCTATACACAAGTGTTTCAAGGCGCGACGAGGCAAGGAAGGAGGCCAAGTGACAGTGAGATCGCGCAAGTGCAGGGGAGGGGAAAAGTGCCATGGAAAAGTGGAGTTGGCAGTGCTATAAATGGGATCAAAACAATAACAAGAAGTGCAGACAGCAGGTGTCCAAAAGTGCAGATAGGGGGACTGTAGGGTTACAGATACAGACCCAAGTGCAAGGGTTGTTGGCGCCAGTGCGGGTGTGCGACTATGCTTTCTTCTAAACCTTTTTGTTTGGTTTAATTTTAGAATAATATGATGAACCGTAATTCATATTTTAGTTTTTTGTTTCCTTTTTTACAATTGTTTTCTTTCTTATTTTTCTTTTATTGCCATTGTGTTGTGATTTGTCTACGTTCTCCAAACTTTAATACATCTTTTCACTATGCATTAATTAGCTCTGTTTGATTTTTGTATATGCATGTTGGTTTGCAGTCATTCTATGATATTTCATGTTTTCCTTTGTACATTTTGGCCTTCACAAAGCTCTGCAAGCAAAATACATGCATGTGTCTGCATTCAGTAATAGGCATTCAGAAATATTTGCTTTTTGCATTAGCCAATAAATCTGCCTATGTGAAACTACAGTTTGTCGGAAAAGTATTGATTTTTGATCAACTATTTAGAATTATGCCATTGAACAGCACATGCTATTATTATGTGTTTGCTGATGTGTTGGTGCATGCAGATGGGAAGCACCTAGTTAATCTACTCTAGTAAGATTAAAAGTGAGTTGTGTAGGGGCATATGGGCAGTGTTGCCAGAGGGCAGCCCAATGTGATGTCATCCTGTTTGGTTATGTGCTAATAATTCTGTCCCACAAGTGCAGCTAGACTGACCTATGTGGGGTAGGCTGCATTGTTATGGGTTGGTGGACGAGGCATAGAGTTGAGGAAGTGTTCTTTTGGAGGAGGTAGGGGTGTACACTGCAGAGGTGAGTGTGTTGTGTGTGTGTTTGTTTTTTAGAGAGGGAGAGGGGTACAGTGAATCCATGCCTTTTGGTTACTTGCCAGATGCCCAAGATACCCAATAAATCTAAGAATGTGAAGGTTTCATCTCCCAGCCTGAGAACTGGTTTGCTTTTGATCCTCATTCCTTCCCAGTCCCACTTTTAGCATTTTAGTGTTCCACATGCTTTAACTTGATTTTAATGTTGTGCAGGATTTTCCTTAGAGGAAAGTACTACCAGCATCAGGAGTCTCATCACTGCTCACCAACCTGTGAGCTGGGCTGCAGTGCCGCAGCACTTTAAACATGCAAAGATACGAAGAGGATGAAATGAGTGGGGAGGCACATCCGAACAGGGGTGTGGGCCTACAGATGTTGAATGAGGAGACATTCTGCTGCAAGAAAAGCGTGCATCTGTCATTGCTGAAAGCAAAACAATGGTTCTGGGGAAGATAATACTAGAGCTGCAGGTACTACATTGCCAACGAAAATTAGACTCTCCATGGGGCCGAACACTGTGAACACTGAGCTTGAGCTCATACAAAGCTAAGAAGAGCAGCAGAGCAGGAATTTATCCTTCTGACCAGACCATAAAGTGCCACAGCCATAGACTTGGATAATGAGTATATGGCAGTAGAGGAGGATAAGCAGAGCAGAGTGAAGGAGAAAGAGGGTCTTGAGGAGTAGAGAACGCAAGTACAGTGAGCAGTTGCCAAAGAACTGCAGGCCACGAGGAGAAGACTTGAAGCATTGAAACCCTGGGACTAAAACCAGGCGAGCTCAGAAACCATAGAGTGTGAAGCAGTCCGAGTAAAATATGTGGAAACTGGGACATTTTGCAAAGTCCATGTTACCATGTAAATCCATTGTTATGTACTTGATGAAGCAATCTCTTTTCTTAGTTTTTGCAACAATCTAATATCAAAATCTGTTGATGACTCGAACCGTTTTACAATCCAATGCAAATTTAATGATCAAGCAACCTCTTTCCTAACTCTAACATCCATTGAAAGGACACACAGCCAAGAACATAGGGATGTGAACGGTTGATTAAATCCCAGTGGGCATTGAAAGAATAATAATCCGAAACTGCTGATGCAGTAGAACTGGTTTTCAATCGACCAGCCTGCGAAGGCATACAAACTAAAACCTAGAAAAGAGCCGTGCATAGGCAGTGAACATTAGCAAGAGACACAATGTTGTCTGCCCGGAGATAGTTGGAATAAAAGCTTGTTCAGGAATTACCATAACTCAGACTTGACAATCTATCAATAAATAGGGATGGAATAGGAAAGCAACTTTTTAATGGATGTCTTCCTCCCACCGATTCTTCATCGTAGAAATCTCTAGGCGCAAGTCTGACTTCGGGAAAAACCTTTTTCAGCCATCAAGGCGTTTACTGGGGCCTCACATCGGCTCTGCTCGGCTGTCATTCCTACCAGTTAATCAAAATGTGACTTCATGGGTTTCTTTGCAGCTGCCGGCTGTGCCGTAAGGCTGCAGTTCCTTTTTTTGTGCACTCAGCTTGCCGCTTGTTAACTGCAGCATGACTTCCCTGAAGGCCTCGGGATTCATGCCCTGCAGAGACTGCAGGAAGTCCATGTCTGTGTCCAACCTAAATAAGCACATCCTTTTATGCTCCGGTCCAGATCATTACACAGAGGAGTGTGGCTGCTCGCAGCCCATTCATCTCAAAGAAGCGTGCCATGAATGAAGCTGGTCACTGCTCTCCATAAGAGAGGGAAGACTCAATCCAAATCCCAGATGTATGCGTGCATTTTTGTTTCAAAAGACAAATCAAGAAAGCCAAAGACCCAGATGAATCACACCCCTATGAAATAAGAAAAAAGATGTGCCTTAAGAGGTGAGCCTATTGACTCCTCTTCCATGCGCCACTCTTTGTCAAGAAAATGCTGACTCTGCTCTCGCTTGAGGGCGGTCCACCTCAGGATCTGAGGAATCACAACTTGCCCTGGTTCAGGTACTGTTCCCCACCAGCTGCTCTAACTAGGAGCAGTGGGTGGAGTTCCGGCACAAAATGTTAGGTACTTTTTGTAAGGGGCTGGTAGCTTCTGCAACAGTGGTGGTTCAAGGGTCCTCTGTGCCTTCTCAGGCTAGCAGAGGTACCCTGTCAGCCTATCAACACATACCTGATGTCAGGCCTATGTCAAGACTGTTCCCATCCTGGGCTGCAAGGCTAAGCTTTTCAGTGTGGAAGCTCCAGCGCTGCTTGGCGCCAGCACCACGGAAGAGGTGCAGAGAGGCCCACATTGCCCAGGCCTTCCAAATTTGATCAAATCTTAGAAGAGGATGAGACTATACCTTTTGAATTTGTGTCTCTGGGGTAAGATGATGTGGAGGATTCCCTGGATGATCTTTATGGTCAAGATAGAGATTTGGTCTGCCTGACTTCTAACCTTTGGAACTCCAACAATCTTGATACAATTCCCCAACTAGAGTTCATGTAAGCCTTTTTTTTTTTAACATATTTTTATTGAGAGAGTAGGTCAGCAGCAAGACACAACATAAACATATCAAAACCTAGCTTAATTATCTTACAGCTTTCAAGTCAAGGGAAGAAGGGAAGAGGAAGATACCATAGTTTTCGGACATGAGAGCAACCAGTACAAGAGCAGAGGACATTGCAAATCAAGGCGAGGACCGGGGTGTTGCATCAAGGTCTGAGTCCAGGTCACACAGGTAAAAGCGTAACAATGACCATATATCTTTGGGGCGACATGGTGACGGAACCGACAGTACAAATAGTTCCTCATCGTCATTTACCATACAAAGGTCTTTTAAGAAAGTGGCTTTGGTTGGGTTGGTGGAGGACTTCCAACATTTAAGAATGCAGCGCTTGGCAATAATGCAAGAGATGTTTAATATTCGCCTCGTAGTTTCCTTTACCTTGCCTATATCGCCCAACAGGTATTTTAGGGGGGAGAGAGTCACCGGAATGGCCGTGATGTCTTCAAGGAGCCTCGCGACTTCCCTCCAGAACTCCACAATTAGCTGACATGACCAGTACATATGATAAGCCCCCGCATTGGGGGCGTTACATTTGGGGCAGGCACCTGTGCAATTTTCCACAAATTTAGCTAATCTGGCAGGGGAATAGTGTAATTGGTTTAAAACTTTGAACTGAATCAGCCGGAGCCCAGCATTCATGGACACTGATCGAGTAAGTTGACAATACCGGGCCCAGCGGACCTCATCTATCTGAGTGCCCACATCTCGCTCCCAGACTTCTCTCATCGTGTTGCGCGATGGGGAATGGGTCTGCACCAATGAATATAGCATAGAGACCCCCTTGCCGTGACCGTCTATAGACACTATCGACCGAATGCATGCATGGGACTGGGGTTCCTGCGGAAATGTCGGCCACTTCGCCGAAAAAGCAGCCCTCATCCTGTAGTATTGAAGGCGTTTAAGCTGGCCCCTCCCCACCGCTTCAATAAAGCCCGTGAGGTCACAGAACTCACCATCTGGGAACATGTCGTGTAGCGTGAAAATCTTGTTAGGGTCCAAGGATTGCTGGAGGGCTAGATCAAATGTGGGGGAAATGCTGGAGAAATCCCAAAGGGGGACCTCCGGGTCGTAGGGGGATTCCAGCCCTAGTCTCTTGTAAATTCTGGCCCAAGCATGAGTGGTCGTGTGTATCGGATCGAACGGCCATATGTCCCCATAGCTTGGGTTAAGAAGGACTGAGCGTATGTTGTTTGGGCGAACAGAGTGCTTTTCAATCAATATGTGGGGGGCAGTGTCCTCTGGGTCGAACCAATGCTTTGCAAATTGAGCTTGCGCACATAAGTAATAAAGCTCGAAGTCTGGTGCCGCGATGCTTCCCTGTACGAAAGGCTCAACCATCTTATCCCAACCCATCCTGGCAGTCTTCCCATTCCAGATAAACGAGGAGGTGAGTGATTTAAGTTTCGAGAAGGAGGGTTTACCAGGCCAAAGTGGGATGTTATTGAAGTAATATAGGAGCTTGGGGAGGACCATCATTTTGAGTAGCGCAACTCTGCCATACAGGGATAGTGAAAGGCTAGCCCACATCTGAAATTTGGTCGAAAGGGTTGACAACAGTTCCCCATGATTGTGCGTATATAGCAGGTTTTTATCTCTGGCAACCATTATCCCTAGGTAGCGTACCTTGGTGGGGGCAGGTCTAAATCCCTCTATTTCAGCTAGGTCTCCCGTGCCGTCAGTAAGGGGAAAGATTTCTGACTTCGGTACATTAATTCTATATCCCGAGTATTCTGAGAATTCATGTATGTCCGACATGATGTGTTGCACATTTTCTTTGCGGTCACGGACATATAGTAAAGTATCGTCCGCATAAAGTGATATTATCTGAGGGGGGGCCGGTCATCTTCTGACGTATGAATTCCGCCATTGGTTCAATGGTCAGAGCGAAAAGTATGGGCGAGAAGGGGCATCCCTGCCTGGTCCCCCTGTGTAGGTGGAATGACGGGGAGAGAGTGGTGTTAGTCAGGACCTTAGCTGTCGGCTGTGTATATAATAGTCGGACACAGTTAATGTAGTACTGGCCGAGACCAAACCGCTCCAGCACTAGAAAGAGGTATGCTCAGGAAACAGAGTCAAAAGCCTTCTCAGCATCTAATGCGACCACAGCCGCCTTGGCATCTGGATCTATCTGTGCCATAACATTAAATAGGCGTCTCAGGTTGAGAGCCGTGGATCGGGCTGGTATAAAGCCGGCCTGGTCAGGATGAACCAGGATCGGCATGTATGGCAGGAGTCTGGTGGCAAGCACTTTTCCGGAAATGTTTGCGTCAGTGTTGATTAAAGACAGGGGTCCATAGGACGCCATGTCTTGTGGCGGTCTACGGGGTTTCAAAAGGACAGTGATGATTGCTTCCCGCATCGATTCTGGGAGAACCCGCAGGCTCATTGCCTCCTCACATACTTTCAGCAATATCGGGGCCAATTCACTAGAGAATTCTTTATATAGTTCCGCAGGAAGGCCATCCGAGCCAGGGGAACGGCCGCTCGATAGAGCTTTTATGGCCTCTGCAAGCTCCTCTGTTGTGATTGGCCTGTCTAGTATATTACGGGTCTCGGCCGTTAATGTGGGAAGGTCGAGATTATCTAGATATTGAAACGTGTCCTCTTTGGTTTTTTTATCGTGGTTGGATTAGAGGGAGGTTTACCATCCCTCCAGTCGGTGTCTGTATACTCGGGATCGGGTTATGGTGCCTATCAGTTCTAAGCATGTTGGCCAGGAATCTCCCAGCCTTATTGCTTTCCCCATATCGTCGGGCTTTGGCTGGTGCAGCCAAATAGAGAACTTCTCTATGGGCCAACTTGTGGAATTCCTTTAGCGTAGTATGTATTTGCGACAGGGTTCCCTTATCCTGCGTGATGCTGTACTCAGTCTGCAACAGGTCAATTTTTGTCTCGGCCACCCCCAATTCCTCTCGTACCGACTTCAGCATACCAGTCGACCTGCCCAGGATGGCTCCCCAGACCCAGGCCTTGAATGAGTCCCATAGCGTAGCATAGGTGGCAACCGAACCCTCGTTTAGTTCTAGGAACTCCGCAATCTCTGTATGTAACGATTCACATATGTTGGGGTCTCTTAGGATTGCAGGGGGCATTCTCCATCTTCTCGCCGGGGGGGAGACATCACTAAAGTTGATGTCAAGCGATACCAGCGAGTGATCCGAAAGGGTACGGGGATGTATATCACATTGGGAGATCGCCCCAGATAGGGACTAACGATCCAGTAGTCAATGCGCGAATGAGAATCGTGCACTGACTAGTAAAAAGTGTACTTTTAATCGTGCAACGTGCTCTTCCAAAAGTACTTAGGAATAACTGCTCTCTATTTCCAGTGTGCACTATTATCTTACTGATATCTTGGAGCAAGGGCCTCTTAAGGAAACCCTCCTCAACCTTAATGCTGCAATTGCTGACCCTGTTGCGCTGTTCTGCCTCAAACCTGCTTCATCTCCAGGCACAGACAAGACCTGACAAAGAACCACCACCTAGCCCCTTCAGACCCAGCTGTCCTCTCCACCCACCCCACTTTGCAGGCTGTGATGGTTCAGGCTTACAGACTGACGGCGAAGGTAGTTCAACTTTCCTCCTTCCCTTCTGTCAGCGAGAGTAACAGTTTGCGCACCCTTCGGCACAAGGTCTTGCCTCTTTGGGCTCAGAGGAGATGGTGTCCCAACATATGGGCATGTCCATCTGTACTCCCTTGAACGTCTCAGGGAGAGTGGACCTGCTCCTCCAGTCAGATAGCAGGGTTTCGCATACAAGCCTGAGCACTCACAGCTTTAATTTCTGGCTGCCTGGAGGCTGATAGGTAAGATGTATTTAATAAAAATCAACCCTGGGGTTGGATTTGGGGAGGCCACTCTATTATAGTGAACAGGAAAGACACTGAAGTCTAGCCAAACTCAATCAAGATAGGTAGCAGAGCAGCAAGGCTTAGATCAGGAGGGGTGTGTGAGTGGTCTAGGGCTACAATGAGTCACACACATAGCACTCCAACAGTTCTAATTAGCCAGATAAGTACAAACATATACAGTTATTTATCAGGCCTTTAAAATACACACTAAACAATGGTAAGTACGGCCACACAACTACTATGAAACATATATACATCCACAATTGGGGGTTCTGCACTTAACCCTAAAGACAGTTATGCAGTAGAGAGCATAGCATGAGCAAGATTTTCAATATCTGTGCATTAATGTGAGAGTAGAGAGATAAAAAGTTGATTCAAAACCAGTAAAACACAGGCAAGTAATCACTTCAGCAAATCTGAGATAAAATGATACGGGATTGAGCCCAGTCCTCTAAAGTCACAGGTTCCACAAGCTATACTATTCAGGTAGGTTTACTATTGGATTTAGCAATGCCAGTGGTTGCGATTAAGTGTTCCAAAAGTTCAGGTAAGTATCTCTCTCAATCCCACCACACTAGGGTAGGCCCAGGAGGGTATCCTTGATTAGACCACTGCTGATCTAAGTGAGGAAAGAGAGATGAGGACCAGACTTTATGGGCATGTAAACCTGAGGATGTGGGGGACGAAACAGGTATATTAACTGACCCCCTTCTTCCCCTTACTCAGATTTTCCCAGAGATCACTTAAGGGGTTACGGAATCCCTTGGGGCCATGTACTTCTGTTTGATCCAGTCGAGTGAGGCCCAGAGGTCATGGGTGCAGAGGTAGTTTTCGGGCACAGGATTTAGTTTTGGTCGGTCATGGTATCTGTATTACAGTTCCGGAGACTGGACATCCGGACACCCTTGGCACAAAAGAAATAAGACTTCTGCAGAGCTGGTGATCTCAGGAGACCTCCAGGGAGCAATGAAGATAACATTTAACTGGAGTTAACATGGTCCAGTGGCGACAGGAAATCTTCGGTTGGTTAACAAATGTCCAGCACAGTATTCGTTGAGACTAGAAGGCTGAAAATGCATGAGCAGATAACTTGTAGCACAAGTTGAAGATCCTCCAAGTTCCAGGGATGCACTCGGAATGATGACGGCTGCAGTGATGTTGCCCAGGAAAGGGCTGGTCAGTCTACCGGGTTTTCCAGAGACACTTCAGAAGGCTCAGCAGGCGCAGATCCTCAAGCAGGGGTTGAGACTGGTTGTTCCCACCGGACTAGGGGTCAAAGCACCCACAAGAGCCTTCTTGACATCAGGACAGAAGAGCAGAGCTTCACTAGGACTTGGCTGGAGGCGATACTGGTCTGCTGCAACTGTCCTCTGGTCTTCAGCTGGCTGCATTTCTTTGTAGGGGTCTTGGCTCCAACAATGATCTGTTGAATGGCTCAAAGAGTTCTCCTTTTATCCAGGATGTGGACTGGCGTCACCACCAGGACTACTTATGTTAAGGATCTGCACCATTCAAACTGCTAGTGGCTATCCAATTATGGATAGCCACTGCCCAAAAATTCTTCCTAGCAACAGGCACTCTGGGACATGAGTGTGGACTGGGAACACACAGTCCCAGCCCCCACATACAGCCACACACACAGGCCGCTACATTGCCCGGGAAGGGGCTTTCAGTATATGGCAATTCCAGACCCGAGAGGTTAGGCCAAAGGACAGGCAAAAATCTCATGGCACTGACATTTTAGAGTATACGGTATACGGTAAAATACAAAAGTGCACGAGTAAAATGTCAAAAACACAGTAGAAAAATATCTGCTACCAAGTGGGGCCTATTGCATTTGTAACCATAAAATGACAAAAGAAAGAATAATAAAGATACAAAGTATCCTAACCACACTTCACTTTAAGGGGCTGTGTGCAGCTTGAAAAATACAAGGCACTTCCTAAGGGAGATTTTGTCTCCCAGTACTTATAGTTTTAGGGACTGATCAGTTTCCCCATACAAATGAGCACAAAGCAAGGCAAGTTTCGCCTAAGGCTTTACTGCCTCCAAAAAATGGGTTAGCAGTCAAAAACAAAGGAAAAAGAAATGGTGTCCCATAAATGTCTGAGAGTGTTCAGGTGGATTTCCAAAAATCGGCCCTGGCGGGAGGACTTTGGGAAGCCTATGGGACGATGCACAGGTTCTCGTCACTTCTCCCCTGGGGGAGCACTTCCTTATGAGGCTAGGGAGGTGAGGCTGCTACCCAATAGTCTGCCTAGGGGTGACGTAAAGTGGGACCTCGCAGGGAGAGACTCCCCTCATGGGGATAAGGACTCCCGTTTCGGGAAGGAACTCCCTAACCCTCTTCCGCTTGCACCTTAAAAAACCCTTAAGTCTGTAGAGAGTGCAACTGAAAGTACTACTGTGTGTTAATGTAACATTCCCCCCCCTTCCTTGAGACTAAACACCACTGAGACGAAGAACAAGAATGATGGCACACCTTTTTCTAAGAGTACTGTGAAGAGGTGGCCACGAGGAGGCATGAAGAGTATATCATGGAAATAACTAAAAGACTATGACACTATGCTGGGGTGTGCCCAGCTAGGAGAGAGAAAAGACGAGAAAGGACTGAAGGAAAGGGCGGGGAAAGCCGGCAAGGAACCAGCCAAGCCTGGGAAGTTCAAACGCCGAAAACCTCGGAAGAGGGGACACAGAAAAGTGAAAGCAGCAGAAGAATCCTGTGAGCCGACAGGGAGCTGGCTCACTCCAATGTTGGGGAAGTCGAGGTGGTGACGTGACCTCTGGGAGGTGGACCGTACAGTACAACGATGATGCCGAGACTGCCGCCCCCAGGCCTCTGTGGAGCCATGCAGGTGAACCAGAAGGAAACAATGAGCGAACAGCAAACAGCCTGTGACCCTGGGAAGAACCGGACACACTATCGGAGGTAAGCATGCACTGAACTGTTCTTCTGATTTCAGCTTCTAGTGAATGCCTATCATCCCAAAACAGAGTTAGAGACCTTGGAAGCTTACAGGGAACTCGAGCGCCGTCCAGGATGTCAGCTGGGAAAAACTCTTGCAGGGACGAAAATACCCTTGCTGACGAAAGGTGTAGCTGCAGAGAATGTTGGTAGGTACTCCGAGATGAAGTGGAGTTGCAGATTGGCATAGCATTGATGTCCTGGAAGAAGCTCCAAAAGGCAGGAAGTCAGGATCGTGCGGTGCAGGTAATGAGAGAGAATCCAAGAACAGAGAATTGGAGTGAATAGGACAAGGATTGCAAGGAGTAGCTGTGTCAAAAACACACAGGACTAAGAGCTCCGAGAACTAGTAGGTTCGGTAGCCGGGAGAAGCACAATAGATATCAAACCGAAGGTGGCAGGGGAGAGTGAGAGACTTCGGAGACAAAGTGTCTCAAGAGAAATTGGACAAGAAACGTAGCACAAAGGCTGCAACTGGGACTCAGGGGAAATAGAAAAAACAGACAAGAAAGAAAGATCACATTAGAAAGCGCCAAAACTTACTAGAAGGAAGCGACGCATCAGCTTACCGTCTTGCTACTCCTGATAAACTCTCACTGCCTTCCGGAGACCGTCATCAGTGTCTTGCTCCCCCTGTGGACTAGACCACTGCAGCTGATATGAGTCCATGGCGCTGCAGAGCGCCATCTTGGAAGCATAAGTAAAGTAGAAATACAGTGTCCCTTCCACCATTGCCATAAGGACCAAGTAGACAACGGTCGTCTCCTGACAGTATGCCCCCTCACCCCTGTCCCGAGAGCTTGCGGCCCAGGCTTCCAGGGACGCAACCTGTGAAACCTGCGCAGCATTCTCGGAGCATGCACAGCAGCAGCGGGTTCCCAAGAACGGTCAGCAGGACCGTAACCCTTCCAGTCAACAAGGTACTGCAAGCACCTGCGGTAATAACGGGAATCACATATTGTAGCCACCTCAAATTCAGGTCGTTGTACAGTATCAACTGGGGAAGGAGTATGCCGACCTGGCCGCAAAACAATCCAACCCATGAGCCTTCAGCTTAGAAATATGAAAAACCGGGTGAATCCTCTTCCAAGAAGGTGGCAGCTGGATGCTATCAGCAACCTTCCCAATACGTTCCTAGACTTCAAAAGGTCAAAAAAATCTCCAAGCCAATTTGGTAGGTGTTTGCCTCTTGGGTATGTATTTAGAAGCCAACCAAACCCTGTCTCCCGAAGAGAAAGTTGGCTCAGGACTCCTCTTGTCTGCTGAAGCCTTTATCCAGGCACGAGACTCCTGCAAGGCTGAAAGAGCTGTGGCATGGCCAGCTTGGATGCTGCTGACGAGGGAATCCAGAGATGTCAATTTCCGGATTCCAGGACGAACTGTAAGTAAGGAGACGGGATAAAAGCCATAAGAACAAAAGAAAGGGCTCAGTCCAGTGGAGGTATGTATGGAATTATTGTATGCAAACTCTGCAAATGGCAGCAAGTCACTCCAGTTATCTTGAGTTGCCGAAAAGATACTGTTCGAGGGACTGGTTGACCCGCTCAATTTGGCCGTTGATTTGATGATGGTAACCCGAGGATAAGGCCCTTTGGACACTTAATAGTTTACACAAATGGGTCCAAAAACTGAAGGTGAATCAGAGACTATCCTTGCGGGGAGGCTATGTAAATGGAATATTCAATGTAAAAAACATTTCGCCATCTGGGGTGCAGAGAGGGTACCTGGGGCATGGGAACAAAATCAGCTATCTTGGTTAATCAGTCTACAGTGACAATGAATGATAGCGGTGTTCTTGGAAGAAAGCAGTAATTCAACCATGAAATCAATGGATATGTGTTCCTAAGGTTGTGAAGGCAAGGCAGGTTGCACTAAGAGACCCAAAGGACGATGATGGGGTACTTTGGACTGTAAACCAGTGGAACAGGCTGATACATAGGCCTTTGTGTCTTTTCTCAATCAAGGCCACCAGAAATGTCTTGGTATCAGGTCGGTAGTGTTCCAGACTCCCCGATGTCCTGCAGCCTTAGTGTCGCGCCACATCGACATGGCATGTGTCTGTAAGGCAGTTGTGGGTATAAACAACCTGTGGTCTTGAAACAGAAGATCTTGAGCTGAAGTCAAGGCATACTTGAAAACACTGTCTTCTAACAGTCCTAATGAAATCCGACTAAAAAAACAGAAAGGTGGCTCGAGGAAATAACTTCTCTCTGGGAAGGACTCTACCAGATACGGTTTCCAAACGGGACAAGGCATCTGCGTAAAAGTAAAACGGATGTTAAACTGAGAAAAGAAATAAGCTCACCTAGCTTGTCGGCAGTTTTGACATTCCATTTGTTGTAAAACCCGGAGATTTCGAGGGTCGGTCCTAACTTCGATCTGATAAGGGGATCCTAGAAGCAAATGTCACCACTCCTGGCAAGCTCGTTTGATGGCCAAAAGTTCTTTTTCCAGAACAGAGTAGTTAGTTTCAGACAGAGTCAGTGTCTTAGACAGAAAGTCAACCAGGTGTTCAAAGCCGTCTTCGTATTTCTGTTTTAGAACTAACTGCCTCTAGCGCTGTATGAGATGCATCGGTCTCTAAGATGAATGGATGGTCTTGATTAGGGGGCTTTAGGATGGAAGCCGATGTAAAAGCTTTCTTCAGGTTTTTGAAACGCTTCCTGTTGTTTCTCCGTCCAAAGGAATTTCCTTCCTTTCTTTAACAATTCAGTAAGTGGTCTGATTTGATCCGAGAAGTTTGAAATGAACTTGCGGCAAAAGGTGGAAAATCCTAAAAATCGTGCGATCTGTTTTACAGAGGATGGTTCCTTCCAGCATAGGATTGCTCTTATCTTTGTGGGGTCCATAGAAGTTCCGTCCTTAAAGGATAAAACCAAGGAATGAAACCTGGGATTGGTGAAATACGGAATTCTCTGCCTTGGCGTATAGATAGTTCTGTTCAAGTCCGAAACGTGCTTCATATGTTCTTCCAGGGTATCAGAGTACACTAGGATGTCGTCTTAAAAACACCACTATGTAATAAAGTAAAAGGTCTGAGAATACGTGGTCCATAAAGTGTTGGAGCACGGCAGGGGCATTAGATAGCCTGAACAGCATCTCTCTATATTCGAAATGTCCTGGGGCGGGGGAGCGAAAAGCCGTCTTCCATTCATCGCCCCCTGCGGACACGAACCAAGTGATAGGCACCTCGCAAGTCCAATTTGGAAAAGATGTTTGCATGTCTAACTGCTCCCAATATATCGGATATCGAGGGTAATGGATACTTATCCTTGATGGTGGTTTTGTTCCAACCCTGATAATCAATACATGGTCTCAACTCCTTTGAGTCCTTCTTTGGAATAAAGAAGAGTGAAGCTGCGACAGGGGATTTGGACTCCACAGTTAGTCCATGATGCAGGTTGGCGGTGAGGTATTCATTTAAGGCTTCTCTCTCCAGGACAGACAGGGGGTACATACGCCCAAACTGAACCTATTTATTTGGAAGCATTTCTATAGCGCAATCATCTCCTCTATGCAGGGGTAATTCGTTAATTCCTTTATTGGTGAACACAGCTTGAAACTCTTGATAACCTGCTGGTAAGGCTTGTATGAGGTCAATCCTAGCAACTGGATCAGCTTCATTTTCAGTTTTGACAAGAGAATACATCCCCACAGCGCCTGCTTTGAGACATCGAGCAACACAGTGTTCAGACCCTAAGAAAATCGTCCCAGCAGACCACTTGACATAGGGGCTGTGAAGCCTAAGCCAGGATAATCCCAGAATGATAGGATAATGTGCTGCTTTAATTAGGTCAAATTGAATCCTCTCTTGGTGTGATTCCAAAGACATTTGGATAGGGTTAGTCTGCTCCTTGATCATCCCAGAAGATTAGGGCTTCCCATCAACTCCTTCCACTGGGACGTGACAGGATTTAGAAATCTGAGAAAATCCCTGCAATGAGGCCCACTCCTCGTCCATGAAGTTTCCGGCGGCCCCACAATCAACCAGAGCCGGGATATGACTAACAGAAGTTCCTTGATCAGACAAGGATACCCTAAGGACAACCATGAGTTTTTCAGCATTCGCTGCTGAGTTAGTCTGGAACCCAATCATTCTTCCCGTTCCTTGGTTCCCACTAGGGCCGGGGTTTGGCTTTTCCCCACACGGCGAGGAGGAGCCAGTGGGCAATCTTAACTAAATGATTTGAGGAACCACAATACATACAGAGTCCACCTTCACGTCTCTGGTACCTTTCTTCGGAAGACAGGGGACCTAGGGTTGTTCCAAGTTGCATAGGTTCTTCCTCAGATGGGGTCTAGACAATGTTCGGGTTGGTTCAGGAAGGCTACGAGTTCCTCTTGACCTCCTTCGTTCACTCCTTCTTTCTTGTAGTCGGTACTTCAACTGCATAACCAAAGTGATGAGCTCTGCAAGATTGTGGGGGATGTAGTACTCGGGTAAGCTCATCCCTGATCTCTTCAGAAAGCCCTCTTCGCATTACATTGATCAAGATGACCAAGCAGTTTCATGGGCCATTTGTTTGAACTTGGTTATATAGGTGAGCGTGTCCATAGGTCCTTGTTTGAAATCCAGCAGGTTTTCTTGAGCCGATAATACAAGTTCCGTGTGGGCAAACATGGCATGGATGCTGTGCATGAATCCTTGTACAGAATCTAGGATAGGGTTATTTGTAGTCACAAGTGGTGTGGCCCAAGCCAAGGCACTGCCAGACATGTCAGTGCAAAGATCAGTTACATGATTTCTATCAGTAGGAAAATAGGCTGGTTTAATGTAAATTGACCCACACACGCATCAATGAACTCTTTCGCCTTTTTAGGATGAACGTTAAATTTGCCTGCCAACACAGGTCCAGGAGGTAGTTCTGTACAAGCAGCTCCTTGTGTCACCAACCTGCATAAATTATTGTCTGTTTGAAGATTTTGCACTTCCAAAGTCGAGGCTTGTACGGCTGCTGTGAGTGGCTGGACTTGCTCTATGTCCAGATATTGGGTGTCGCTTACTATCAGAGGGTAAGCATGCACTGACCTGTTCTTCTGATTTTCAGGTTGTAGTGAATGCCGATCAGCCCAAAACAGTGTTCGAGACCCTGGAAGCTTACAGGGGACCCGAGCACCGTCTAGGATGTCAGCTGGGAAAAACCCTCGCAGGGACGAAAAAACCCTTGCTGACGAAAAGGCGTAGCTGCAGAGAACGTTGGTAAGTACTCCAAGATGAAGTGGAGTTGCAGATTGGCAGTAGCGTTGATGTCCAGGAAGAAGAAGCTCCAAAAGGCAGGAAGTCCTGATCGGGCGGTGCAGGTAATGAGAGAGAATCCAAGAACAGAGAATTGGAGTGAATAGGACAAGGATTGCAAAGAGTAGCTGTGTCAAAGACACGCATGGCTAAGAGCTCCAGCGATTAGTACGTTCGGGAGCTGGGAGAAGCACAATGGATATCAAGCTGAGGGGAGAGACTTTGGAGACAGTGTCTCAAGAGAAGTTGGACAGGAAACGTAGCACGAAGGCTGCAACTGGGACGCAGGGGAAATAGAAAAAACAGAGAACAAGAAAGAAAGATCACACTAGAAAGCGCCAAAGCTTACTAGAATTAAGCGATGCATCCGCTTACCGTCTTGCTAATCCTGATAAACTCTCACTGCCTTCCGGAGTCAGTCATCTGTGTCTTGCTTCCACTGTGGACTAGACCGCTTCAGTTGATATGAGTCCATGGCGTTGCAGAGCGCCATCTTGGAAGCGTAAGTAAAGTAAAAATATGGTGTCCCTTCTATCGTTGCCATTAGGACCAAGTAGACAACGGTCGTCTCCTGACAGACGTTCCCAGCACAAACAAGCTTATAGCAACTGCAGGAAACCCGGGTGTGTTCCGGGGAGAACAGAGACTGGAATTTGCATCGAAAGTAATTACTTTTGTCACAGTAATTACCAAGAAGAGACAAAGTGGAAACTGCATCAGGAGTAATCTCCCTTGGCACAGTAATTATCAGAAACATAGAGTGGAAATTGCCTCAGGAGTAATTTCCCTCGTCACAGTAGTGATACCCAGAGTACCAAGAGTCAAGAAAGCCTAGGGAGTAATCTCCCTCGTCACAGTAGTGATATTCAGTGGTCTAAGAAACAAGAGTGCATCGTTAGGAATCTCCCTCATCACAGTGATAATGCAATTAGGATTAAAGAGGATCCTAGAGAACAAGAGCTATCTGTAGATGCGTAACGCCATAAGACCGGAAGAATTGTTGGAACTGTACAGTAAGCTTTCAGAAACCCTTGGTAAAGACTAGTGGTAGGGGTAGAGTAGGTTTTTGGACAGAGGAGAGACACTTTCATTTGGACACACATCTTGACAACGAGCACCCGAGTTATATTTGTTTAGGCAGGGATAACCCTTTTAGAGATAGGGATAGAGAGCCTTTTTTCCTAAGTGTTGAATAAAGATTTTGTATTGGAAATACCACTCCATTGTCCGAATCCTTACTCCATCGCACCACACCACCCTAATTAATGTTAACAAGCAAGACACTGAGAGGTTAGCCAAAACCCAATCCAGGTAAGGTAGGCTAGCAACCAAGTCTTAGTATCGTGTGAGGTCTAGGGCTACAATTAGTCCAAATAGAGCAATACTTAACCATTCAAGTTAGACAATAAGTATATCAAAATACAGTTATTTATTAGGCCTTTAGTCACACACTAAAAATATAGAAATCACAGGTAAGCATTGTTACACTAAACCATATATAATGCATATATACATTCACAAATAAGAGAATGGAGTTGCATATGAATTAATTACTAGTGTTAAACAGGTGAGTAGTTGGATGCAAGGAAAATATGTGAACATAGCTCAAGTACAGCTTCTCTCAGTCATATGAAGTCCAACCCTAAGATGGTATGGGGCCTTGTGCCCAAAAGGCACAAGTTCCAATATATGGCCTCTTCAGGTAAAATATTCAGTAATGAAGCAGTGAGTTGTGGTGGTGCTTTGGAACATTTTTTTAAAGTTAAATAAGTATTTACCCAAATGCAGGTTAGTACACCACTCTACCCTATTCACCAGCTAAGACCTAGGAAAGGATCAGTAACCCAGGTTCAATGACCAGGGGCTTGGTCAGAGGGAGTTGGGGGTCAAGGACTTTACACCCAAAGTTGCCCTATGGAGTTTGGTGGTGAGGGGTGCAGAAACAGGTATTTTAACTTAAGCCACCACCTGGCTCAGATTCTTCCATATACTAGTGTAGGTCTTCCAAAACGCATTGGGGACACCATCTTTTGCGCTTCGTTCGGGTGAGGAAGTCTCAGTGGCGGCAGGTGCAGTTTTCACTTTCCAGGGCAGGAATCGGTCTCATTGCACAGCACACTGTTCCATTCAGATTGCAGAAAAATAACCAAAAAGAAGAAAACTGAAGACTTCAATGTTGCAGACCCCGTCAGGGCACCTTACAGGATTGACAGAAGAGTGTTCCAATGAAGGTCATTGCGGTCATGCTACGACAGGGGCTTCTACAGAGGCGAACATAGAAGCAGCCCCAGCACAGCTTCCCTTGAAGTGAGGTGGCTGAGATTGCGAGGACAGGCTATTTGTGGAATAATCAGAAGATCTGCAAAGTTCCACGGCTCTACTTCGAGCGACGATGGCTTCAGAGCGGCAGCTCAGGAGTGAGTAGGCCAGTCCACTGGGTGCTTCAGGGACACTGCCAAAGGTTCTATGTGATTTTAATGAATTAAGAAACAGAGAATGAAATAACAAACTTTTATAACCAAAAAAACATCAAAATCTTTTTTTGGGTTGGGGGTCAAATCCCCCATTTTCCCATGCTTTAAACCCACCCCAACTGCCTCCCCACCCATTTTAACCCCTTACCCCACCCCCATATATATGTATTTTTATTGTTTATTTATTAATGTTATTCTCTGTTTTCTATTCGGTAAAATTACTGGATACCACTTCCAAAGGCTTAGAATGCGCAGATCCTCAAGCAGGGGTTGTGACTGGTTGTTCCCATCGGTGCAAGAGTCAAATCCCCAACAAGGGTCTTCTGATTCAGGCAGAGAAGTAGGGCTTCACCGTGCCACTCACTCGAGTTGATGCTGGTTAGCTGCAGGGGTCGTCTTTAGACTGCTCTTCTTCAAAGAATTCTTGGCTCCAACAGTGATCTGATGAAAAGTTGCAGGAGTCCTCAATTTATCCAGGATTCAGGCTCGAAGCAAGTCCAAGCCCACCAATGGTAAGCACCTGCACCATTCAAACAGCCCAGTTTTGTTCAATCCTGGGCAACCACTGGTCACATCTATCCGGCAACATAATTTCGGGTGCCAGAGGATGTGGACTTGGGACCAAATGGTCCCAGCCACCTCCTCTGTCTCATACAAAGCCCCCTTATCCACAAAAACAGTAGCCTTCCCCAGGAAAGAGGTTTCCATATATGGTTTTTCCTCACCTAAAATGGCCAAAGAACAATATTGCCAAAGAACTAGCGAAAATCTCATGCCACAGCCATTTTAGGATGCTAGCCATCTTTAGTAGTTATTTGTTGTAAATGCAAAAGTGCATGAGACAAATAACACAAAAACTGTAAAAATCACTCAGCTACCACAACTTGTCAAAGTAACACAAAAGCTGTTATATAAAAAGTGTTTAGGATATTTTGTATCCTTCTTGTACTTCACTGTAAGGTGATGTGATGTGTGAAATTGTAAAAATGCAAGAATCTATAAAGAGAGACATAGTCTCTCAGTAGTGACGGTCTTAAGGAGTAGGGTCAGGACAGGGTTAAAAAACAAGCAAAACTAATTGGGCTCCATAGAAATCTATGGAGGGAAAAGTGCAAAAAGAAAATCTTTCCCAACAGGAAGGAAAGCATCAAAAAGTCTATGGGCTTCATTACGAGTCTGGCGGTAACCCGCCGGTGCTATCAGCGGGTTGCCACCAGATTAGTAACACTGTTTCCACCGCCTGAGATCCCGGTTCGACCAGGACATTACAAGTCCCGGCGGCCCGAGATATCAGGCGGCGTAGAGTGTAAGTCTATTTTCCCATGGAGTCCTAGAGGACTCCATGGGAATGGGGACAGGGGAGCATCTGCAACATTGCTAAGGGTGCCGGTGCTTCCATGACAACTCTGCCTACCGGGGCCAGAAGGCAGAGTTGTAGTGTGGCGGTCTGGAAAGTGTACTGGTACAGTGCGACCAGCACCATTATTTCCAGACCAGCACACTTGTAATGAAGCCCAATCTCTCCCAACAATGAGGTACAAGGATTTGGACCTGTCTGATGAGGCCGTGGATTTTCTAATTTCTGCCGAGAGGCCTGCCACCCAGTCGATCTACATCTTCGGTGGTGTAAGTCCTATGCTTGATGCCATGGGAATTGTTTGGATCCTTTTATATGTATTACATCTAGTGGATTTCTTGGTTTCTTTAGGCCATGAGGGCCATCAGATTGGTAGTGCTAATTGGTACTTGACTGCTATTTTGGTCTTCAAGTGGACCTCTGAATGGAGGTGCTTCTTTACTATCACTACTGTTAAGTAGTTCCTGAAACTTGCAAGGCAAGTAAAACAAGAAGCATCAGTCACCAGAAGCAAACCAATTCCTGAAAAAGTTAAGAGGGACTGAAGAAGGATGAAAAACTCCAGATAGAGGGTGTACCTAAAAGTGGTCAAGGGAAAAAGACACCCAAATCAAAAAGTCAAAAAAACAAAAAAAATCAAGACCCAACGGAAAAGGAAGAAATAATGGGAAAATTAACTGTGGGAAGTCAAACAGAGATGATTGAGCCGCCAAAGAAAATTGCTCTCATATTTCTATTAGCCAAACGTAAAGGCAAACTTGTTAACCCCTCAGTAAAAATCGCCCGATCTTTTTGAAAATCTAAAAGTGGTGCCCTCGGAGGCCTCAGGGAGGCCCTGTGTTCTAACAATGAAAAGGCCCAAGGAAACACAGGAGTGGCAAACAAATTGGGGGGCGAAGGATCCCCTGATACAATCTCTGAAAGAAAGGAATATCCACAGATCTGTGCACAATTGGCAAATGGAAATGACGAAAGTACTCTCACAGGAAGTACTTCCGAAAATAATAATAGGACAAGGGAATCTCACAGTGAACTCAATCATTATAATCAAACAAAGCTCTGCAGAGTTTTTCTCTTGAGAGAAAACAATCAATAACGCAACATAAAATGCCCTTGAATCGGTCTACAATCCTACGTGAAATGAAGGAAATTCCTGCCTTAAAGTACTTTACATCAGCCGACATTGAGGTAGTGAGCTTCCCTTTTGGGTCTGATACAAGCATTGCCGAAGTAACCCTGAAATCAAGACTGGGTATGGACTTGATTTTGGAGGAGGCAACGGCGTGGGATCAAAGATGTCTGAGGATTTCCATGGTATGCCCTGTACCAGTGACTGCTCACCCCTTGTGACTGTCTGTTTTTAATATAATGGTTTTGTAGCTATTATCAGACTATTCAGAGAGGCTGGATAAATCAGTTAGACCTAATAGTAAAGAAGGCAACCTTGGAAACCCAGTGAATATGTGGGAAATGGTCCCGGCGATAATCTCACAGGTATTCCTCAGAATGGGCGTCTCCCAGCAGAAGCTCTAGTGAAGAAGCAGATAAAAAGGTACTATCAAGGAACACTAGAGGTTATACCTCCTTCTCCCAAGAACCGAGGAAATCACAAATCTTTAATACAACAGACCTGATATTATTTCAAGAGACTTGGTTAACATGTGTGGTGGGGATAGAGGGTTTCGCTACTTTTCAGCAGTTGGCCTTGGGATCCGAATTGGGCAGACCTAAGGGGCGTCTCCTCGTGGCCTCTAGCAATGAGCTCTTTATCTCTTCTAAAATACTATCAAATGTAAGACAAGGCATCCTACCGGTGAGAGCAACGAAAAGAGGAGACAATGTGGGAAAGAGTTGGATTATTGTGAACCTGTATTGGAATCCTAATGATACTTCTTTATTTGATTTCCTGCACGACCTCTCGGATGACTTGGTAGAATTCTCTTTGCTGTTTCCCGCTGATGATTTGATTATTGCTGATGAGCTAAACTCACAATGTATCTCCACAGTGGATGTAATCTCGGGCAAGACCCGACGCAAAACTAGTAATGGAAAAATATGGGTGGAGTTTATGCGTGAGTGGGTTCTCCAAATGTTTAATGGCAATATTAAGGGGGACATCCCTACGCTCCGTCCTGGCGTAGAGGCAGCGCTTTCTCTACGATCGACTATCTCTTAGCCTCAAGATCTATTTTTGTTAGTTGCACTGGTCTCTGTTTGGGGGAGGGAAATACTGATGACCATGTAATGCTAAAGGCAACTCTGGGTTATGAGGGGGATCCAGGGGCGGTGATTTATGGTCAAGAATTGTCAACTAATGGTGCAGGTAATACCATAAGGAGATTTGAGAAGGGGGGCAAAATTCTAAAGTATGAATTGGGACAACGGGTCTCCCAACTCTCTGACAAACTAGTGAAATTTTGTAACCCTGGGGGTTTCTCTCTGTTTCTTTCCAACGTGGCCACCTCTGAATCCAATCCCCAGAAACAGCATAAGATTCATAAACATACTTTTAATGTTGAGATAATAGCGGGGAAAAAAGAACTCAGATTGCAAACAGTGAAGCTAAACAGATCCTGTCCAGTTGTGGGTTTATATAAGGAAGGTATTAGACTCCTTAATAATAACTACAGGAACTGGTTAAGAGCTCATAGGCACCTTATGCTTCAACAAGACAGTGAGAGAATGCTCTCTGCGCTACTGTCTAGAAACTCGAGAAATTTCTGGGCAATGGCCGGGATGAAGGAACTATCCTAGGACCAGAAACAGGATTCTGTCATTCAAGAACAGGCCTGGAGTGAGCATTTTGCCAGGGTTTATGATTCACCGAACTCAATAAATGGGGAGACAGATACTATGATCAAGGGATCCCCTGATTTTACAGCTAGTGATCTTGAACAACTGATAAGGAAATCCTCAACCTCAAGAGCGGCGGGACCAAATGGTCTAAGCAATTCTATCCTCAAAATGAAGCCACTTTTGTGGGCTAGGGTTTTGAAAAAATTATTGACAACATAATTACTTCAAAGAGTGTCCCAGATTCATGGAAAAACTCCATAGTAATACCGATTTACAAAAAGGGGGATAGACTTTCGGCAGCAAATTAGCGTCTGATATCCCTCTTGGATGCGGACAGTAAAATCTTTACAGGTCTCGTCTTAGGGGAACTAAAAACCTGGGCAAAAGTTAAAGGTATCATCCCTAGGCACCAATCCGGCTTTAGGAAGGGTCTATTGACATCTCTTAATGGGCTAGTATTAAGTTGCCTGGGATCGCCCTCGTTTCAGGGGGGGGTCCCCCTCTTTGGGGCGTAGTTAGATCTTTCCCAGGCTTTTGACACAATTGATAGGAATCTCCTATGGAAAAAGTTAGATGTATGTGGGATTTCCCCCAGTTTATTATCTATCCTGAGAGAATTACATCATAACAACTTGATGTTAGTGAGGCTTAGTAGATCAGGCCTCTTGTCAAATGCGATTAGGATAGAAAGAGGAGTCCGTCAGGGTTGTTTACTAGCTCCCTTCCTGTTCATTCTCTTTATGGCGGACCTAGCTGGATGGTTGGAGGAAATAGGTTTAATCTCACCCTTATTGGCAAGAATAAAAATCAACTGGTTGGCTTACGCAGGCGACGTGGTAGTCCTAGATTATTCTCAAGTAGGGCTGCAGCGTCTCCTGTGTACCTTGGAAAATTATGCACGCAAGAATAACCTAACTATTAATCCGACGAAGTCCAAGATATTAATATTCAAACATCCTAGAAAGGCAGCAAAGAACTATGCCTGGAATCTGGACCAGCTGCCTGTAGAGATGTCTCGGAACTGACTAATCTGGGTGCAACACTCAGTTCTTTTCCTAACGAAAGGTAGTTTGTTGCAATCAATTGACCGAAAATTGGTAAAGTTGGGAGCTCAAATGAAGAAAATCAAATCCTAATCTTGTAAATTCTCTATATTTCCACTCGTGAGATTCTACATTGGCAAGGTAGTCCCGATAGTTCTGTTTGCCTTGGACTACAATTCTTTAGCCATGGATATTGAGTGGGACAGAATTGAAACCAAGTTGTGGAAACAAACCCTAGGTCTACCAGATTGTGTCCCAATAACCGCCCTACGATATGAGCTAGGCCTGTCATCGCTTAGATCATGGTTTGAATGGAAGTGGATGACATTTTATAGATTAGTACTAGTGCCACCTAAGAATTCGCTCTTTGAGGTAGTTGCACAAGAGATGCTTCTTGACAAAAATGGGTTCTTAATTAAATTTAAGCAAAGATGCTCCAAAATCTTGGCTAGATCCGAGTGTGATGTGGACCTTCCCCTCCAGAATCCAGTAAGGGTGAAGGAAAAGATGAAGCAGTTTGTCTGGATAGACACTATAGGAAGTATGAGGAAGGCGAAGAGATCTGCCTCCTTAACATCGATTGATAAGCGTCTGTCTGGAGTGCCTACCTGTCAAAGTTACCGGATCCATCCTTTAGAACATCTTTTTAGAGATTTCGATTAAATCTGCTTCCCACACAGGAGATATTGGCAACCAGAGATGGGGAGGGCAATACCGTATCGACCTGTGATAAGTGTGATGGTAATGAGGTCCAGACGACCAAACATTTACTATCTAAATGCCCGGGTACTTGGAGTTTGAGGGTGAGAAGATTTGGCAGGTTTGTTTATAATCAATCCTGGTTGAACACCGAGGAATTCTGGGGGAGATTATCAGCAGGTCATGAGTCTGGTCTCTCGCTAGAGGTTATTAGAACCTTAAGCGAACTCAGATTGATCAGTGATGGAGATCGATAGGAGAGAGAGGGAAACTTTCAGATCCCTGGTATGGTCTATGTGAAGTTTGATTTCTGCTATTTTTTTCTTTTAACATGTATTTGCTGTATTTTCCGTGGGCTTTCTTGTTTTTATCTTTGATTGATTGGTGTGTTTTTTCTTTTTAGGGTCCTTCTGCGGCAACAATCTCCTCTCTCTTTTTATTTTTTCTTCCCTTTTAATTTGTTTTCTTAATGGTTATGTCTTAACCTTATTTGAATAAGGGAAATGTTTTTGTTGTAATTGTTTTAACTGATTCAATTTTATCGTTCTGTTTTCTATTACTTAGTATGTGTTTAAAGTCACATTTTGGCTATTGCACAATAAATAAAAAAAGAAATAAAAAAAAGAAACGGTTAACAACCCAGTTTCCGCCATGCAAGCGTGTTGCTCCTTTGTGGGATTTGCATCTTGTTCTAGCGTTTTTGATGGCAGCTCAGTTTGAGCTTTTTAATGCATGCCCTTTGAGGTTTCTTACCCTTAAGGTGATTTCTCTTATTGCTATTACTTCAGCAACATTTGTGAGTGAGCTCCAGGCTCTTTCTGCCAGGCCTACATACCTCATATTCTCCAAGGAGCAAGTGACTTTGAAGGTAAAGCTGTCCTTCCTTTCAGTGGTTCTGTTTAACTTTCCCTTGTCTAACAAGTTGCATCTTCCAGTCTTCTACCCACTTCCTCACTCATCTTAGAGGGAAGTTTCATCGGCTATTCACTAAAATCTTTGTTACTAAGTCTCTATGGGTGAATAAGAGATTGGCCCCAAAAAATATTGTGCGACATACATGGCTAATGGAAAATTGGATAGCGACAGGAAAGTCCAATGGATGAAGAAAAGATTATATTTGTGTATTTGTAACACACATACAGTGTTATTGAAATGCGACATTGGAAATTTATATTAATTTGACATCATTCTAAAAAGGTCAAAAAACAAATGATTGTGTTTTTATAGTCTCCCCAGCAGTAGACCGCTGATGAATTTCCTACAATATGAGTGTTGCATAGGGAACGTAACCAGTCAGGTTTTTGCTATAATATGGTTTCATATTGACCAGGACCAATAATTGGTATTGGACAATCATCAAAATTGGAGGACACTTTTGTAGTGACATTTTTTTGCACCAATTATATTTTTTGGAGAGTTTTGTGGAGTATAGCAACCTTTTCCAAAGTGTGTATGGGGATGAATGAATTGATTGAATGTGTTTTGAGAATCATGTGAACTATATATTTTTAACTGTGATGAAATTGTATGAAGAATTGCTATGTGGTATAAGATTGTCGCTATAGCACTTTGAAATTAATTGCGATGTGGAATTATATTGGCGCACTAGCACTTTAGAAAGTATTAGGAGTAGTGCAATAGAATGTGGTGTATTGTGGGAGTGGCACCTTTGTGTATTCATAGTTATTTTTGTAAATACTGTGTAGAAAATATTAGAACATTAATAAAAATACATTTTACTGCATGCCAGTTCACTTTGTAGAATGTAATGAATGGGTCTTGTTGTTATAAAGTTGTGATTAGTAGGGGTGGCTCGTTCATTTGTTTTTTGACACTTTGGTGAAGTAGTGAGTAAGTGTTCTTTCGTCAATAATGATTCCTCACTCTTCTTCCTCCCACCAGGGTCTGTACTGCTTTGGGAGTCTTTGTAAGGGCAAGAATCTGTCTGAGTAAGGAATCGGACTAGTACATTACTTAACTTCAGTAATGTTCTTTCGGATGAATTAGTCCTGCCTCCCACAGATCTCTCAACTTCACTTACCCCTGAAATTCTTATAACTTCTTGCAGTTCCTAAACCTCTAAATGTGGGGTGAAACAGAGGTCACAGGGCTCTGCCAGCTCCAGATATTCCACCCATGTCGCCTAATCATGAGTTCTCGTGACTACAACACTGGGAAAAGGTGACACAGAGCCACAGTATGCCCCCTGGTGGCTGAAAAAAGTTGCAGAAGCTGGGTTTGCCCCTGGTGGCGATTTCTAAGATGGGGAATCTGTGGGATGAAGGACTAATCCATCAGAAAGAACATTACCTAAAGTAAGTCATGTGTTAATATCTGTGGAGAGCACAAGCCAACTTGCATTTCAATAAAGTGTTTCAAATTTTACTTTCAAATGAAGTCCTTCTTTTATGTACTCTTATGTCCCGTCCCCTTTCCTCCATACTGTATGGGCGTCCCTCATAGGGACGGGAGACGGAAACTTTTTCACCAGAAAAAAACCTTCTTCCCTTTTAAATTTAGAGGCGCACGTTGGGCGCGGCCCAGGGAGCATGCGCTCGCCTGACTCCACCCACCGGCCCCACTCCTCAGTCCCCTTTTCCGCGTTGACAGGAACGGGCGATTTCACCAGTGCTCCTGGGTTTGGCTTCGGCCATGTAATACCACATGCTCTTCTCCGGATACTTTCTTCTATCTTTTTGTCTTCTTTTTGTCAATCAGGCACTTGGTCCTCCGGCGCCACGCTCCTCCCCTTTGCATGTCGACTTCAGCGGGTGTCGAGCCTGCGGCAGACTCTTCCCTACGTCAGATCCCCACGCTCTTTGCCTCCGCTGCCCTTGGCCCCGACCACGGCTGGGGAAGGGTGTACCGCGTGCAACGCACTTACCCCACGTGCATTGAAGAACAGGCTAGATCCGTGGAGAGTGTTCCTCGAAAGGTCGCCTCCAGAGGACTTGAAGGACTTTGTCAGACATCGATCAAGGCCCAAGGGAGGGCCTCTGCTTTCCATCGCACCCCGTAAGGGCTACTCCTTCCCAAGGAAACGCCCGAATGGGAGGAACCTTTCAGGTTCTCGCATCAGCACACATATCAAGGCTAGTCCAGCTACCAGACTTACGGCCGAAGGGTGATCAGATCCTTCCGGAGTCAGTGCTGAGGGACCGCAAGGTTCATTTACCGAGTCTACACCCGAGGGGTATCCCCATAGTACCGGCCTAATGTCCGAGGGGGCGCATGCACGCAGCACTACTGGCGACACTGCCGAGGACGACACGCCTTCCACGCCCTGGCCTGAGGTGCAGGGTAGGTCTCATGCTTCACCGCTTAGTCTTGTAGTAGGCCGGGCCCAGTGAGTCAAGCACCGCGATTTCGGCACGTGGCACGCAGCTTGTCAAAATGGCTGCCGTGCCAGATAAAATGGCAGCTCGTCCGATGCCGCTCCTAGGAACGGAGCAGGTGGGAGAACGAGCTATAACCAGGTATGTGGCCTGCAGTTTATCATTCAGCAGCGCATGGCAGGTTTCCTCTGCAACCGAGACAGGGTGCACTCCGGCCCGAGCAGCCGCCCGCCACTCCGGCAATATCACCTGCAGCCTCTTCAGCCTTCGAAGACAGGTTCTTTGAAAGGTTCCTAGCGCTGATGCGAACTCCCCAGATGGGCACCATCGTTCGGGATTCTATCAGGGACATGCTCCCTTCGGCCACTCCGCCAGTGCCCATAGTCATTCCTCCTAGGGGTCCAGCGCCTCAGGCCACCATGCAGCCCTTGCTGCCCCTGCCAGCTCCTTACATTCCGGTTCCCCTACCTCCCACAGTGCAGGCAGTTCCGCTCCAGCCTCTGCAGCAGCCACCGGCTCCGGTTCCTACACCAAGTATAGGCAATGGAGGATCCACTCTTGCTGTCGGCACACCCTCAACCGCACTCTTCGGTGATCGCTGCGTCATCACTCTACTCGAAGCCTCAGTCGTCCTCGGCCACCTCGTCCTCAGCGCTGCTTGGCATGGAGGAGAAGATCTTGAAAGCGTACGGAACAAAGCTGTACTCCAACGCCCCTCTACACCTGTGTCAATCCAACGCGGATGCCATGCTGGCAGCCGTTAACCAAAGATTTTGTCGGGAAATAGCCGACTTCCTTCCAGAGCTTCCGGTGCAGAGCCAAGCACGCTTCAAGGCGGGGCTAACAGAGGCCAAAGTGGTGGCGCAGGACATCATGGAGTCCACGGTGGCCCACATTGATGCCTCTGACTGGGCCATATGCATCGCCATGAACATGAGCAGGACTGCTTGGCTTCGGGCTACTAAGTTTAACCTAGATGTCCGTGAACGCATATTGGACCTTCCATTCGAGGTTAGTGACCTTCTTCACTGTACCATCGATGTGGAATTAGATAAAAAGAACAGTTCACAAACTGCAAAGTCTGTATCTATCCTAACAACACCACGCCCAAGGAGTACACCCAGTCGCATGAATGCTCCGATAAAGGGCGGGCGTTCGGCGGCTTCCAGGGCTTCCAAGAACAGAGGTCGAGACAGCTTGACCGCTCTCCGAGTCAGCACCGGTGCAAACAACAAAAGGGTAGGGGGCTTTTTCCTGTCCCCCTCCTCCGCAACAGTGTCAGAGGGAAAGCAGGCATGACTCGTCCCTTCGGGTCCACGTGTCTCCGGTGGGGGGCAGGCTTGCCTTTCACGCACAGTTTTGTTGCCAGAACTTCGCGGACCCATGGATCCTCTCTCGAGTATCCACGGGGTACCGCCTACCGGTCCCTTCCTCCCTCCTCCCCTTCCACAAATTGGGACATCATCTCTTTTGGCAGAAATTCGGTCGCTTGTCAAGAGGTAGGCAGTGGAAGACGTCCCAGCCTCCCAGCGAGGATTGGGCTTCTATTCCAGGATTTTCACCATTCAAAAGAAGAGCCAGGATGGCCTGAGAGTTTTGTTGGATCTCTCCACCCTCAGCCGCTCTCTCCCTCTACAAAAATTCAAGATGGTTACGCCAGCACTCATTGCGGAGACACTGGACAAGGGAGACTGGATGTGCTCCCTGGATCTTTAGGACGCTTATCTACATGTCCCGATTTGGCAGCCGCATCGCTCCTTTGCGCCTCAGGGTCATGGGCTGCCCTTTCCAATACAAGGTGCTACCCTTTGACCTCAGTTCAGCCCCTAGGGTATTTACCTTGCTCATTAATGCAGTGGAAGCCCTCCTCAGGGCCCAGGGCCACCACATCTACCCTTACCTGGATGACTGGCTCGTCAGGGCGGGGATCTCCAGAGGCGGGTCTCCACACACTTCCTCCGCACTTTTGACCACACTCCACGACCTGGGGTTTACAATCAACCTCAAGAAGTCTCAACTGCAGCCTATGCAGAGCCTGACCTTACTGGGACTCATCTGGGACACAAGTTCTAAGAGAGTCTTCCCCTCAGAGGACAAGATCACGGGCATCAAGAGGGCCACTTCTCACTTCCTGTCCAGAGCAGTGACCTCAGCCTGGTGGTACCAACACTTGCTGGGTATCATGGTAGCGGTGATACTGGCTGTACCGCACACGAGACTCAAGATGAGGAGATTACAGCTGCACTTCACAGCCTCATGGAATCAGGAGAAGGGCTCCCAAGCGGAGCCGGTCAGCATTCCTCCTTCGCTCCACTCGGAACTCACATGGTGGTCCAAGGACTGCAACCTCTGCAGGGGCAAGCCCTTCTGGCAGCCGGCCCCACAGGTCACCATCACCACTGACTCCTCCCTGGAGGGCTGGGGGCCACTCTGGACAACCACAGTGTCCATGGAGTCTGGACCCGGCAGGAGCAGGAGTCTCATATCAACTGGCTGGAGCTGAAAGCCATCTGGCTAGCTCTCAAAGATTTCCTCCTGCTTATTGCTGGCAAGACTGTCCTCATACAGACCAATAATTCCACCAGCATGTACTATGTCAACAAGCAGGGGGGGTACCAGGTCCCCTCCACTATGCAGACTAGCCATCAGCATGTGGGAATGAGCCTTGGAGAACAACATCTACCACAGGGTCGTCCACCGTCTGGTGTAATCCAACCTGGAGGCAGACCGGATCAGCGGACTGGGAGCGGACCGTTACGAGTGGCAATTGAATGATCAGGTGCTGCTGGAGATCTTCAACAAATGGGGGCATCCTCAAGTGGATCTCTTTGCCTCCTGGTACAACAAGAAGTGCCAGCAGTTTGCTTCCTGGTAGGGGCAGGGCCCCGGCTCCCTTGGCGACGCATTCCAGATACAGTGGAACGGCATGACAGCGTATGCCTTCCCTCCTACACTCCTGGTACACCAGGTGATCTGCAAGATAAAAGAATCTTGTCACCTCAGCATCATTCTGATAGCTCCATGGTGGCCAGCGAGACCGTGGTTCTCCGAGCTTCTCAGCCTATCGAACAGGCCTCCCATTCACCTGCCAATGGGCCCAGCTCATCTTCTGGCGTAGCAGGGGGGCAGGGTCATACACCCTACCCCACACAAATTGAGCCTTGCACGTGGTCCCTGAGCAGGTCATGCTGAAACACCTTAGTCTATCGCAGGCTAACCTGGAGATCATTCAGGGCGCTAAGAGTAAATGGACTAGGTTCTGTCATTGGGCGGAATCTAAAGAGGTCGAACCCCTTATGTGCACTTCGGATGATGTACTTTCGTTCTCGGCACACCTTGCTCACTCAAGAGTGCAGGTGGACACATGACGCACCTATCTGGCAGCCATAGGGGCCTAAAGAAATTCAGAGGAAGAGGTCTACTCCTCTTCCAACCCGGTGGTCAAGCGACTTTTGGCGGGCCTCGCCAGGCTCTACCCACCCATCAAAAACCACACCCTGTGTGGGACCTCATTGTTGTTTTGGGCGTCTTGGCGCACAAGCCGTTCAAACCAGTGGCATCTGCGGACATCAGGCTGGTCACCATTAAGACCGCTCTGTTGGTGGGCCTCACCTCAGCTCGCAGGGTCAGCGAGATCCAGACTCTGGTCGCGTCAGAACCCTATACTACTTTTCACAAGGGTAAGGTGGTCCTGAGAGCACACCCCATGTTCCTACCCAAAGTAGCCACCTCTTTCCATATAAACGAGGAGATAGTCTTACCCAACTTTTTTCGCCGACCCGAAGGACGAGGTTCAGGGGGTTCTGCACTGTCTCGATGTCAGGTGCACTCTCAAATTCTTTCTGGACAGGATCATGGACTTCTGCAACTCGGATGCCCTGTTTGTCACCTTTGGGGGCCAAGGCCTGGTTATCAGGCTTCCAAGGCCTCTCTAGCAAGGTGGAGGGTCGCAGCCATCAAGGAGGCCTACAAAGGGCAGCACAAGCCACTTACAGCTAAATGCACACCCACGCTGTCAGAGCCAAGGCCACGGCCATTGCATTCCAACAGCATGTTCTGTGGCAAGTCATCAGCAGGTCAGCCACCTGGGCCACCCCTTCGGCTTTCTGCAAGCACTACTGTTTGGCCGCCGCCTCTAGGTCAGATGCGGCTTTCGGGCAAGCGGTTCTAAGGAATCTGTTTTCTTTAGGAGAGGCTCCTCTCTACCCTGGGGCTACATTCAGTTGTAATCGCCCATACAGTATGGAGGAAAGGGGACGGGACGTAAGAGTAATTAATAGTTACTCACCGTAGTGACTAATGTACTCTTAGTCCACAGTCCCCTTTCCTCCATACGTCCCACCATCCTCCCCCCTAATAATACTCGTGTCATTAGGCAATGTTAAATATTGTTGATGCGTCAATGGGGACTGAGGAGTGGCGCCAGTGGGTGGATTCAGGCGAGCGAATGCTCCCTGGGCTGCGCTTCTGCGCGCCTCTTAATTTAAAGCGGAAGATGTTTTTTTTCTGGTGAAAAAGGTTCTGTCTCCCGTCCTTAGCGAGGGACGCCCATACAATATGGAGGAAAGGGGACTATGGACTACGAGTATGTTAGTCACTACGGTGAGTAACTATTAATTTTCTAGGTAACATAGTCACAACATTGAACCCTTTAAGTTTGAAACCACTGCTCCGAGAAATGTCGGGTTGTAACATTCTATTCTGCTCAATGTGTACTAGTTGGCTTGAATATTGAGTTAATAAGCTCTTTACTTGATGTGTGACCTGATGGAGTCTGAGCCTATGGTGTTAATGTTCTCTTTCAGAACTGTGTGAAAAAGTCCTATTTTTACTGCCTTCTAAAGTACTGTACCACTTTTTTCCAGAAGATCTACAGATTCCTCCTAACAGGTCTTAAAATGTGTTCCTAGTGTCAAGGGATGACTCCCTCATTGCTCCTTTCTCTGTGCAATGCATATCATTACAAAGTTCATTGTTCCCATCCACCTGCATCCCTGCCACTTTATCTCCACTTCTGTTCCATGTTCTCTAAGTGGACCATCCAGTTTAACAACTCCAGAAATCTGAACTATTACCTGACGCACGCAAATGAACATATGTTTAGTGTATTTTGACATTGCCTTATTGTGGCAATTATTGTAACTTAACAGTGCCAATATAAAGGATTTTATTAAAGGAGATACTTTTATGAATACTAATGTCTGATCGATGACACACTGAGAGCGCATGCTTAGTTCGCTACAGTTCTGACCAGTTTTCTGATCTAGTGTTTTCTGTCTACAGGATTGTGGCCGCTCGGCTTAATGGCTCCTTGGACTTCTTCTCTCTAGAAACCCGCAAGTCATTAAATCATCTACAGTACAGAGGTGAGGATGTGTGTATGTTCGTGTGAAATGGGTGCACCCAGATGGCCAGTGGCTTTGTGTATGTGGTAGGACATTTTAAAATAAAAGTTTGAAAGCTTAAAAATTGGAAATCAAAAGAGATCAAATGTGAGAAAGATTTTGAAAAAGAGAAGAAACAATTACAAATCATTACGGAAGAAGAAAGGTCTTGTGGTTCCAGTGGAAATCCTAGAAATGTTTTGTAAAAAGGGCAGAAAGACTCAAACTTTTAAGGGAAGGTGGAGGTATGGTCAGTCTACATGAAGAACACGGCTAACAGGTAGTTGTCCTCATGTTATGATGTTCAAATAAAACACATGACTACTGGGTAGGGAACATGAATGTGATGGTAGAAGATAGGATAGTTGTGAGGGTGAAAGTCCTAGACAGTACCTCGTGCGAGAAGCTCTGTACCTTTTGCTTTTTTCTGACTGATGTACTCACCTTTTTTCCAAGTCCTAATTTGAGGCCTCAGGGTTGTGGCTATGTGATGTACACCAGAGAGAGCCTTGGACTCTGAGGGTTAGTGTTCTAAAGACACAATGTCCCACATTTGAATGAGACTTATTTTGCTTGGTGGCAGACGTTACTTTGTGCAGACTCTATTAGGTATTCCTGTGTTGGAAATCTAGAATGGGTTTCACAGCTAACCATTCTTCCCGTTGCATGGCCGTGAAAGGAAACTGGTGAATCCATACAAAGTCATGACTTATGTCTGCCTCAGAAGGGGCAAGGACTGGCGATGCCAAGATCACATCTGTTAGAATGCTTAAATACAGAGTGTTATTCCTTATTGGAATCCACATATTGAGTGTTTTCTTGGGAAGTAGGCCTAGATAGTTTGGCTGTGGTGACCACCAGTGATCCAATTTCCACCAAATATTTGAATAAATGTATGCTCCTGATTGGGAAGCGAGCTTGCACTTGACTCCCAATATTCCCTTTTCCCTGGTATATTGCTTTAATCCTGTGAATGGGCCTGTAACTTGAGAAGACAATACTGCACCAAAGAGGCCAGTGAAAAAGCCCTGCTTCTGCAACTAGCCAAGACCATCTTAACTGCAAAGATCTGCCAGTGTCCAAAGACTCCAGTCTTCTCGAAGATGAGAGAAAATTGATGGATCTGTGCTCCCTTCCTCTAACCATGTGGCAAAAGCTATTTTGAAAGTCTCAAAGGACCCCTGCTTCCTGAGGTGCCTTGCTCCACATCCTACCAAGGGTCAGTCCTAAAGAGAGGGGAGCACTGGAAAGCTCTGAGTGCCATAAACAAACAGTTCCCTAGGCCTATAGTTACAAAAACAAATAACTAATAAGAACACGTTTTGTTGGGACTCTGATAAACCCATTACTTACCTCAATCTGGGATTGCTGGAACACTGTGGCTACTGCAAGGTAACAGAATCTTATTGTCTGTGGACCAAACTCCTGCACTGTACACAAGGTTCAAGGGCTTGTCCTTCCTCCGGTTCAACACCTTCCCCAGTGGGCAAGTCATTGTTTTGCTTTCCTTAAGCACCCCACTGCTGCCAGTGGAATAGACTTGGACCACTGCTGTCACTTTTTGAAATTTTACTTCTGTCAGGAGCCTTCCCGTTTCCTATCTTGATTAAATTCCTAAATTGCAGGGAACAAGATATGGTGGTGAAAGTGGCCAGGGAGCTACAATGTTAAGCGGTAAGGTACTCCCTCTACCCAGATTTAAACCCTACAGTACTGAGAATGACTGGTATGTCCGAGTAGCTCAAACACTTTGGTTACAAATATGACGTAAGCCAGGTTTTCTGCAAGTTTAAGGGGAGGCATCTACAAACCTGTTAGGTCTCTAATTTGATTCACAGTTAAAAGATTAGAGATTCACCATTATAGAACACCACGTTTGTAAGTATACTCTAATTTGATAGGGGACATTATTTTGGGTGAAAACATGTTCACTGTTTTTGGAAGTGTGGGGCAGGAGGATTACATTTGTCTGGTGGGGTTGCCATTTATGGGTATTACTGGATGAACAGCATGAATCATCAAAATTGATAACCCTCCATATCAGCATTGTTGGAGGCCAGACTGGGAAAGAGGACCATAGTGTCTCATGTATATTCTGGAATTTAAATAGTTTGGGCCATAAACTTAAAAGGAAGTTGTGCCATAATTCCTCGGCAAACACAAGCCAGAAGTAGTCTTTCTCCAAGAGCCATACTTTTTGTGGCATGGATTCATTGCCTAGGTGCTCACTTTACAACCAAATAAATTGGGTAAGGTTTTATGACTGGTCATAGAGGGCGTATCGACTATGCCCAAGAAAACATTACCTCACTAAACTTTTAACGTATGCTTGGACAGTGGCTGGAGATACATAATGGGTGAGTGCAGGGCAGGACAGACCTCTGTGTTGAATTAGAGAAGGTCCCCGTATTCTTCTGTAAATGGGCAAGCCACTAGAGTCTGGGCTGGTCCAGCTGGTACCCGACTTGCCTCCCAGAGGGTGGAAGGAGTGGTCAGCAAGAGCTGTAGTATAACAATGTGGTTAAGCTTCCTTAGCGTGTGAAACGCCACAGACGCAAACATAGTCATTCCAAGATGGAGGCAAGGATGCAAGCCCCATTTGTAAGCACAAAGCCAACAGGTGAGATAAATCTCACAGTTAGGCACTGCAACAAGAATCCAGCCCCAAGATTCAATTATCTGTTAGAGGCAGTACAAGCAGGGTTCCTATCTGAAACACAATCACTAAATCAATACCAGCCTAGCCAATTCAAAGACGCAATACTGAGGACACTTATGAAAGAGGGTAGAGAGGTAGAGGAGTGAGGGAGGGAAGCTCTACTTAACAGCGATTGTCCCTGGATATACAGGGACACCGCTATCGTAGGAGGAGGTAGCCAATGCCATGGCCATCCTGCAGCAGCGAAGATTGGATATGAATTCCGATCACAGGAGTACCAACTGCTGGAACGGAGGTGGACCTAGCACTTTAAAAAAAATATATATTGTTGCATTTACAGTTTACAAAAAACCATACACAACAAAATACACATAGCAAAATATAAAAACAATTAATCAAATTTCATATTATAAAAAATCAGAAGGAAGGGGGAAAAAAAGCCAAATATGAATAAAGCAAGAAAAAACTTCAGTTTACAAAGAATAATTCCCTTCCAAAGAATTTTCTTATTCAACTCAAAAATAAGCAATATAAGAAAACGATTCAGAGATAAAACCAAGGAAATAGCAGAACCCCACATACAACACCAAAACAAATTTCTAGATACTTCTGAACAATCAGTTGTGTAGTCCTTGAAAAACCTAAGTCGTTCTGCACCAAAAAATATACACTCTACCAAGTGTTTCAGAGTCTCGCGGGTATTGCTTACCCTACAAAACCTACATACCTTGTCCATTACACTTGTGCCCTCAATCTTATTCATAGTTTTCCAGCTTTTAATTTTCTCAAAAACAAGTAGTTGGTTTAACCTGAAACGCATGTAATTCATGCGTATGATAGGACAAGGAAACATTTGAATATATAGCGGTAGACATTTCTTAGTATATATAAACCGTGAACACTCCACAAATACTGTACATGAATCAATGCAGTCAACCGTCTCAGCCCAATCAGACCTGAACAAGATCTTTTTGACATGCCCTGGTCTGAGGATCAAGTCCTCTTCAGATAAACAAATATGGACCAACACAGAGCACACCCGTTTGTTAAACTCTCTTAGAGATGGTACTCATCCTGCAAACATGGCAGCCTTAAGACTCTCATAGAGGGAGTTTTTGGGCGGAGCAATAATTCTTCTAAATGGAGACAACCGTCTCCACACATACCTAGCCTTTAAAGAAACAGACACAACTCGTGTCTAATAATGGCATTTGGAATGGCCATAGAAAGATCAAGTACGTTCTTCCATAAAACTCCCTGAATAGTATTCAGAAGGTCACCCATGTTCTGAGAGCAGAGTTCATGTCCGTAGCGGATAATAGCCTCAAATTGGTATCAGGTAATAAAATTGCGGCAAAAATGTTGCAGTAAAATAATATTGCAGCAAAAATGCTGTGGTTTGACCCAGTAAAAGTGTGCCCCATTATACCATTTAAATGGAGCGGGGGTTGCAGGGGTGTCCTCCGCTCCACTTAAATGGTATAATGTGTCCGGGGGTTGCGGGGATGTCCCCCGCATGTTTTATATGGATTGCGGCGCAAAAACGGCAGCATTTTTGCCGCGATATTTTGTTACCGCTGCAATTTTTGCCGCGATTTTATCACATGGAACCCTCAAATTTGGCCAAATAGTATCGTCTCCGCAGAATAAACGAGAATTTACATACTTTCTGCTTTATAAATTTAATATGGGCAGTAAGTTTCTTGGCTTTAACATATAAAATAGATTTCCAGTTTTCGATGCTGACCCTATTAGCCAAGTAATATCCCAAGTAAACTACGGCCTTGACCTGCTCCACAGTATCCATTCCCATAGTCCATGTATATTTGATATACTTTCTCCTTTGAGTTAGAACCAGGACTTTAGATTTGGAGGTATTAGGAAACAAATTGTTTGCCACTGCATATTCATAGAAAAGCTGCATCCTAGCCCTAAGTCCTCATGGAGTTTTATCGAACAGTATGAAATCATCCGCTTAGGCCATCCACTCCAGCCCTACACTCCCCAATTTCGCCAGTGCAACGGAGGGGCCCTGCCACCGTCCCTCAGCATTGCACGTATAGAGATTTAAGAGTGTAGGGGCCAGAGTACATCCCTGTTTAACCCCTGTAAAAGTGGGTATCTCAGAGGAGAGAACACCACCTTCAGATAGACGTACATAGATGGATGTATTAGAGTGCAACAAAGCAATCAACTGGACCATATTATGGGGAATGCTCAGAATAATCATTTTGCGCCAGATCCTAGATCTAATTACCCCATCGAAGGCACTAGATATGTCCAGTGATGCCAAATAAACGTCCCCAACATGCGAGTGGTGGACATAATGTCTAAGATGGGAAAGAATAGCCGCATTTAAAGAGGTACCAAGCTCAACACGAAACCCCACCTGGAACGTACTCAGAAGGTTATGTTCCCTGATAACAAGATTGAGGTCCCTTAATAACAGAATAGAAAAAACCTTACTTGTAGCGCCTGCTAGAGTTATGAGTCTGTAATTGGACAAATCCAATTTATCGCCCCTTTTAAAGATGGGAACAATAATGGACTTAGACCAGGAAACAGGCACTGTGTGAGTCAGAAAGATGTGGTCGACCATAGGTTTTAACAGTTCGACCCAAATCCCAGGTTCCTCTTTAAGAACAAAGGGATGAATCCCATCAGGGCAGGGGCCCAAGATGGCTTCAATTGGGCAATCGCCCATGAGATAGCCTCCTTATTCCAATTGCAGATACCCTTTTCACATTAACCCAAATCAAAATCCTTTGTTACTCCAAAGGCATCAGGCAAGGCATATTTCTTAGTATAAAAAGATACCCAAGAAGCAGAATCTAGGGGGCAATTGGTACTCCCTTTAACATTCCCCAAAAGCCTCTTAACCGTTGACCAGAAGTGGCCATCTTTTCCCTTACACAAAAATTCCAACATATTTTGATGGCAGAGAGAATAGGCGTCCATCTTAAGGGATTTGGCATAATTCTTATGCCTCAAAATAATAGAACGTTTGAGTTTCCCATAGTCAGTGGGTTTAAGACCACCATTCCTCAAAGCAGCAAGCTCTTTTCTTTTACGGGCCTTAGAAGATAGAATTCTGTCATCTTTTATGACACATTTCTTATGGGGATTCACAGAGCCGATAGAGTCCCTAATTTTACGAATACAGGCCAAGATGATATTATAAGAGGAGATACCATCACCGACCTCAGTATCATGGCCATAGAGAACACCACCAGACCTTTTGGAGCAAAACAGAAAGAAATGGACTGAATTTAAATACAATTTTCTTGTTCCACTTAACTCTCGTGCCCCTGTTATTACACTTGTTAGGCAGAATCCTGTGCAGTGCCCTTAGGGACCACTAAACACAATTAAGACTACAAGTGGTAATACAAGTTCACCTTTGGTACAAGCCTGTACTACTTTGTTAGAGTGGTAGCAGTAGCGGAGCAGCCAGGCTTATCTCAAGAGAATATGAGCAGTAGCAGAGATTACACAAAGGACCACAATTACTGTGACTCAAGCAAACACTGACTCAAGGTTTTCAGGTAAAAAATATAAGTACATTTATTTTTAAACCATCAGTAAAACACAGCACTTCTAGGAATTCTAAATCACACGTAAAATACACTACAACCAACTTCTTCTCTTGACATAAAATAGGTCAAGGTAAGTACCCTGTGCTTAGGCAGACCGGTGTTGTAAAACAAAAGTGTTACCGTGAATACATTTGCGATCAATTTTTGACAGTTCGGTCGTGTTAAAGAAACGCGTAACCGCAGCGAGAAATGTTACCGGGGCAAAAGCACACTTAGCACCTGAACTAACCAGAGAGAGTTGGGGGCAAAAATCACATACAATACTTAGGTCAAGGCAGACAGAATCTGAGAACACTCGCTGACAGAAATACAAAAAGTCAATAGGCCGGAGCCAGAGTCAATTGGAACCGGGTCCCTGTTGCCGAAGATCACAGAGTCAGACAGTTCAAGATTCACGCAGCCAGGATTACTTAGATATTGTTCGAAAGTGGAGGCAAAAGTTATAAGAAGGAGGGAAGACCAGGGCAAGCCTTGGAGGTGAAGAAAAGGGATTCACCCTACTTCCTCAAGCAGAACACAGTACCTTATTCAAGGGAAGAGCTGGTGGCACGGCAGTTGTTCCTGGTAGTTTCCTGCAGACCTACGGTTCCTGGAGCTTCGACATGAAGGAGGGCGTCTGAAGGGGTCTGCACCACACAGGGATGAAGCCGGCAGCAGCAGTGATGAATGAAAGGTGTGCTCCTTAAAAACAGGAGAGGCTCTTCATTTGGCTATCCGGACCACTACAGCAGTGTGCAGCAATTTCGACCACGAAGAGGATCCTCTGGCTGTGGAAGATGAGCTGGTTATCCCCACCAGGCTCAAGGGAAGAAGACTCCGGACTGGCTCTTCTTAGTCGTTGAAGGGTAGATAGCTCAGGACTGCAGCAGGGCTTCACCGGGACGGGGTAGTTGCAGCAGTCGTCGTTCTCTCTGCTTCTCTTCGGTTCCTTGTAGTTCCAGTGGCGACTCTGACTTCTAGCCCAAGAGACCTGCCTTTTATGCGCAAAACCCCCATTCACACAGCCTGGCTGTCAATCACGCAGCAGGGGGGGTTGTCCAGCCTGGAAAACCACCTCAGCCAATCATGGAAAAGTGTGACTTGGGTTTCCTAGGATACCCTGTGCAGGGGGTGACTACACCCCTCCCTCACATTCAGTCTACCTAGACACCCAGGCGCCAAGAGGAGGGCTTCTGTGCAGGAGCCTGCCAAAAGACGGTGAACAAAGAAGGCAAACCTGGATTGCTGCGCAAAGTAAAACACAAGAAGGGCTTTAACAAAAAAATGGCGAATAAACCCGACCAGAGCCAAAAGAAAGACAATTTGGTCAAGCGGATTTATTGTTGAGGCGGCTGAAGTAGCCAAAAGCAATACAACGTTTATATAATATAATCGCGGTAGAAAAGTTAGGGTAGATACCACTGCCACCAGCCAAGTCTAAATGTTAAAAGAGCGAAACAATGCTCTAGGAGCTACAGATAACAAGGGCTAAGGAATAACCCTTTCCAGTACTCCATGTAAGATGGTGTGTACTGGATCTGTGGTTCAAGTGACTATGTAAAGTTAATGGTAACTTTTACTTTCCTCTGGGGGACAGTAGTCCGCCCCAGAGGAATGGAGTCAGGGGGAAGTCTTAAAGACAACCCTGTGTTACTGCACTGAATGTGCTGTGTAACACACACAGAAAAGAAGGGGCTCCTGGAGTGGTGTGCTCCAGAGCCCAAGATCACACAAATAGTAGAAACACACATGGCAAAACACATTTAAGAGTGGACAAAAGGTGTACACTCTTACCAGGTGAAAATAATAAACTCCAGAAATCCAGCAAAGCTGCTGGGGGACTCACTAGGTGAGGGAAATTAGCCCTAAAAGGAGAATTCTCCCTAACAACACTCCAAGCCTGCCAATTCCGTCCTGATACAAGGGACAATCATGGGAATACTCAGGGTAAAAGATATTGCAACATGGTCACCCAAAGAAAGGTCAAGATGACTAAGATAACCACACTGTTTCCTAATGCCATCTGAGACATAGAAGTAATCAATACGAGAGGTTGAGACTCCTCTATGCCAAGTATGTTTGAGGGCAGTAGAAGAGGACAAGTGAGCCATTAAAGAAAATTCCCAATCTTTAAGGAAAAGATCCCACCCAATGTCCGCCCAGCAGTAAGGAGCAGGAGCTCCCACTGAGACTGTCGGAGCAGCTCACATCCCAAGGAGAAGAAGCCGGAGCTTCCCTCTTCAACAGGAAGGTCTGGACCTGGCCAGCTTCCTCGCCCGCCGCTGCCGAATCCCGACAGCAAATGCAGCAGAAGTGCGCACTAACGCGACTCGCCTGCACGCCGCCGCATCCGATGTACTTGTAAGCAGTAAATCTGCTTATTAGTAGCATTATTTAGTGTGCCACGCACGGGTAAGTCCATTCCAAGATGGACGCCTTGTAGCTCCAGGCTACAACCCTTGTCCTCTCCTCCACCTAGCCCGCAGCTGCAACAGTATTGGCTGCCTGATACATTGAATTTGCCAACCAGAAGGCGCGAGCCGGCCATTCGTTGCCAAGGCCATTACTGCTAAGGCCTGGTCCCGTCCAAGCCTGTCCCAGCCGAATCCCTGCCGCCGGCCAGAAATGCTGTATCTTCTAACAGAGGACCCCATCTATTGGATACAACAAGTTCAAAGGTACTGCCCCGAAAACGCCGCCTTCACATTATATGCAACCGCTATTGTGTTCATAGTTGCTATCGGCCTCAGCCCGGAGCCCGGTACCCGTTTTTATCTGCTTACCAATACAAGCTCTTTCTCTGCCTATCACCTCTAACCGTGCTAGACTTGCAACATGCTACATTACCTTATTGCCCTCATCTAGTCTGTCGCTGCTGGCATCATACTAGCCTACCCAGCATGCCTATGATTTACTGCCACCTGCCTGAGCCTGCGCTGACACTGCCCAGCCTCTACCCGTTCTATCTACAAGTACTATTTATACCTAACGGACAGTGTTATTAGGTTCCTTAGCAAAAAACCATCCCGCCTTTGCGACCTGCCTAAGTTTTTGGGATGCACCGGCATATTGTGTCATAGGACCACTTAACCTAACCTAAACCCTCGCCTATTGTGATGTACTGAGAATATTCTGCACATTTGCGTAGAATCCCGTTTTCTCTGACGGTCTTTGCCTGTGATCCACCCGCAATGTTACACGTCCTCATGCCTCATATGGTGCCTATTGTGTTAACTGTAGGATCTCTCACTGCCACCATCTATTGTTGATTTTTATTAGCATTGCCTATTGAGCCTGTCTCACACTGCCCTAGCTAAAATCGAACTTGCCTATTGTTGATTTCTACTAGCATTGCCTACTGAGCCTGTTTCACACTGCCCTAGCTAAAAGTGAACTTGCCTATTGTTGATTTCTACTAGCATTGCCTACTGAGCCTGTTTCACACTGCCCTAGCTAAAATCGAACTTGCCTATTGTTGATCTCTACTAGCATTGCCTACTGAGCCTGTTTCACACTGCCCTAGCTAAAATCGAACTTGCCTATTGTTGATTTCTACTAGCATTGCCTATTGAGCCTGTTTCACACTACCCTAGCTAAAATCGAACTTGCCTATTGTTGATTTCTACTAGCATTACATACTGAGCCTGTTTCACACTGCCCTAGCTAAAATCGAACTGGCCCTAGTCGTCTCCACACCACTCTTAGCTTGTGTGCTTGGTCGTACCTACTGTGATTAAGCATCAGTGTACCCCCACCACCTCCTCCTCCTCATCCCGGCGTGACGCATCTTTCTCCAAGGCGTCGTGCACCTCCACCATGCTCCTTAGGGCGCTCATTATACTGTACCACGTTCTGCCCTTTCAGGCAGCAATTACCACTCAGTTACGCACACGTCCCCCACGGCCGACTATCAATCAGCCTCCGGACACCCTGATTCACCTAAGCCCCATCCACCTGACTTTGCACAGTGTGACCCCTACAATGGGCCCCACGACGACCATGATAGGCCTACACCACATCAACACCGACACCAACCCATACCTCAACGACCCAGCCCTCTGGCTGGAACACTTCACTAGGAAACCCACCCGAATCAACCGTGCTCTTCATCTCTCAGAAACAAGAGACTAGGCACCAGATTCTGCATGCGACCTACCCGCAGTAACACCTCCAAGCGAACATTGCATACACCACCGTGCTCACCTGCTTCAACCACTAACAGCAAATCCTCCTCTACAGAGCCGAAATTGCCACTCATTAAGGGCGCTCTTATCAACGCCAGATCCCTCCCAGCGCACGCAGTAGACATAGCAGACCTCATAACATCTTCAGATCTTGACTTCATTGCCATATCTGAAACCTGGGTACATGCCGCGTCTGGCCCCTCCCTGACCCTCGCCCCACCACCCGGCTACGGTATCATGAGATGTGACCGCACCTCTGCTGCCCACACCAGAGGTGGTGGCGTGGCCATCATCCACAAAATTGGCGACCAACACCAAACTTGAGTCAGCTGAATTACTATCAGTCAAACTCTCACTAACGTCCAATCAAACAGCCACCCTCCACCTCATCTAAAGGCCCCCAGGCCCTGCACCATCCATTTAATCTGGGACTTGGCGACCCCAAAGATCCCATTGCACTAGACTTGGAAAATGCCCTAACTAACTCTGGCTTCACCCTGCACATTCAAGAGCCCACTCACTCCAAAGGCAGAACCCTTGACTGGCTAGCCGGCTCTAATTGCAATATTAATATCCTTGCCAATACCCCGTGCTTATGGTCCGACCACCATATCATCACCTTTAATATTGAAGCCACTCCCTGTGTCCCGACTCTGATTGCCCCAGCCCTCCTTACTAGAAATAAAAAGGACATAACCATGGAGAAACTTCTCCCTCTGCTACTCCCATCTCTTAAAGCTGCCACTGACGCCTGTAATGACCCCACCACCCTAGCCGACATCTACAACCGTAGTATGCTCACGGCTATAGACTCTATTGCCCCCATCAAACTTAGGAAGGCTAAACAACGGGCACACTTTAACTCGTGGTTCACACCACAGTTAAGATCGCTCCGCAAATCCAAACGCTGTGCCGAAAATCGTTGGCAAAGTCACCCTTCTGATGCACACAAAGACGGCTTCTTCCTGGCATCGCTCATTTAGAAAGCAGCCATTATCGAGGCCAAAAAAGACTCGCTTAATAACCGTATCCTGCAAGCTGACTCCAACTCCAAGGAACTCTTTAAGATCCTAAAAGAGCTTGAAACTCCAGCCGCCCCCCAAGAGCCCCCCCCACCCCACCCCACTCCCCCGCCGACACCTGTATTAAAGATAGTAAATGGTGTGCTAACGTTCAGGCAGCCTTACTGAATAAAATCTCCATGCCACAACCTAAAATCAAAACCAAACAAGACAGCCTGAAACTGGACAATCGCCCTCCCACCCCTGCTGGGGCCCTCTCTCCTGACCTGCCCAATCTTAAACGATTTGCCTTCTCACCGCTCACTATTGCTGAGGTGGAAAACATCATCCTGAGAATCTGAACAAACTACTACAAACCCACTGGGTGGGGCTTTACTTAAGACTTGTCTAACATCCTTCTAAGGGAGTGTATATCTTTTAGTGACCGTGTTTTTGAATTGCTTACTATTAGTGCCTGTGTGTTTTTCTAGATGTGGTTTTAAATAAATAATGATATCTCTTTTACACCAAGCCCTGGTCAGTGTCTATTGTGTTCTTTTGACCTATTGTGAATGCTCTGTATACTGCCTAACTCTTCTTGAGGGAAGTCTGACTGCTCAGCCACAGCTACCAAGTGAATCCGTGTGGTACAGACTGCTACCAAGTGGGTTTACTGCCAAACACCTGTAGTCCTAAATCTTTTGCAGTGGTCCCAGAGGGAACTGCACAGGTTTCTGCCTAACGGGGTGTTCCAAGGATGGTCAAAAACGTATAAAGAATAGTCAAAAAACGTATTTTGTCCTCGTATGTTAATGCCAGAGAAAGATCAATTTTGTGTTGTCCCATCACTGACCCTGTTTTGCCTTTGACCCTTTATCATTTCAAAGCTAAGCCTCATATCTTCTAGGCAGGATGCGAAATTTCAAGTTGAATGAAATCTGTGTGATGTTGGAAATGCTCTCCTCGTCCTTGTCTCCCTACTCCCCTAGTCTGTTTTTTCTCCACAGGAGTCCAGTTTGGACCATTGGCAGTGCAGATCTTCATTTACTATTGTTGGTGAACAATAACCGTATAGCACCCTTGGTATATCCCTACCCATGGGTGCCATAGGGGTTGGTGCTATTCTCTCTCCCCCTCTTTCAGTGTCCTTTTCAGATTGGCGATATTCTTCCACCCTCCTGCCAGGGGGTCGTTTCTGGAAAGGAAGTGTCTTCTTTTAACCTTACTTCTGTCTGGCCCGACTCAAGTGCAAGGTCCACCTCCCTTCCAGCAGTCTCCGTACTCCTGCGATCAGAATTCTTATTCAGTCTTCTTCTGAGTAGCTGCTGCAGGCTTGGTAGTGTGTGTTTTTGGGCACCTGTATGTTGCCCCACAGAGAAGGTTATGGGCTGGTGGCAACTACATGCTTATTTCGCAGGAGCTCTCAGCCTCCTCTATTTTGGGACACCCAGGCCCTGCCATAGGAATCAATGTATTCCTAAACAAAGGTAAGAGGGCTACTGCTGCTGCCTTCTCTTCCTGTTTCTCAAAGGCCTGAGAAGCCCTGGCTCGGTCTCCCTTTCCCTGATTGGATATTGGGTGGAAGTACCATATATGGCTTTGGGTCCTGTGGGGTCCTGTGCTGTGCTTGGCCACGCCCCCAGCATTTAAATACTGATGGAGACACCCTCGCCGGCGAAGCCCTCGGCCGGACAAGTGCTCGGCTGTTCATAGCTGTGACTGTTAATAGTCTTGGCGTGTCAAACAGCTGAAAGGGCTGCCCTCCCTAGCCACTGCTGTCTTTTGTGCTCTGTCCCTGCTGCATCTACCCGGCATGAGGAACTGCTAGTGCCGAAGCTGGAGTCCAATAGAAATAGAGTAGGATTGTTACCTGCTTTACATGCCAATTCGTAGATTCTCTGAACAAGTGATTGGATACAATTGGAGACGTGTGCTGTGTTCGCTTGCACCTTACCAGGCAGCATTGGGCACTGGGCAGTCAGCAGCCCGATCCAAAACAGTTCACACTGAGATTACTCCCTGGCTCTCTCGGGGAGGACTCAAGGACAGGACGTTTCTATAGACTTGACAGCGCCCCACAGTTGTTAACAGCTCTTTACAGTCCTGCGTATTCGCGTTGAGGGAGCTTCAAGGGAGTGAAATTTGAACTGCAGCCGAAGTAGTGTGTTTTTCTTATACCTGTTAACTGACTCTGAGTAGTGCCAGGGGAGTGTACATTGCTTAAAATATCTCCACTTGGACTTGACTCTTTTAACCACACTGGGGCGAGGACGGGCTGTGGGGCAGACTATGGCTGTCCCTCAAGCAGCCAAGCGTGCATCGCCCATTGGTTCTGGCTTGGTACTATCTGGTTACATCCTAGGATTAGTACCAGGCAACAAGGGCTAGTGTGATTTTTATTGACTTTTCTGACTTAGACTCCTCCAAAATAGTTATCAAAATTGACTATCACTGATACCAAATCTATCTGGACTTTTGATGGCTTGAGATATTTTTTGTTACTTTATTATTTGGTGAACTACAAGCTCCTAAGTGGACATACTGAAGCAGCACATCTTAGCTTTGTGTCATGTAATTGTCTGCATCGTTCCCTTTGAGTGGTTTAAGAAACATGTAGTTTTAGTCATTTTTGGTCTGAGCAGCTAGTATTAGAGTATTTAGGCTTACACTTCCTTTTGCCACCATATTTAAATGCAAAATGACTAAACCTCTCCCCAACAAGGTAAAAGGGTGGCTGTATTAATTGATCCTATTGACCAAGCAAATGACATGATTAATGATATCACATCTTTGCTCCGTGATCTTGATGCCTTGCCTCAGCTGAAAAACCCAGTTCTAATCAAAAATTGTAAATTGAAAGGCATTGGTCGCTCTGCAACTAATTGCGTGGCAGTGCCAAGTATAGATTTGGAATAAATTAGCACCTCACCCTTTAAGATTAAGGTTAACGTCCCGGCTCGCCCTAAGCAGTTAGTCACACAGGAAGACATGTGCATGAAAGCAAAACTAGCTCTTGGTGCCGACAAAGTATCTTTACCCAACTTGGCAGAATTAGGTTCTATTCTCCCAGGCTACGAGATCTCCAAACCCCTGCCCAAAGTGAAGGCAAACCATACTTTTATCACTGTTGAATGCACTATTGGGCCAATACCGGGAGAATCTAAGGCAAAAGAAGGAAAAGCAGATGCCCAGACCAGAAGGGGGGTAGAGGTTATAATGGTGCCCACCCACAATAGGTTTGCCCCACTGGACGTAATGGAGAAGGGAAAGGCAGTCTTTGATCAAGTACCTGGAGAGAGATGACAGATTACTGTTCCTCCAGGCCAACAGCCTGCCTAACCAGTGTGGGAGTTGCACGTGTATTTTAGCAGAATTCCAGATGGTAAAATGGACAATAGACTACTAATTGAGGAAATTGCTGCTCTCAAGACCGCATTAAAGGAATTGGGGGCAGGCAATTGCCCCAAAAGCGCATGCCTCCCGAACTAAAATTGTTGTTCGTAAAAATGGTACAGTAAGAGGGGTCAACTTCCCAGAGTATGTCCACTCTCATAAACCTGGTCAACAATGTCATTAATGCTTTTGAGCGCAAAAAGCGTATAGCCCAGGTTACTAGGCCTTCTAATTGTGTGAATGGGTCATTAATTGAGGCTCAGCCCCAGCTGCACCCCAGAATTGTACCTCCCATTTTTATTAAGTAAACGTCCTAAGAACATTATCACTTCCAGTAATCTGGCGAGAGTTTGACAAATAAGGTGTGTCATTGGCTGAGAGCTAAGAGGAGGCGTTTGTCAATAATCGGGAGTAATAATATTAGGTGTTCACACCTCTCTTCTACTATGTTCAGGGACATTCTTAAAGTTGAATTAAAATCTCCACTGTTAATAGAGGGACTATTGTTCATGGAGTCGAGAACTCTGTCGAGCCACCTGGAAATATTGATTAACTTGAGCATACTGACTCCATTAGTGATAGCCCAGTTAAAATTGCTGGGGCCAGCTGACCGTACTGGGGGTAGGTTGGGGGCAAGTTCAACACTAAATCCCAATGAGGGTGTTATAGAACATACTGGATTGAGCCCCGGGATTGATCCCACCCCATCGCTAGTCCCCCATACTAGAAAGTTACTTGGTCCCAAACCAATCCTGGTGGTGGAAGGAGCGGTAGTGGGTGGGCCGTGTGAGCTGAGACATCAAACGCAGGCAGAGGGAGATAAGCAAGTGGGAGTGATTAATAATTCAGTGTTGGGAGATGTGTATTTAACACGAGGTGCTAGCACCCACATCTGGGAAGGATTGGATTACCAGTTTGGGTATCCCTTTGACCACTGGTACGCAAGTAGAAGAGAGTAGGGCCACTTTGCGGATTGATATGATATATGTCATTTATAATACGCCTGTACTCAAGTGTTTCTAGGCGCAACAAGACAAGGGAGGGAAGACGGAGGGAGGACAAGACAAATGATCTTACTAGGCATTTGTCATTCAGATTGTATAAGTGCGACAACGGAAAGGAAAGAGGGAGAGGAAAAAGGGATGTGCACTGAGGGCAACAATGCTCTGAGTAAGTGCAGCCAGGGCAGTGCAGCTCTGGGTAAGTGCAAGTAGGTGCAGGGCACTGTGGAGGTTAGTTACAGCCCCTAAGGGCACGGAGGGGCCAGAGGCAGTGCATGGGAGACTGATCACGGAGGAGCCTGGTACCCAGTGAGACTCTGAGAGTAGCTAGGGACCAGTCGGCGCCACAGACAGTTGGTCAGCAGGGGAGGGAGAGAGAGAAAGCAGAGGAGAAACCGATTGTTATCGTGGAATATAGCTGGCGTCCAGAAGTATATGGGTGATGTGGGATGGACCCAATTCATGCGGAACCACACTATTATCAGTTTACAGGAGACATGGGCTTTGTCGGCCCCCAATTTAACGGGCTACGCTACTTTCTAAACAGCAGCTGTATGAGGGGGTAGGGAGAGGGGCGACCAAGTGGTGGTTTGCTTATTTGGGTCAGCACTGATGTTTTTTCATCAGTCTATGTGCCAAAAGCTGACTCTCTAAAGATTTTTTAGAACTGCACCTAAGCTATCCGGACAGTTCTAAATTGTTGTTAATTAAAATGTATAATCACCAGGAGTGCACGTTTGGCTCACCTTGTTTTTTCTCCTGGAAGAAAGAATTAGGGTCTGTAGGGAGGAACAACTAGGGATGGCAAAAATAGTAATTATGGGTGCCTTTAACCTCCAATTTGAACCCCAAGAGATTGATAGGGCTAGCTGAGGATGTAGATCAGCTCTGGGGCATTGAGGACTTAGTTGCTGAGCACCCAAAACGGAAATATAAAAATTGTGAAATAGCTGCATGCTTGATTAGGTCCATGGGCATGTAATGATAGGCTTAAAAGTGATAACCCGTGAAGGAAAACCTTCATAGTCAATGAAATATCCAGCTTGATTGACTGTCTTAGTGAATGTAGAAGTTTGGAAGTGGGTCTGTGACTTCACGGTAATGGAGCGACTGGAAAGCGACCAACATCCAATTGCTCTCTCTCTGTAATGGGAATCTTGCTGGGATTGACCCCTCAGCCTAATGTTAGTGATTTGGTTCCAATTGTTAACACGGGTGAAGCGAGACGCACAATAAAGTGGAAGGCCCTTGACCTGGGGACGAGATTACCTGAAATGTATGTCAATATTTGAACAAAGTTGGAATCTTTTTTTTTTGGCTAACCAAGAACATGGTACTGGGATAGTGTCCCTTCATGAGGAGCTCACTACGGCGCTGGGAGTTCTTTTCAGTAAACCGTGTTCCTCTGTCAAAATGCAGGTGACTCGCAAAACTGCATGGTACAATGGGGATTGCCGTCAGGCGAAAACTGCCTTTAATTAAACAAGCAAAGGCAATGCAGGTAGAGGGGTCTTTTGCTCTACTAGATGCTAGAAAATACTACCAAGCTTTAATTATGCTCAAGAAATCTGAACACTCAGCAAGTCTCTGGGAGGCGTTGCTCATAGCATCTAAATTGCACGACTCAAGCACTTCTGGGAAACCCCGGGAGCAGGAAACGATCAAGAGAAAAATCATATCCAGGAAAGATATGGATAGCCCATTTTGAGACTCTGTATCGCGAAACAAGGCCACCCTTCCTAAGGGAGTGGAATATACAGTCGAATGCCCTCCCCCTCCCCTGGTAGGGAAGATGATCATTTGGCCCTTACTTTGGAAGAGGTTAAGGGAGCCCTTCTGTCTCAAAAACCTGGTGGAGGTATGTGCGCCATATTTCTTCAAGCTATTTAATGCAGTACTAGAAGAAAACAAGGTACCATCCTCTTGGGCCCTAGCTGTCCTTTTACTGATATTCAAGAAGGGGGATAGTGTGTCACCTTCCAACTATAGACCCATCTCTCTTATGCGGGGGGCAAAATGTTTGCAAGGTTGGTTTTGGTTCATCTAGAGGTTTGGTTGTTGGAGTTGGAGCCAATTAACCATATGCAGGCTAGGTTCCAGCAAAATATATGTACCATGGACCAGTTCCTGAAAGACTATACCTGATAACTGAGAGGTTATGTCACCCTAAGGAGCATGAATGTGTTTGTAACCTTCGTTGACCTAGGGACAGCATTTGATAGCGTCCCAAGAACACAATTGTGGAGGGAATTAAGTGATCTGGGACAACCACAATTCTGAAAGCTATCCAAATTGTCTAACTGGGGAATGGCGCTGTGATTAGGCACTCCCTGGATGGCCGTACAACCCAGAGAGTGAATATTGAAATCGGTATCAGACAGGGATGTGTTCTAGCCCATAGCTTGTTTTGTCTTTTTTTTTTAATGGTGTCATTTGTAAACTGCTCTGTAGGCCAACTGATCCACCCATTCTAGCATCTGAGAAAGTCCTAATTTTTTTATTTGCTAACAACGCCATATTGCGCTCTCCTACACCTGAGGGGTTACACACACAGATTAATATTTTTTATTATTTCTGGGTCCAAAATGGCTTAGCTATCAATGCCCAAAAGACTAAAGCATTCGTATTTAGGAGGCCCAATTCAAAGAAAACCTTTAGGCTTGACTTGAAGTTGAGAAATGGTCCTATAGAACACTTTTGGTGCTATGATTACCTAGGCGTCACAGTTAAAAATTATTGCTCCTGGGGCTGGGGTTTTGGGGGAGAGGGGTCAAGTAGAGCGCGCCACACTAACATCTGCAAAGCCGGTCAATTTTTTGGCGCGGGTGTGGGTTAACCCCAACCTGGGTAAATATAGGGTTGCAATAAAGGACTTATTGACCCAAGAGTGGGGGCATAGCTTATCTTGGTTTGCAGCCATCAAACCCAAACTAGTACTAATTGGGTTGACTGGCTATTGGCTGATTGTGAATCCAGAAACAATTCCAGCAAACTATTAAAATAAAATTCGCTTTTGCAGCAAAATGGGAAAGAGAAACCATAGCCAAAATGGATAATTCTAGCAGCCTTACCAGCTATTGGCTCATAAAGGAAACACATGGGTTTGAATTATACCTGGACATTGTGCATCCCAAGCAAATGAGGGCGCTGTATACAAAATTGTGAATGGTGATTCTCCCTCTTGCGAGCAAGTAGAAAGAGAGCGATTCACCAGATTGCCCGCATTGTCCAAATACAATAGAAAGTGTGGCCCTTTAATTATAGTGTGTCCAAAGTATGCTGACATAAGAAAAAAGTATCTTGAGACCGCTGTTCAAGCAACGTAGCGTTGTGAGTGCTATAGATGCGTTCTTTTTGTGTCTGGCAGCTAAGGACTTGCTGGCAATCCATTGCCTTCGACATTTTGTTGTACAAGCTTAGAGGAGAATGATGAAGGTTCTCACCTGCTAGACTGATATGTCTTAATCTGTTTTACCCCATACTGTGTGCATTTATTTGCACATTGGATAATTTGTCCTAATGCATTACTGTGAATGTTATATTGTGCCACTGTCCCTGTATTGATTATTTTACCTCAATCTGCTGGATTTAATGTATATTTGATCCTGTTGATGACACATTTTTATTGTATGTATTTATTTGCTGTATGCACTTTTATGGCCCTTCTGGGCCAAAATAAAGTAATAGTGAATTAATATGGCTCTTGGTCTGTTAGGCTGGTCGGACCCTTCCCAGGGACTGCTTGTTCTGGGTACATCCTAGGGGTGGGACCTGAATGAATGGGAAGAGGAGTCTATTCACATTCTGTGTTGTGGGTGTCTGATTTTGTGTGTGTGTAACAATGCCTGTGGTCTGCCTGAGCCAGCCCCGTCTGAAACTGGAGGGAATAGAGTGTGTGCTCTGAAGGGCTGGGAGTTGCCCCCAATACACATCTACTCTTTTAGCTATGACGGGACCTCATGCAACTGCGGTTCTACACCCAAAGTGTTCTGGAAGCCAGTCCTCCGTGCCTGCTATACAGAGGTATCCTCATGGGTCCAGAAGAAGTGACCGGACATCTTGAGCCCAAGCAGTCCACCAGTGTTGTCCTGTGTCCGGAGGCTGTCCGTAACCAGAAGAAAGCCAGACTGCTGTGTATCGCCCATAAGAGGGGCTACCCTGGCATAGGCTGCTCGACGCCGGGATCTTGCCAAGTTCTAACCAAAGAAATCTTCAAGTGACATTGCAGACACGACATCTGTCCACTTTTCCACTGCTGAGGAAGTTGTGTCGCTGCCAGCAGAGAAGTGCATGCTAGAGGGTTTTCTGCAATTCCGAACCGAAAAATGACTTGAAGATCCAAACTTGGTGGTGGCCACAGAGAAGTCCAGTGCATGAGTCCAAGTCGCCAGAATACTTCCGATCGTCTGTGTTGCGACTGAAGCACTGAAGAACCGAACAGCGGCCAACCGCGACATACCAAAATCTGACACCATACTTCTGCCACCATACTTCTGTCACTGCACCCGTCGCCACCGAAGGTTATCAAAAAAAACAAAGAACTCAACCTCACCTCCAAAGCCTTTTTGAGGTCCACAGTTTCAGCTTTGTGGGACATCCACAGCCAGTGTAGTAACCCGACCAAGGTGGCCACCACGACAGACCTTCAATGCTGCATTTCCGACACTGCTTTGTTTCCTTCTCCTGCTCAACAGCAACGACACAGTAACTCGGGACGCCCTCACTTCTCTCCAGGGGGGAGCCCGAGTCTGTAAAGCAAAGGTGGTGCAGCAGCTAACCAATAGTCCCTCTAGCGGTGATAACATATGGTGTGACCTCCAAGGGGAGGCCTACCCTTTTGGGGATAGGAACATTCATTCCATGATTGCACTTTATGACCCCCTTTTTCCTGAGACTCCAAGTCCTCCACAACAACCCCTTAAAACCCTTCACATCATCGAGGTTTTATATTGTGACTGAACTTCTCCCCCACTACTAGGGGCAAGGACTACCATTCCAGGTTTTTGTTCCCCAACCCTAGTGCCCTTGAAATATTGAAACCTTCAACATCTGTTGAAATTCAGACCGACAAAACCACTGTATGTTACCGTAGTACTCCTTCCCTTCTGCCTATCAGAAATTATATGATCAGTATGACTATTCAAGCTACTCCTGACATATTCTGTGTAATTACTGAGAAGAAGCTTCAAGGAGTTATGCAGGAGTCCACCTTAATAAATATAGCAAGTACTGGGAAGAGGTGGCCCTGCAGAGGCGGGAAGATAGTCAAAAGACTCTTGTAAAACACAGGGGAGGAACTGGATACAAAGTATAAAGAGCAACACATGTCAATCGGATGTGGCAAGCCTGTCCATGAAGTCAAGTGCAGCCGAGAGAGGACACATGTGCAGGCAATCTCCAGCACAGGAGCATCTAATCCTGCTGGCGGACCATCAGAAAAAGAACGCCAGGGAGCAGCTGTGGGAATTCTCTGTTGGGTTTGTCGGTGCAGACCCAAGCTCACGTCTGAGAGAAGGAAGTGAGCTGAGCTGTGCAGGGAGACGCCACGCTGCAGATCCTGACATGGAGAGAAGTCCAAAGAGCCGACAAAGCCGATCCCGGTCTCAGGAACCCACAGTGATGTATCTAGATCCCCAAGGAAGTAAGGGGGGGGGGCACGGTAGACCCAGAGGGGATTCCGGAGCGGGCGGGAGAGACGCTAAAACAGCTTTCCCTCTGCCCATTGAGAATGAAGCAGTTCTTAGGCATTGCCAGTGCCAGTCGTCCCTCCAGCACCATCTCCCTCGTGTCAGTGGCAGACAGAAACCGACTGACCACCAGGGAAGGGTTGGGGCCCCTACCACGAACCAGAGAAGGGTATGGGGCCCAAGAGAAAGTGCTGGGAGCATCAGAGGAAATCTTCCTCATCACAGTGGGAAAGAGAAAGCCACTGACCACCAGAGACGGGTCTGGTACTCCAACAAGACTTGAAACTTTGCTAACAATAGATCAAACTGGCAAAGAGTGTGCATCAAACTGAAAGCAGTGAGAAAGAACTGTATCAAGCAATAGCAGGAGAAGGGAGTTATTCTCCTGGTACCATATCAGGTGTTTTCATAAAGACGCCAGGGGAAGGGAGTACTTCCCCCTGACCTTGTTGTGAACACTACAAAGCCATACCAAGAAAAAGGAGGCATTCTCCTGGTCCCCAACTAAGAGTTCAGCTGGAGACACCAGGGGAGGGTGTCATTCCACCTGGTTTTACTAGAAATTGTACAGATTCATACCAGATAGACAAAAGGAGGATTCCCAAAGCAAGCTACCTACTGGTGTCACACTACTGAACTGGTTTTTGTGGACTAAGTTGAGGCAACAGTGAATCACATTCTTGTGTCAAAACAAATATCACAAGGTATGCACATAAGCTAGTATTTCAAAGGAAAGAATTTTTTTATTTAATTTTTCTAATACATGTTAAAAAAATGGAACATAATGAGTCCAATAGTTAAAAGAAAACACAAGACAGAGCAAAGAGAAATCACAGTCCTGTAAGGCAAAAAATCATGTGAAAACAATCACGTGAATCCATTTGCTTGATTCGAGTTGTACATCAAACCTATTATATTTTTAAAGGTGATGTTAGTAGTGACAAGAGTGACTTCATATCATAGACATAGAATGGTAGTACTTCTACAGAAGCCCCAGTCGGGACATAATGGTATTACTTCTACAGAAGCCCCAGTCGGGACAGTGTCCCGACTGGGGCTTCTGTACAAGTACTACCATTCTATGTCTATGATATGAAGCAGGATTAAGAATGATGTGGAGGGAACCACACCCAGAGTGAGGAGCTTCTCATATTTCCTAGCAGTTTACTCATCCTTCTCTTGACTGGACAGTTTTTTTGTCCCCTTACTATGTACATGGTTAAAGAACACTCACCATTGATACTCCTGCTCAGTAGCAGGAACTACTAGTAGTTCTCAGTAGTACTTAGTAACAAGGAACTAGCCCCTTTTTTCACTAGAGTTATTTAAGCCTCTTTCGAATCCAGCACAGTACCGAACAATCTGAAGGATGCATAGGTACTCCTGCTACTAAAACCTTCACTAGACCCTAACATTCCAACTAACTACAGACCGATCACAACAGTCCCCTTTTTGTTGAAAATTCTTGACTGTGCTGCATATCTGCAAATACAACATCACCTAGAATCCAACAATTTACTAGGACTGAGGCAATCAGGATTTAGACCCAGCCACGGAACCAAAACCACCCTCATCGACCTCAAAACCCAAATCCGGACATTGAAAGACAAAGGTAACCTGGCTTTGCTTCTCTTACTATTCTTATCTGCAGCCTTCGATCTGGTGAATCACAAAATACTATGCAAACACCTCTCTACAGCGGCCCACTTTTCAGACCAAGCCAACGCTTGGATTAAATCATTCCTCAATAACAGATCTATGAGGGTCTTTGCACCCTCTGCCTTTTCTTCACCTACTCCCGTCACTTGTGGGGTGCCCCAAGGTTGATGTGTGTCTCCTACTCTCTACAATGTATTCACCAAACCTCTCTTTGATGAGCTTGACTATCTGGGCGTCACTTACACCAACTACGTTGACGACACCCAAATACTCCTCCCCATCACTGGTGATTATATTGTGGATTGTGGGTCACTCAACAACATTTACCTTATCATACAAGCTTGGATGGGGAAGCACGGGCTCTGTTTTAATGATAGGACAGAGCTGCTCTCCCTGGCCTCTCCTGCTAAGCTGAACAACTTGGATGCACTATTTTCCTCATTTAACATTGACGGCAACACAATTAAAGTAGCCAATGTGGTGAAAACCTTGGGAATTTACCTAGATTCTGCACTAACACTAACTAGACAAACCAATGCCATGGCCTCCTCATCTGCCTACACCTGTAAGCTTATTGTAAGCTGTAACTATCCCCAGCCAACTGTATTACAATAGCCAGAGCCTTAGTCTTCTCCAAGCTGGATTATTGTAATGCACTATACTTGGGTACTTCTAAACAGAACCTTGATAAAATGCAAGTTCTGCAAAATAACGCCATTCGGGCAGCCTTAAACATTCCAAGGAATTCCCACATATCGGAAACCAGTCATTCACTAAAATGGCTCACCATTAACCAAAGAATAACTTACAAAACACTATCCTTCACTCACAAAGGCCTCTCCAAACAAGCCCCTACCTACTTGTCTGATCCCTTTTGCCGACACACTCCCACACGCCCCATAAGATCAGCCATGAGGCAGTGTGTCAAGATTCCACGCTTCAGGCAACAACGAGCTGCTGGGGCCAGCTTCCCGGTCCTTGCTGCCAAAACATGGAATGCCCTCCCTATGACCTTAAGGGATGAACCATCTTATCACCTATTCCGAAAAAAGACTAAAGCTTGGCTTCACGAGCAAGAATCCAGACCCATTGTCTAACTATGTACTAAATTTGCTTTACATTCTTGTGTATAGATTTCCACCCTGCACTACAGGCTGGTTTTGTGATGTGTATCTGGAAATTGTGTAGACTTTGTCATATTGCTGCATAGCTGTAAACTTACTGTATATCTGTAAATCTTGTAAAAACTGCTTTTGTGTTTCATCATAAACTGTCTGTATTGTAGTAACATGTAAGATTAGCGCCCAGCTGCCAAAGGGCTCTGAGCGCTTTATAAATAAACTAAACTAAACTTGCAGTTTTCCCAAACCACAGGGGATCTGGCAGTTGAACACAGTCTTCCTGCATGACAAACAAATAACCGATCAAGGAGCAGACAGTGTAATACAATGAGTTGAATATTCCCTCTGTGCAGAGTATAGTCACTTTTAGGAAAGACTACAGTCTCATTATAAAAAGGCAAAGCAATTTGCCACATAAAAGCAAAGACTATACAGAACAGAAGGTGTTCCTAACATTTCATTATTAAAAGAAAAATATCGTATTTACAGACCACACAGAAATTCTTTTTTTTTATAATATACATTTCGATTATTTTCTGATAACTCATAAAACAGTTCACTTTAAATTGTATACTTTTTAATCCTAGCCCTCCCCCACCCCGACTCCATCATATTTTCAGAGCCTATTACATCCTCCATACACCTGATACTCTGTTTCTCTGGTTCGGGGGAGAAATTCCAGCCTCCTGCTCCTTGCATCTCAGCCCTCCTGGTCTCATCCCTTCTCTTCCCATTTCCCCCATATCTTGAGATATTTGGTTGGGCACCCCTTCAATCTGTACACCCTTTATTCCATTGCACAACATTGGTCCATTCCCTCCCCCCATGTTACGCTAGGAGTGCTGGGTGTCCCCCCGTCCCCCTCATATCACAGCGAAATCCCTGTTCAGCAACGTAGATGCTATTTACACTAGTGTTTTCCGCACGGTCGAGACCTCACTATCTCCCCACAAATTCAACAGCATCTTCCTATGGCATCTTGGAATTCGGTGACCCAGTAACTCAGATATTGTACTACATACTCTCCTCCAGCAGGATTGCCTTTTTGGGCAGCCCCAGATCATGTGAAGGAATATTCGTACCTAAACTTTGCATTTGAGGCAGTTTGAGTTTACGGCCCTCCCCATGCGAAACATTCCCTCCATGGTATAATAAATCCTATGCAGTATTTTATATTAGACTAATCTTAGCCTACTGGATATATTAACTTCTCTAGAAGCTGTTTGGGCAGCCACCCACTCGTCTTCCAATGGGCTCAGGTCCACCTCACATCTACGTTTCAGCTTCGCCAATGGTGGTAGGGTAACGTTTTGTATAGCCTGATATATCACTAATGGCCTTTTTCAGTTCTTCTATCAATAGGTTTGCTTCCAGCGGTGTGCATTCAGGGAGGTCCCAAATGTTCTGACATTCGAAATGTAGTGCATGTCGTAGGCGTAAATGGGTTTATGTGTCTGTATTATTCAAGTTATGTTTGTTTACTAAGCTTCTGAAGGGCACCAGTGCCTTCTGCTGACTAATGTCCCCCACTTTTTAATTCCCTTTGCAACCCAATGTGGCTGGTTGCCTAGCTACATAATTTCAAGTAAGTCAAGGTTTCCTCACAGTGGTGATCGCAATGTTGTTTTCCCATCCCACTCAATGGCTTTCAACACTTCCCTTCTTACAAAATCTTTTTAGTGATCGGAAAGAATTATATTTTGAAAGATATACATTTTATTGTTTATGTTCAGTGTATGTTTATTTATAGAAAATATATTCAATTACCAAATTATATAAAAAAGGAAATGATCTGCTTTCACACATCCAATACATCCAATGTTCCCTCTAATAATTTTTCTCTATATGCGGAACAGGTAGGCTGTTGTGCGCAGATTATTTTCCATGTGTGCAACTGACTAATGAGGTAAGCCACTTTGTGAGCTACCGTTGCAGAAGAGAGTTTGGAAAGGAATTTCCTCTTCCCAGCCACTGCAATTCTTTACAAATCTTACAACACTTTTTCCAAACAGATAGGCTAAAATAAAATATGTTGTATGTGATTATAGAGAAAACTCCTCAACCAGTCCAAGACTTCAACATCTGCCACAGTACCTTGCAAACGAAATTCTGTGCAGAGAAAAATGTGAGTTATGCCACTGGAAACTCAATTATGTGCATTACAAAACACCAATATCTGTTGGCATAACTGATGTGGCTGTCACGAAATTCAGACAGAATACAACATTTGCCGATGGATCAATGGCAATTAAAAGCAATGTGTCAAAAAACCTGCCGATGGGGGTTAAAGTGCTACTTTAATGAAGTAATCCAAGGCTCACGAGAACATGCTTTTAATAATTTGTGTCAGGGTGATAATTGCATCAGAATAACTTCCCCTCAGAATATGAGGATAAAAAATTCCTGTGCCTCTGCTTACTAGCCACATTACATTCTCTTGTGGGGAGTGATAACGCCAGCCTTACAGCTAAGAGGCATATGCACCATCAATGTTTACTACCTAAAAATAGGAAAATGTGCCTAACAAAAATGAGAAACCATGAACATATCATTGTTTAAACCCACAAAGCTCCACTGATATTTTTTCGAATTGGTGACCAGTAGAGCAGTGGCATAGGAAGAAACTCTAATATTAATGCCCGATGTCGAGAGGAATTTTAAGAGGGCGGAACATCTTTTAATGAGCAGAAAGTATCCCTATTGGCAAAGCTAATTGCTGTTTTACTCCCTGAAAAATCATTTGACTCCAGTTAGGGAGCAGAATCTGATTAGAGTCCTGCTTGTACCGCTACATAGGAAGTGAAATGATAGGGCACGTAATAAAATGCATAGTTTTGGCCACTCTTCCGCACCACAGCCTAGATACAATTAAACAAGTGTCTTACTGAAGAAAATCACATTTATATATGCCTTTTAAGTTAAAAGCATCAATTCATCAGAGATGCAACTGATTCAGTGCTTTCTTCTGTAACCATGGATCCCTCTTCTGTAATTATTTGTGATCAGTTAAATAAGATGCAGCAAGCTGCTAGAGACGATACACACAGAACACATGGTTATAATGAAATGCCCTCAGCAGCTGAGCATAGGAAGAAAACGAAGGTGTCTAGACAGGTACTGGAATGTCCTATCCTTTAGCAAACAAGCAACACATTTCCTTCAGTGTACTGCCGAAACGTCTGTCTTGGTTTTTGAAATGTGCTGCATTGTTCACCTGCAAGGAGTGATGACCTGTGCTCTTCCACCCATACCCTTCCCCGGCCCCTGTGCTAGCCTCCAATACTAGTTGATTGAGCACTATAAAAAGTGAGGTATGGTAGCAGTAAACACTCACTGGGATATTTGCAGACACACACTACTTTGCAAGCAAGGCATATTTAATGCCTCAACATATTATGTGCATTTTAAGAATGTCATTACTCTGCATGTACACAATTCTTTTGCAGTGCATACAAGATTGTTGTCAACATAAACCACCCTTATATCATTGTGTAGGATTACGCAAGTGCTCAGTGAAACCATTTTTGTATAGAAGCGAGTTACCATATAATGTGTGAAGGCCTATGCCCAAAGGAACAGTGGACACTTGGAAACAATGCAGATTGTGTGAAAAGCATTCTCCTGTCTGAATATCCGGTGCCCTGATACTATGGACAAGTAATCCCAGGCATAGTCCATGCCCATTATCCCTTGTAGGCCAAGTAAATGATATTTCAATGTTGCTCTCCAATTACAGGGTAATGTTGATAATGCTAAAATAGGAGACGCTGAGCATCACATTTGTCTTCTCAAAATCTTTAGAGGGCAAATTAATATTTGAGTTTTATAATGTGTTAACTTGCAAGGGGGCCGCTTTAAAGCACTTGCGTGACATATAAAAAAAAAAAAGAGGAAGTATGGGATAAGGTTACACATCCAAGTAGCCTGCTTACTTACAGCCAGCATCCATTATATGAGCTGGTAGTTCAATTATATAGTGTGGGTGACACTCTTGGTAAGGCGCAATGAGTAAAAGAAATGTTGGCGTGGGAACGTTATTCATGTTACAATAAACATAACAAGTGGATGTAGGTACAAGTCTGCTAACCTTTCGTAGAGCCAAGAGAGGAAGAGTCAAGGTTGTCCGGTAGTATCTTAATGTAGTCTGGTGCAGAAGTTAGAGTCATAAGGTAAAAGTGTGGTAGTCAGGTTGTTAATGTTCAACTGTTCACTTCTCAACACGATAGTAACCATACAGTTTTAGAAGCAAATATGATCTCACCTTGGCAGACAGCTGAATTTCAAATGGAAGAGCCAATGCCGTAAGTGAAAGCTCCCCCAACTGACCTGTCCCTCCCTACCCAGAGGAAAAAACCCGGAGGGAAAGGACACGACCGTCAGGGACACCCTCTGACGAAGAAAACCCTGGACGAGTCTGAGTGCCGGTGAATGAATAGCTGTGTCGATGAGTCTCCCCACAGCCTGGAATGGTATTGGATGCAGGAAAGCTTCTTCTAGTAACAGAGAAACAAAAAGAGGTTGAAAAGGGATTTCTTAAGAGAGAGGGGGAAATAGGACTAAATAATAGTGTAATAAGGAAAGGAGTCCCTAACCTTCTGGCGCGACGCTAATTAAGAATCAGGGGGTTGAAACCAGCGTCCTGGATCTGGAGCAACTAGGAAACAGGATCCCTAAAACGGACAGAAGGTAAGTAAGGAAGACTTTTGGGAGCAGTATTTCCCCCAACGATCGAAGGAAGGAACTCACTCTTAGCTGGTATAAGGAGAGAAGCAATGCCTGGAGGGACGAAGCTGAACTAGCGGGATGAAAAGGACGCAGTCGTCTGAAGTGAGCAATCGAGGAGATTGGGTGAAGGGGAGAACCCGCAGAGAAGAACTGAATGAATAAGGAGCACAGAGTTAGAGATACAAGGTGAGAGGATAGGTCATGGAAAGAATACAAAACACTAGGAGCACCTAGAAGCAAACTCACGGAGCGCCTGCAACAACAGTAGCGACGCAAAGGAAACCCGATCTCTGTTCCGTATAAGGAATCACGTGAGCGATCCCCGGCGCCTCCTGCGGACGTGCAGAGACTGAACCGCTGCTCTCCGCCCAGGTAGTACAGCGGTCCTCCATCTTGGATGTACACAATCTGATCAATCCGCATAAGCGGTTACGGTGCCAAAGGGACCAACAGCCAATATGTGTAACACGGGTTTAGGGGTCATGAGTGGGGAGGGAACGTTATTTGGTTAATATGTGCAGGCATATCTTGGTTAGATTCTTCTGTTCATGGAGCCAGTTTTTTCATATTCGTTTTTAACCTCTTGTGTGTGTATTTTGCTGGAAGGGATTTTAGGTGTTTACGGTCACCCTTGCATAGTAGTGTGATTCAAATTAGCAGAATATCAAGACTAGTTGCTTAATTTAAAAGAAAGACAATTTCAGGTAATTGCTGTGGCTTGTGCCTTATTAAATCTTTTTGAATCCGTGAGAATTGTCTGTGTGCGCTGCTAAAAAACTTTGAGCGGCACCCAGAATGTGCGCACATCTTAGAGGGAACATTGTTTGTAACCCAAACATTGCTCTTCCAAAATGTATACAAACAGTGCATTCCGTCAAAAAATATAATGTTTAAGCCAATTTGAACATATTCCATAAAATGTGCATCCAGTCCAATACTCTGTATTTATAATGACTTGTTTTTGTACATTTTTTTCTAAAGTGTTTTTCCAATCATTATAAATAATTTGTATGTGGGTCTGTAAATATACTTCGAAGGGATTGTGTCCGCTGACGTATTCCTTATCTTAGATATCTCCTTCCAGCTCTGCTGGCCTCGGAAAATTTTTCTCTAGAGGGCGCTGCGCGTCGACGTCCTCCAAGTCGATGTCCCTCGACAGCCGCCGTATCGACGTCAACGTCATCCTGCCCATAAAGGCTGCGCGCAGCGTCCGTTGCTCAGTTCCGTTTTTCCGCGCTTACTCAGTGCCTCGGAATACCGTTGCTCAGTTTTGTCAGGTTAATCCTATTTGCCTAGAGTTATTCGATCCGTACTCGATGGCTTCTTCGTCGGAACCGACAACTCCTCGGTCCGGCTTCAAAAAATGCCGAGATTGTGGGAAAAAGATGTCACTGACTGACCCTCACAGAGTTTGTCTGTGGTGTTTGGGAGCTGAACACCATTGTTCGGAGTGCGAGGACTGTATGTCCATGACAGCTAAGGCCCTGAAGGAGCGTAGGGGGAAGCTGGAGAAAGGTAAGACTTTTAAAGCTTCTTCTTCCTCGACGAAGTCGAGACATTCGTCTCCTCGTCACCATTCGCGCTCCAGGTCTCGGAGTGGGTCCCATCACTCCTCGAGATCGAAGCACTCGAAGAGGAGACGTCGAAGATCCCCTTGTCCGTCTTCCTCTTCCTCTGTTTCTCCAAAGAGAATCCCTTGCCCCACGAAACATAGTTCCCGGGCTGAATGGGAGGAATTCCGCAAAAATATGATGTGCGTCTTCGAGAAAGCGGCCTCGACCCCCTCGAAGACTGCCGAGAGCGATGCTCTGGTCGAAAGACCCGAAGGTCAAAAACGCCGCGAGTCGCAGTACCCGGCGAAGGAAACTTCTCGAGCGCGTCTCGAACCCTCGAGTAGGACTATGACCTCAAAACCTTCTTCGAAGGTTCCGTCGACGCCGAGGTCGGTGTCTTTTCGGCGCCACGCTCGAAACCTTCGGCGTCGACGACATCGACGTTTTCGAGGCCGATTATGACAAGTTTGGCACCCTCTGCCTTGGAGATGGGGTTTACACCCTTTGCGTTCAGAACAATTGAGCACTATGTCCTCAATTATGGAAGAGGGTGAATTGTCTGAACAGGAAGACACATTTGAATTGCAGGGACCTGTAACCCCAATTAGAGAGGCGTTTTCCTCTGAAGAACGCAGGTTAAAGGATCATCATGATTCCTTACATGAGGCAAGTGGGTTAGACACTTCCCCGGAGGTGGAGTTTGCTAGGCCAGACCCGGGGGAGCATGCTGAAACCCCCTATAGAGCCTTAATGGCCAGGATCACAGAGTTTATGGGGTGGTCTGCACCTTCACAGTCTTTCCAACAAGATGACCTCACGGATATTCTTGACAAAGGCCCACAGGAGGATCCTGTGGTGCCCTTTCATAAAGCTCTTCAGAGGAAGATTGACGAACTGGGAAACCCCAGATGTCGTCCCGGCAGTAAATAAAAGACTGTCTACAAAATACAGGGTATCTTCTACAGACCCGGAGTTTTTGTCAAAACACCCATCCCCAGAAAGTCTGGTGGTACAGACAGCATCTTCTACTGATGTCAAGACGGCTTACCCTACTGTCTCACAGGACAGGGACGATAAAAAATATGATGCTATGGCAAAGAAAGTTTTTTCGGCATGTAGCATGGCGTTAAAATCTGTTAATGCTACTTGCACCCTTGCTAGATTCAGCCATACATTTTGGGAGTGTGCTTCTACAGCGGCTGACTGCATCCCGGAGGGAGAAGAAAGGGAGGCGTTCCTGAATATCATACAGGACGGTAAAGACGCTATGTGCGAATCCCTCCAGACGGGCATTGATTCGGCTGACAGTATCAGCAGAGCAATGGCGGCAAGTACAACAACCAGGAGATTCGCTTGGTTGAGAAAGTCTGGTTTTGCCCCAGATGTGCAAGCCAGGCTCTTGAACATGCCATTCGATGGCTCTTCTTTGTTCGGGAAAAAGGCGGATGACAGTCTAGAGAAACTGCAAACTTCAAAAGCAGCAGCAAAATCCCTAGGCGCTGCAATCCATCAGACACCTTTTCGTCCCACAGGAACCTCTGCGAGAGGCAAGTCCTTTCGCTTCTACTCCGCATTCGGAAGAGGTAGAGGACGACCGGCTCAAAGGGGACAAAGAAGAACTAGCCGAGGTGGACGGGGTAGATATTCAAAAGCCGCAGCAACAGCAGGTGCCTTTTTACCATCGGCATCTGCATCAGCCGCCCCAAAACCACTCTGAGGACTTCCCTCACAGGACACTCACAGGACACCTGTAGGAGGCAGGTTGACTCAACATCTGGCGGAATGGCAGGCTATCACGTCAGATGCTTGGGCATTGGAAACAGTTGCCCAAGATTACTGCCTGCCTTTCCTACGCATACCTCAGAGTCATCCACCGGGGATCAGCTCTCAGAAAGCTCCAGATCCGCTCCTCTTGCAGGAAATTTTGGACCTGCTAGAGAAAGGTGCCATAGAACCGGTACCTGTAGCGGAGAGGAACATGGGCTGGTACTCCCCTTACTTTCTCATTCCAAAGAAAGACGGAGGACTGAGACCCATCTTGGACTTGCGAGAATTGAACAAATTCCTCAGGAAAGACAAATTCAAGATGGTCACTCTTTCTCAGATCCTCCAGGCCCTTCAGTTCCAGGACTGGTTGGTATCTCTGGACCTTCAGGACGCTTATATCCATGTGCCTATCCATCTCAAACACAGGAAATACCTGAGGTTCGCAATTGGCAACTCTCATTATCAATTTCGAGTGCTGTCTTCACCAAGTTAATGTCGGTAGTGGCGGCAAGTCTAAGGAGGGAAGGGATTCACGTCTACCCCTGCCTGGACGATTGGTTGATCAGGGCTGTATCTTCGGAACAAGCTCAGATCCAGCTAAATTACGTGTGCCACTCCCTTCACAAACTGGGCTTCTCCCTCAATTTAAAGAAGTCACAAATGATACCATCGCAGAGACTCCAGTTCATAGGAGCGATCCTGGACACTTCCCTGGGAAAAGCCTCGCCACCAGAAGATATTCTACAGATGGTTACCAAGTTCCAAGATGCCCAACGTCTCCCAGCCTTCGACTTTTTGAGGTTGCTAGGCCTCATGGCATCCTGCATTTTCCTAGTGCCAGAGGCTCGCCTGAGAATGAGAGCCCTCCAGTGGACACTGAGGACTCAGTGGTCACAATTCTCAGGGAGAATGACAGATCTTCTTCAGGTTCCCGACAGGGTGGCTCGAGACCTTCAGTGGTGGGCCTGTCAGGAGAACATTCTGAAAGGAGAACAATTTTGGCAACCCTGGCCGGAGATAAAAGTAGTCACGGATGCCTCACTCACGGGGTGGGGAGCCCACGCCAACGACTTGACCATCAGCGGTCGTTGGTCTCCATCGGAGTCCAGACTACATATCAACCTGTTAGAGCTGAGAGCCATCAGACTTGCGCTGAAGGCGTTCCTGCCAGCTGTACAAGGGAAAAATGTCCTGATAATGACGGACAACACGGTGGCCATGCATTACCTCAACAAAAGAGGAGGCATAGGATCACTACCCCTGTGCATGCAAAGAGGCGATGCAGCTCTGGTTTTGGGCAATCCAAGAAGGAATCTCTCTTATCGGCAGTTCACCTAGCCGGAGAGAAGAACTTGACAGCGGACGCTCTGAGCAGGCAGAGCACAGTCTCCCACGAGTGGGAGCTAGCTCAGGAAGTCCTTCAAGAGATCTTCGCCCTTTGGGGAACCCCTCAGGTGGATCTGTTCGCCACCAGCCTCAACAGGAAATGCGATCTGTTCTGCTCAAGGGAATTTCCCACGAGAGGAGCTCTGGGAGACGCGTTCATAGTGGACTGGGAGTTTCCGCTTCTGTACGTGTTCCCACCGGTCCCTGTCATTCCTCAAATGATCAGGAGGTTGAGAAGATTCCGGAGAACCATGATCCTAATTGCCCCGGATTGGGCCAGGAGAACGTTGTACCCGGACCTTCTAGACTTGTCCATCTGCCCTCCAATTCGACTTCCACTCAGAGAGAACCTACTCTCACAGAAGGGAGGTCAGGTTCTCCATCCAGACATCAAAACCCTCAACCTTCACGCTTGGCTTCTGAAAGGCTGAGGTACAAGGATTGTGACCTCCCTGATGATGTTATGGAGGTGTTGCTTTCGGCAAGGAGGCCAGCAACAAAGTCTTTATACCGCTGCCGTTGGAACAGATTTTGCAGCTGGTGTAGAAAACAGAATATCGACCCCTTTTCATGTGGTACACCAATGGTTTTGTCCTTCCTACTATATTTGGCGAATTCAGGCCTTCAAGTTGGCACCATTAAGGGCTATCTCGCAGTGCTATCCATCTTTAAGCGCACTGCGGAAGAACCATCCTATTTCAAGTTACCCTTGGTATTACAGTTTCTAAAGGGGTTATCCAATGTTTATCCCCCAAGACCATTCCAAGTTCCCCTATGGGATTTAAACTTAGTCCTAACTTTCCTGATGGGCACACCTTTCGAACTACTCCATTCTTGTTCGTTAAGATTCCTTACCCTTAAAACTGTTTTATTAATAGCACTTACATCTGCTAGAAGGGTGAGCGAATTACAAGCTCTTTCTTGTAAACCCCCTCATACAATCTTTCACAAAGACAAAGTTGTCCTGCAAGTGAAGCCTAATTTCCTCCCAAAGGTGGTTTCTGAATTCCATATCACTCAGAAGATTACCCTACCATCTTTCTATCCTCCTCCTCATCCGGGGAAAGAGGAAGAGAGGTTACGCAGGCTAGACCCTAGAAGGGCTTTAAGTTTTTACATCAGTAGACTAGCCAGGATAAGACAGGCAGACCAGCTGTTTGTAGGTTACACAGGTCACAAACTGGGGTTACCAATAACTAAGCAGACCATTTCCAGATGGATCATTCTAGCCATTCTGGAATGTTATAAACTGGCAGGGAAAGAGCCCCCTCAAAACCTTAGGGCTCATTCGACCAGAGGTATTGCAGCTTCATCGGCCCTCAAAAGAGGTGTGCCGGTTAAAGACATCTGTGCGGCCGCTACATGGTCGTCTATCCATACCTTTACACGATTTTACAACTTGGATTCCTCCTCCAGTCAAGAGACTAGGTTTGGAAGGGCTGTACTGCACTCTATTCATCAATAGAAGACAGCGTGAAGTCAGTACTCCCTCCTCCAATAATAGAATACTGCTATGGGAGCCTATCTAAGATAAGGAATACGTCGGAGGACACAATCCCTTCGAAGAACAAGTTACTTCTTACCTTGTAACGTTCTTTCGACAGGATGTTCCTCCGACGTATTCCTTATCGACCCTCCCATCCATCCCCGCAGTTCTACTTCCCTTGTTGTTGCAGCTTACGCTCCTTCAGGGTGATTAGTCTAGTCCAGACAGAAATACTGTGGGCTACAAAACGGAACTGAGCAACAGACGCTGTGCGCAGCCTTTATGGGCAGGATGACGTCGACGTCGATACGGCGGCTGTCGAGGGACATCGACTCGAAGGACGTTGACGCGCAGCGCCCTCTAGAGAAAAATTTTCCGAGGCCAGCAGAGCTGGAAGGAGATATCTATGATAAGGAATATGTCGGAGGAACATCCCGTCGAAAGAAAGTTACAAGGTAAGAAGTAACTTGTTCTTTTCCTTTACTAATGAAATGATAGAAATGCCTTAAGTACATTATAATAATTGTGACCCAGTTCCTAACAGGTATGGGCTCTCCTTGTGTGTAGTAATACATTAAAGCAAGGAGATGCATTAGGCATGCAGAGATTAGAGATTTACAGGACCCCATGACAAACCTAGAACAGCACCCCCTCAATTAGCGGGCGGCCTGAGGTATTAGGGAGGTTGGTGAGAAAAGTTGCAACTCTCTGGCTTAAACTACGAAAGAAGAGCAAGCAAGCAGTGTGGCTTCAGGAGGGAAGATAATGTAAAAATAGATACAAGGCTTGTAAGATCTTTTTATGACTTGGTATGCGTAGCAAAGAGGTGAGATACTGTACATAGCAGCGTTTGTAGATCAGGAAGTTTGAAGATGGAGAAAAATCAGCAGAAGTAGCTGAAGCTTTCACGTCCTATTTCAATAACCTAAACAGAAAGGCGAGGAGATCTCTGAAAAAGAATTCAAGAGCTTTGAGAGATATAAAAGGCCCAAAGCTGTTGGAGGCTCAGAGAAAGTGACACCCTGAAACTAGAGCACATCCTGAATGAAAATTGAAGAAACTCAGGACCACATACAACCTCGGAAAATGCAGGGCTGCGATGAAGTCCATTGGCTGGCTCTGGGAACCAACCAAGGTTGAGAGTTGGGTGGCTGTATGTAACCCCGAGACAGTAGAAGTTTGGCCTGGGGGTGGTATGGGAAGGATTCCTTAGGTTGCCTTACCTTGGTTCCCGCACTTACAAGGGGGCAATCACAGAGCTCCATCACCGGCCAGTTTTGGGGCTTTAGAGGGATCTGTGTTTTGGTCAAATTCTGAATTTGTACCATTTTCTCACTGCCCAAAGTGGGGGAACACCCCCTGCATTCTCTCTCCATTCTATATTGCAAGACACCCACCTACAATCTACTTGTATGCTGTAAAAAAAGTACATAACGTGTGGTAACAATATTTGACCTGTTGGAATTCAGCAAAGACATATTCTTGTTAATACTTTCACTATAATCACCAACCCACTAGGGCAGGCTAACCCTGTCAAAACCCATTGTGAGACCCTGCAGGGTGGGGCTGGTGTACCCCATCCACCCATACAGCTAGCCTGAAGCTTCCTCTAGGCTAACCCAAAACGTCACACCAGCAAATAAAAGTTTTCCCCTTAAGTGAAAGATTCTTCCTGGGCTTGCAGATGGTTGGACGTGTTTGGATACTGTTGCAGCTTCACTAGGTATATCAAGGAACCCTTCCTAGCAAGTTCTCAGAACAAAGCTACATAGCTGTTGTTCTCCAGCAAGAGATTATCATGCCACAGATACAATGTTACTATTTCCCCAACCGCTCGGGGAAACAAATTAAACCACAAGTCTACACAGTGTGTTCCCAACGAGGACAGCACAGCCAGTGCCCAGGAAGGTCGGGGCAGAAGGATTAAAAACTAAGTCGGACAGCAAGGGTTGTCAGAGAAGGTTGTGGTGAGCAGTGAAACAGTGTTGAAGTGCTTTAGGGTGAGCAACAAGGATGTGCAAGAGCTGGAGAATACATTTGAGGAGGTGGCAGTATCATCAGAAAGGATATGGCTACAAGAGAGGAGGGGGGGAGATGGGGAAAGTACCAACAGCTGAGAAGGAGGAAGGCAACCCTTTATCTAATGAGTACAGGAAGGTATAAGGAAATAAGGAAACCAGGCAGGCTGCCTGGGGAGGTGGAAGAGTAACAAGATCCTGGCTCAGAGGTCATAGGACAAATGGAGGGGGTAATCAGCATGGTATGAAAGGTGCCCCAAGGCTTGAGGATGAAGGAACCCCATATTAATGAATGTTGAACAATATAACAGCAGCAACCTTTGCGCTCTCCTCTGTTTGATGGAAATACTGCAGCTACATTTTATTTATTATAATACAGCTATAAAAATGGCTTTTTTTAAATGGCACACAACTTCATATATATTTTTCGGAGGCTTGTGGAATCTGCTTAGATCACATGCTGTGCATAGCGCGCCATCTAGTGGAAGCTGCAGAGTATTACAGTTGTTGTTTTCGAAACTCAAAAAGGGACGTCGACAGGGCTTGCCAGTAATACTATCCCTAGTGTGACGTCCACTGTACCCATGATCCCTCACGCGTCAAGGTCCCTCAGATTGTTTTTTTCCCCCATGCTAGACGGACACGTATAGCGGCGTTCCTTTCGGCAAATTAGCAATTGACTTTATTAATTAAGATAGTTTCTCTTTCTATCCTTTCTTCGACTTCGTAATACCACGCAGAAGAATCGGAAAGGAGACTACCGTCGAATATCATTGCGATGGACCAAACGGCTTTGGAAGGCCGCCCCGGGCCTCGGTGCCCAGACAGTAGGGAGAGAGGAGGGAGGCCATTGTTAGGCCATTTGTAGAATGCATATTCTCCCCTTCCTACACTTTATTCGCCCAGCTGCCATCATCCTTGCCCATTATTATGGAGAACACACCATTTAAGGTTTCCCCTAAGTGCAACCGTAAGTTCCCCTGGGTAGACAAACATCTCGTGTGCAACTTGTTCTCCCGAGAGATCACGTTGAGACGTCTTGTCGAGCCTGTAGGCTCTTTAAGCCTAAGACGTTGAAAGAGCGTTCCACTAAGCACTGGGCCCATCGGTATCCAGTCAATTTCTCAAACATTTTTTTGACATGCCATTTTCTTGAGAAAAAAAATTCCCCAAAAAATTCTGAATGGTTCTTTTATTTTATGTTTTATTTTGTTTTCGTTTGTTAAAAAAAAGTGTTTATCAAAAAAAAAGGGGTTTGGGGGGGAACCCCCCCCATTGAAAAAATAAAAACATTCGAAATGCTTTTTTTCCCGGCATTTTTGGTGTTGAAAAAATGGCATTCGAAAAAATTACATTCGAAAAATTTACTATAAACAGGGCCCACCACGCCAGGCAACTCGAGGCCATGGAAGTGGAGGGAACCTTCAGTGATGGCAGCGACGCCGCACTTTCGGATGGCGAGGGCACCGGAGTAGCGATCGCTACCCAAGCGCAAGCCCCCGACCCCGTAGGACAAGCCGGCGGCCATGTTGTGGGGAGTATACCTGGCGGCGGTAGCGCTCCAACTACACACACACCACACAACCCCCAGTTGACACTGGACAGATTCTTCGGGCAATCGAGATCAATCGAGATCAAGATCGCTGCATGACAAGACAAAGGCATCGAAAGACAGCAAAACGTCAACAGACGGCATGGGTGCCTCGTGAAAATCAACATCCGAGGCTCATTCGTCCGCAGACGAAACCTCGGCCCCCACACACGAAATTCGACGTTCATCTAGTAAGACGTCAGGCCCCAAGAAGTCAGTTTCACTCTCCTCTGGGAGCCAGGGTGGGGACAAACACCATAAGACACATATGACCTCCCATACAGAAGACATATCCAAGGGGAAACCTAAAGACCCTAGGCCTATGCCTATCCCACCCACTAATGAAGACATGGGTCTTCCCGACTTAGAGCCCGAAATGGTATTTCCAAGCTCGAAAGATTGGTCCGCAGAGGACATCGATAGGGTTATGCGTAGGATGTCCTTCATTGGGAACTTCTTCCAAAAGCACCCTCAACAGGTTTTAAGCCTTCAGACCGACCACCCCACCCACCTCAGCCCCCTTAAGCTCCCAAACCCCTGTGTCTCAACCCCCTTCTAAGAGGGTTCGTACTGAGGTACCAACACTGGGCAGACATTTAGATCTGTATGACCCTGAAGTCCATCCAGAAGAAGAACAGGAGGATGTTTTGTGTATTGATAAATCTGATCCTCAATTTATGGATGAGGACTTAGACGAATTCTATGAGGGGGACGATGAAGACCCAGACCAGGAGGCCAACATTTACTCCTTGGATTCACCCATTAATCAGGATCCTCCTGTAGTAGACTCCCCTATAGACAACCAGCCCCTGCTCAAAGAAGTTCTTACTAAGGCGGCAGAACACTTCCGCGTAGATATGCAGGAGGTGGTAGAGGACAGAGACTTCACTGAGCAATTGTTGGGAGATAAAAGAACAGTAGGCCAATTCATTCCTATATTAAAGTCTGTACAACGCAGAATCCAACCTTCTTTGGAGGCGCCCAACCTCACACTGGCCTTTAACCGACGTGTTGAAAAAATGTTCAGACCTGCACCTTCCGACCCTCTTTAAATAAGAGGCCGGTTAAGACCGGACTCCCTGGTGTTTACCACCAAACGGAAAAGAGCAGGCACTCCCCTTGCTTCCTCGGAGGCTCCTCCGGACAAGGAGAGCAAAAAGATGTACGCAGTGGGCAGAAAAGTAGCCTCTTCTGAAGCCTACCAGATTCGCATCGCAAATAATGCTACACTTCTGGCAAGTTTCAACTGCCACAAGTGGGATGAGGTTTCAGCATTACTTTCTTCGGCACCTGAGCCACTTAAGTCCCAATTAGCCCAGGTGGCAGCAGATGGTAGAGCGGTGTCTACTTGTCTTCTAAAGTCGAACTTTGAGGCAGCAGACAATGCGGGTAGAATCATCGCAGAGGGCACTATCATCAAAAGACATGCATGGCTTCGCCAATCAGGCTTCAGGCCAGAGACACAGGCCACCTTAATCAATATGCCTGTGGAAAAAGATGTGCTGTTTGGCAAGGTGGTAGAAGACGCACTAAAAACTGCTAAAGACGAATATGAAACCCTTAAGTCTTTAGGCCACGAACAAACTCATGGGGCAGAGGGGAAACAGCAATTTTTGCCGCTTTCGGGGACTGAATTCCCAGAGGGGATCTGGATACAACCAGGGCCAGGGTTCCTATAACACCAGCCAAGGACAGTCCTTTCGAGGCTACCTAAGAGGGCAAAGAAGAGGTTGTGGTACTCGGGCAGAGGCCAAGCTCGAGGTGGCACGCCACCTCAGAGCAAGTGACATTCCGCTCCAGGTACCCTCCCATGCATCTCCAGTAGGAGGACGAATTTCCAACTTCACCCACGCATGGGAGGGTATTACCTCAGACAGATGTGTGCTGTCAACGGTAGCAGGGGGCTACTGTGTATAACTTCTTCAAAAACCTTGCGTCATCCCCCGAGACAAAAGGTACACTCAGAAGAAAATCAACGGATTCTTCTACAGGAAATTACAGAGCTTCTATTAAAGGAAGCCATAGAAGTGGTACCAGCCAACCAGGTACACAGGGGTATATATTCAACTTACTTCCTTGTGCCCAAGAAAGATCTAACAATGCGCCTTGTATTAGATTTAAGGCATGCAAACAAGTATGTCAAGCCACAAATGTTCTGCATGACCACGCTACAAGAAGTAATCCCGCTTCTAAAAAAGGGGGATTACATGGCAACACTGGATATGAAAGATGCCTATTTTCATATTCCAATGTTTCTAGCGCACAGAAGTGCTGCCCTTCGGAATAGCCTCGGCTCCAAGGGTATTCACGAAGGTACTGGCGGTGGTGGCAGCGCACCTGCGCAGGGAGGCAGTCCCAGTGTACCCTTATTTGGACGACTGGCTCATAACAGGGGAATCGCCTCTGATTTGCAGACCAAACATTCAGACAACAATCAACCTCCTCTTTCAATTGGGCTTCTCGATCAACGAGAAAAAATCAAGCCTGGTGCCCAGCACCTCCAAACAGTTCTTAGAGCTATTCTAGACACAGAGGAAGGGTTGGTCTTTCCCTCAGAGGAAAGAGTAAAGAACTTGTTACTGCAAATACCACACTATCAGGCCGGCTGCCAGATAAGGGTATGCAAAGCAATGCGTTTAATAGGCATGATGGCATCTTGCATTTACCTGGTTCCCCACGCGAGCCTGTACATGCATCCCATACAAGAGTGGTTGGCAAAACAATGGTCTCAGGCAAGCGGTCAGTGGGACAATCTAGTGGTCGTTTCGCCAACACTAGTACAGAGTCTTCGCTGGTGGACAAGAGAGAATCTTACAAAGGGGAAACCCTTCTACAATCCAGAGATACAGGCCGTTGTCACAACAGACGCCTCAGTAGCATGGTGGGGAGCTCACTACCTTCACCACACAGCTCAGGGTCTCTGGTCTCACACAGTGGCTCAGAACCACATCAGTGTGCTAGAACTTCTGGCAGTCTTCAGAGCGCTTCAGGCATTCGAACTCCTCCTATCCAACCTGTCAGTGCAATTCCTAACAGACAGCACTACGGCAATGTTTTACTTAAACAATCTGTCTAAGCTTGCCCAGAAAATTTGGAAATGGGCACTCAGACGGAAGATTTACCTGTCATCCCAGCATGTTCCAGGGGATATCAATTCACTAGCAGACACTCTTGAGCAGAGAAATCCCTCTGGCGACTACACAGAAGAGTCGTAGAAGATCTCTTCTCTCAGTGGGGTTTCCCCACTATAGACCTATTCGCCACAGCCGAAAACAGTCAATGCCCAGACTTCGCGTCCAGGTTCCACCAGCCAGGATCCAAGGGGAGCGCTCTATGGATGAGTTGGTCAGGGATGTTTGCCTATGCTTTTCCACCAACTCCTCTGATGAGGAAGGTGGTCAACAAGATACACAGGGAATCGATGACGCTCATCCTGGTTGCTCCTATGTGGGCAAGACAACCATGGTTTCCACACCTACGCAGACTGGCGGTGTGCGTCCCCTTCAAACTCACGTGCTGGTACAACCTATTCTCCCAGCACGAAGGACAAACAGTGCATCCTCAACCCAACTCGATGAATTTAGCAGCATGGCTCCTGAAGTCATAGAGTTCGGCCATCTCAATTTACCCCAGAGATGTATGGATATCTTGAAAGAATCAAGAAAACCTAACACAAAGCACTGTTACTATGACAAATGGAAACGATTTGTTATTTGGTGCAAGAATAAGCAAATCAACCCAGTTGATTGTACTCCTTCTAATATTGTCACCTATATGCTCCACCTATTGGATGCAGGTTTAGTGTTTAACTCACTTAAAGTGCACCTGGCAGCTTTATCAGCCTACACCACTTCCCATAACAAGGTGTCATGGTGGAAAGTGCCAGTTGTCAAAGCATTTATGGAAGGGGTAAAGAGACTCCACCCTCCAATTTCTAACCCACCACCAGGTTGGGATCTTAATGGGGTACTTACTAAGCTCATGCCCCCCCCTTTTGAGCCCATGCACAAATGTAGTCTCAAACATTTGACTTATAAAACCGCCTTCTTAGTAGCCATCACTTCCATAAGAAGGGTCAGTGAAATCCAAGCTCTGTCAGTGCAGGATCCTTTCTTTACTAAACACGAGGACAAATTGGTTTTACGAACTCACCCTAGATTTTCACCTAAGTTCATTTCAAAATTCCATGTTAACCAGTCTATTTCTTCCAAGAACCCAAAAGCTCTGCTGAGGTAAAACTCCACACACTAGATGTGAGCAGGGCGGTCCTCTACTACGTGGACAAGACCAGACCGCTAAGAAAAACAGATCAGCTGTTTCTCTCTGTAGCACCAGGCAGAGAATGTCGCGTTTCTAAAAACGCCATTTCAAGGTGGATAGCCAGATGTATCCAACTGTGCTATTCCCTTTCAAACAAGACACTGCCTTTTACTGCCAGGGCCCACTCCACAAGAGGTACTGGAGCCACACTGGCTTTCATGGCAAATGTTCCCTTAGTATTTGCAAAGCAGCTACATGGAGCTCTATACATACTTTCACACATCACTACTGCATTGACACCCATTCCAAGACAGATACACAAGTGGGACAAACGGTTCTAAGACACTTATTCGCTCTTGAACCTTCTCTTGTCCCTCCTCCTTCCACTGCTCGCTAATATATGCACAGCATGTGATCTAAGCAGATTCCACAAGCTTCAGAAGGGATACATTACTCACAGTAATCGTATTTCTGATGCTTGTATCTGCTTAGATTCACATGCGACCCACCCTTCCTCACTTCGGAGAGAAGGCGCATGGATGCTTATGAGCTTGTCTAATACATATCTGCTTGGTAAAACTGTACACTTCATGCTACCTCATGTCAGAAAAAAAACCACAATCTGAGGGACCTCGATACGTGAGGGATCATGGGTACAGTGGACGTCACACTAGGGATAGTATTACTGGAACGCCCTGTCGATGTCCCTTTTCGAGTTTCGAAAACAACAACTGTAATACTCTGCAGCTTCCACTAGATGACGGGCTATGCACAGGATGTGAATCTAAGCAGATACAATCATCAGAAATACGATTACGGTGAGTAATGTATCCCATATTTCTGAGGTTTGTGGAATCTGCTTAGATCACATGCTGTGCATAGGCCGACATCTAGTGGAAGCTGCAGAGTATTACAGTTGTTTTTGAAACTTGAAAAGGGACGTCGAATAGGGCGTGCCAGTAATACTATCCATAGTGTGACGTCCCCTGTACCCATGATCCCTCATGCGTGTAGGTCCCTAATATTGTTTTTTTACACCATACTAGTCGGACGCATGTGTGCCGAGTTCCTTTCGGCGTAAAGCCTTATCTATATTTCAATTATCGTTAGATCTCTTCGTATCCTTTGTTCACCGAACGCCGAAGAACGACGCCGGTGACGATCAGAGAGACTTCCGTTGAAGACTGCTGCGACAGACCCCAGGCCTTGGAAGGCCACCTCAGGCCTCAGCCCAGTCAGTAGGGAGAGTGGGGGGAGGTCATACATATAGAGAATTTCCCCTTTTTCCTACATATATTCGACCCGCTGCTATACCTTGACCTTATGGAGAGTACTCTGTTTAAATTCTGCCTCAAGTGTAACAAAAAATTCCCCTGGTTGGATAAACATACTGTTTGCAATTTGTGTCTCCCTCGGGACCACTTTGAGGCATCTTGTAAGGCCTGTAGGCTTTGCAAGCCTAAAACCCTAAAGGACCACTCCACAGAGCTGGGCCCATTACGCCAGGCAGCTCGAGGCCATGGACGTAGAGGGCGCTTTCAGCAATGGCAGCAACACCGCCGAATCGGAGCGTGACTGGAGGCTTCCGCTACCCAGGCGCAGACCCCCGACCCCGTAGGACCGGCCGGCGGCCATGTTATGGGGACCACACCCGCGGCAAAAGCGTGACACGAACATCCACCACCAAGCACATTAGCCCCAGCCGAGACTTGACACGCGTGTCGAGCGATCACCAACGGTCGGCACCTAAAGGGCAGTCCACCGTATCATTTTCCTCTGGGCGTTCCCAATCGTGGTCGCCTCACGACAAGGGCCACCCGTCCTCGGACGGAAAAGGTGTCGTCCATCAAACGGCCACCTAGACCCGCTCATCCGACGACGACACTGTGTCTCGACCCACTACCGAAACTAGACGCTCCGCATCTAACCCTACACCCGAAATTCAACGCTCTTCATCGGATCACGCTGCCGAAAGTCGACGCGATGCGTCAGACCAAGCGGAAGGCCCCAAAAAGTCTATCAAGACCACTTGTAGCCATGGGGGAAGGGGTAAACACCTCAAAAAGTCATCTAAAGATACCTACACTTCTAAAGGGAAGCATAGGGAGGTCAAGGCTGCTAAAAAATCAAAGGAACCTCAGTCAGCCCCCAAGACCAAGGTTATACCTCCCACAGATGAGGACATGGGCCTTACCCCTCATTCTGTGTTTATACCAAGCTCCAAAGAGTGGAGCTCTCAGGACATAGACAGGGTAATGAAAAGGATGACCTTTAAGACCCTAACTATTTTCAGGGTTATAGGAAACCCCTCCCACCTCAGATCCTTCTGGTTCCAGGGCCACTCCTGTGTCTCCTCAACCCCCTCCTAAGAGGGCTTGCTCCGATACTCCCTTTCAGGACTAATAGACCCCTTTGTAGAGGAGCCTTATGACCCAAGTTCTTACCATGAAGAACCCGACCCTCAATTCGATGAGGAAGAGTCTGCAGACCCTTACTACGACGGGGATGATGAGGACCAGGAGGCTGAAGATGAGGCTGAAGCTTACACTTTAGACTCCCCAATTCCTAAGGACCCTCCTCTTAACGATTCTCCAGTCGATGACCAACCGCTCCTTAATGAGGTGTTGGCTAAGGCTGCTGAACACTTCCAGATAAATACACAGGAGGTTCAGGAAGACAGGGATTTTGCAGAGCAAATCCTGGGAGACAAAAGGGCAGCAACTCAATCCATCCCTTTACTAAAATCAGTCCAGCGCAGAATTCTGCCTTCCTTGCAGACACCTAACCTCACACATGCAGTAAATCCACGTGTTGAAAAGATATTTCACGCTGCTCCCTCTGACCCTTTATGTATCATGGGACAACTAAAGCCAGATTCCCTGGTTGTTACCACCACTAGAAAGAGAGCGGGAACCCCACTTGCTTCCTCAGAGGCTCCTCCAGATAAGGAAAGCAAAAGAATCTATGGTCTAGGGAGGAAAGTCGCTTCATCTGCGGCTTATCAGGCTAGTATAGCCAACAGTGCCACCCTCTTAGCAAGCTATAATTGCCATAAGTGGGAGGAAGTATCTGCATTAGTTTCTTCCGCACCTGAAACTTTAAAGTCACAGTTAGCACAAGTAGCAGCTGAGGGGAGGGCAGTGTCGGGCTGTCTCCTGAAGACCAACTTCGACGCGGCTGAAAATGCCAGTAGAATAATCGCTGAAGGTACAATCATTAAGAGGCATCCATGGTTAAGACAGTCATCATTCAAGCCAGAAACTCAGGTGACTCTGATAGATATGCCGGTCGAGCCCGATGTATCATTCGGCAAAGCCGTCGAAGATGCACTTAAAACGGCGACAGATGAATACGACACATTAAAATCCCTCGGTCAACTCACCAACAAACCTTCTGGACATAGGGGAAACAGTCATTTTTGCTGCTTTCGAAGCCAAAATTCCCAGAGAGGGTCAAACTATAGCCAAAACCAGGGCTCATCGTGGGGGAATTATCAGTCACAATCTTCCCAGGGTTACCAAAGAGGGCAGCGCAGAGGTCTTGGGCGTGGAAGAGGCAGGCCCGCTATAGGTGGTACGCCACCTGCCAAACAGTGACGTTCCGCTTCAGGTCCCCTCCCATGCATCCCCAGTAGGGGGGCGCATTACCAACTTCACCCACGCATGAGAGGGGATCACCTCAGACAGATGGGTGCTGTCCACAGTGTCCGGAGGCTACTGTATCGAGTTACTAGATCGCCCCCACGACCATCCTCCATGACAGAAAGTACACTCGCAGGAACATCAGAAAATCCTCCTCGAGGAGATCGCACCTCTGCTATCAAAGGATGCCATAGAAGTCGTCCCGGCAAATCAGGTAAACATGGGTATTTATTCAACCTACTTCCTTGTGCCAAAGAAAGATCTCACAATGCGCCCAGTATTAGATTTGCGCCCTGTGTTAGGGAGAATTCTCTGTTGAGGCTAATTTCCCAAACCTAGTGAGTCACCCAGCAGCTTTGCTGGATTTTTGGGGTTTGTTTTTTCTCCTGCTAAGAGTGAGACTCTTTTCCTCCCACTCTTAGGCATGATTTGCGATGTACCTTTGACTTTGTATGTGTTCATGGGCTATGGGGTGACCTCTTTTTACTCCATAGGGCATCATCTGTTTTCCTATGTGTGTTACACAGCACCCTAAGTGCAGTAACACAGGGGGGTCATACTGACCCCCAAACATAGACTCCATACCCTGGGACTGGCTACTGTCTCCCAGGACATGTCAAGTCACCATTGGCTTTACTAGTCCAAATCTGTGAACAGAACCAGTACAAACCATCATATTGTGGAGGTACTGGTTAGGGGTAATACAATTGCCCCTGGGTCTGTTTTCAAGGGGACACTGTCCAGTCCCCCCTTGTCGAGTTTCTGGCTGGTGGCAATGGTTACCACGCAAAATATTCCTTCGGAATATTCTCTATGGGATTTTCCCATTGATTTTAAACGCACCACTTTTTGGTGCAATGTTAAAGATACCGCCGGTTTATTTATTTAATATTAATTCTCCGGTGGGGTCTTTTTGTCAGAACTCGGTTCTAAAATGGCGTTTGTTTCCGTCTCTGTGACTCCAACAAAGGTCGAGCCCTTTGTTCCACTATTTTGGCGGGCTTCTCCACAGAAGCCCTCAAAGTGGTGCCACTCTGTCTGGTTTCCTTAGGAGGGGTGGAGGGGGGGGGATTAGGCACCCTGGACTGCGTTGCCTCGGCAACCCAAGTCACACTCTCTTCTGATTGGCCCAGTGGTGAGCCGCCCAGCTCACCACTTAGCATGTGTGATTGACAGCTAGGCTGAATGAATGGGGGGTTTCTGCATAAAAGCAGGGCCTTTGGGACTGGAACTTCAGAAGTCGCCACAGGACCTAAGAATCTGACGAGGAAGAAGCTGAGCCACCTGCAACCCGACAACACCACCGGTGAAGCCCTGCTGCACGAACTCACCACTTTCCAACGACGGAAGATCTTCATCTGGAGAGTCTGTCCCCCCTTGAGCTGGTAGGAACAACCAGTTTACCTTCTTTCGCTCCCAGAAGCGTTCCTTGGTTGAATCGCCCGTGCCAAGCACCCCAGCGGCCGGATAGCCAAGCTCACCACTTTTGACCGCGAATAAAAGGACCACACCTTTTAATCTGGAACTCCGCGGCTGATTTCATCCCTGGGCAGTGCAACGACTCCAAACTTCCTCTATGACGAGATCCTCTCTTCCTCTGACTGGAACACCGAGCTGCAACCACTGGCAGGAACAACTGCCCCGCTGGAGCTTCCTTCCTATTTAAGGTACTGTGTCCTGCCTCGCCTCCCTTTCTACAGAGTGCTCAAGGTGTCCCCTAAATCCTTGTCCTCTATACTGGGTTGGCCCCAGACCTGCTAAACTTTGCCTTTCTGAACTATTCCTACTCCTTTTTGACTTTTCTACAAAGACTTTAAAGTGCATTTCCACTGTGTGATCTTGGGCACATTCCGCCTTGCTCTCTCCAAGAGTGGGCCTGGCCTGTGAAATTTTTGCTCTACAGTAGACCCTGCCTTTCTTGACTTGCTGTGGTTTCTTAAAAGTGTTGGTATTGTGATATTTCCAAACTCTGCCTTTCTCTCCCTTTTTAACAGAATTATTGGAGTGCCATCTAATGTTACGCGCTCACCTCTGTTTTGCAAACAAGTGGTGTCTTAACTTAGACTTGTCGAATAATTTATTCAGGGAGGTGTATATACTGTGTTTGAACTTGCTTGACATATTAGTGCCAGTGTATTTTTTACAAGTGTGTTTTTAAATAAATAATTATATACTTTTATACCATAGCTCTGGTCTGTGTTTGCTTGTGCTACTGTCTTTTTGTACCTAATGTGTATACTCTATATACTGCCTAACTCTTCTTGAGAGAGGTCTGACTGCTCAGCCACAGCTACTAGTTAAATCTGGGTGGTACAGACTGCTACCAAGTGGGTTTACTGCCAACACCTGTAGTCTTAATCTTCTTGCAGTGCTCCCTAAGGGAACTGCACAGGATTCTGCCTAACACCCTGTAAACAAGTATGTCAAGCCACAAAAGTTCTGCATGACTATGCTACAAGAGGTAATCCCTCCCCTACTAAAAAAGGGGGATTACATGGCAACACTGGATGTGAAAGATGCCTATTTTCATATTTCAATGTTCCCAGCACACAGAAGATTCCTGTGTTTCAAGATAGCAAACCAGCACTACCAATTTCAAGATAGCGAAACCAGCACTACCAATTCAAGGTGCTTCCCTTTGGAGTAGCCTCAGCTCCAAGGGTATTCACCAAGGTACTGGCGGTGGTGGCAGCGCACCTGCGCAGGGAGGCAATCCCAGTGTACCCTTACCTGTACGACTGGCTCATTACAGGGGAGTCCCCCCTAATTTGCAGACAAAACATCCAAAGAACCATCAACCTCCTCTTTCAATTGGGTTTCTCCATCAACGAGAAAAAGTCCAGCCTCGTGCCAAGCACCTCCAAACAGTTCTAGGAGCTGTCCTAAATACTCAAGAGTATACTCCTGTCAGAGGAAAGAATTCGAAATTTGTTGCTGCAAATTCCTCAGTACCAAGCCGGTCGCCAAATAAGGGTGTGCAAAGCTATGCGTTTGCTAGGCAGGATGGCGTCTTGCATTTACCTGGTTCCCCACGCGCGCCTGCAATGCGACCCATGCAGGAGTGGTTGGCGAAACAGTGGTCTCAGGCAAGTGGTCAGTGGGACGATTTAGTGGGCGTTTCGCCAATACTAGTACAGAATCTTTGCTGGTGAACAAGAGAGAATCTAACGAGAGGAAAACCCTTCTAGGACCCAGAAGTTCAGGCCATCGTCACTACAGATGCCTCCTTAACAGGGTGGGGAGCTCACTACCTCCACCACACAACTCAGGGTCTGTGATCTCTCAAGGTTGCTCAGAACCACATCAATCTGAAGGAACTTCTAGCAGTATTCAGAGCGCTTCGGGCATTCAAACTCCTCCTATCCAACCTGTCAGTGCAAATCCTAACAGACAGCACTACGGCAATGTTTTACTTAAACAATCTGTCCAAGCATGCCCAACAAATTTGGAAATGGGCACTCAAATGAAAGATTTACCTATCAGCCCAACATGTTCCAGGGGAACTCAACTCGCTAGTAGACTCTCTGAGCAGAGATCCCCTTCCAGAGGAACACCAACACGAATGGCTACTACACAAAGACGTTGTAGAACACCGCTTCTCTCAGTGGGGTTTCCCCACAATAGAAGCCGCGATAGCCGCACGCGAAAACAGACAATGCCTGGGGTACCCTGGAACCAACGCTGGGCTTCGGGACATTCATCCCACATGGGAGTAAGCCGCATAAGGCCAGGGATATGACCCCCAACAACCCTGGAGCTCTGCCTGGGTTGCGTTACAGCTACTCGCTCACAGAAAGGTTGGGGACCCTGCTGGGGCACCCTGGACCCACTGCTGGGCTTGGGGACAGTCAAACCACATGGGAGACAGCCGCCCAAGGCCAGGCACATCATCCCCGACCATCCTGAAGCGCTGGCTGGGTTGTGTTAAAGCTTCTCCCTCTGGAAAATGTTGGGGACCCTGAAGGGGCTTGGGGACAGTCAAACCACATGGGAGACAGCCACCCAAGGCCAGGCACATCACCCCCGACCATCTTGGAGTGCTGGCTGGGCTGCGTTACAGAATTTCCCTTGAGGGAGGGAAGGGGACCCTGCTGGGGCTCCTTGGAGCTGCCGCTGTGCTTGGGGATGGTACTCCCACATGGTAAACGGATGTCCAAGGCCGGGGACATCACCTCCAACCGTCCTGGAGTTCTGGCTGGGCTGCGTTACAGCTTTTCCCTTCGAGAGGTATTGGCACACTGCCGGACACCCTGGTTGGTGGGGAAAAGCTGCAACACAGGCCAGCAAGAACTCCAGGACGGCTGGTAGGTTGAATGCCCTCGGGAACCGTAGTTCAAGTCAGTAGAGAGATAGTCGTTTGGTAAGTGGGTGCACCGGATATGTGTGCAGCTGGTGTAGTTGTTGGATGAGAGCTGCTTTCTAGCGATAAGTATGGTGCTGAAGAAATCGGTTGGATGTGTGCAGTCTGGTGGGTGGACGCCCAGACTGGGTTCTGGCTGTGTTAGGCCTGAGGAACGCCTATGTCAACAGGTAGGCTGGAATGTGCTCAGCTAGCTGCGTTTTATTAGGGTGATGAGGTGTTCATGGGGTCGTATTCGTAAGTGAACAGCCAGGCTGAATTATCAGGGGTATAGCTGTGTCCTAGTTGAATGATGGATGTATATTAGAGAGTAAACGTAGTGGTGTGATATGGTGGTGATCTGTAGAGGCGTCTGATACAAAGCACGAGGACAGGACGGAGGGACATACATAGCGACATATGTATAAATAGAATCGACTCCATCCGTACCATACGATTAATCCGTGTCATCCACTCCATCCGTGTCATTCAGTCTATCCGTGTCATTCACTCTATCCGCACCATTGGTACCATCGGTACCATCCGCATCATCAGTACTATCTGTGCCATCCGCTCCATCTGTGCCATCCGCTCCATCTGTGGCATTTGCACCGATTGTGTGTAATCTGGGTAGATGGTTATCTTGGAGTTATCCCCTTCTATCACCCCTCCTTCTCTCGAATGTTTCAGTATAGTCTCTCTGTCTCAGAAATTGAGGATCTTCGCTATTATAGGGCGCGGGTATGAGCCTGGTGGTGGTTTCTTTTGGAGGGACCGGTGTGCTCTCTCGACGGCGAAGCCTTGTGTTGGTTTACCTGCCCCAATTTCCTGTTGTATCAGGGTTTCCACATATGCGGTTGGGTTTGGGCCTTCCGTTCCCTCAGGTACCCCAAGAATCCTTATATTGTTGCGCCTTGCACGCCCTTCTGCTCCTTCGGACCTTGCTTCTTATGTGGCCACTTTCCTCTCTAGTTCGGTCATTTGGGTTCTTAGATCTGAGGTGTCGTCTGTTGTCACTTGGAGGGTCGACTCTATGTTGGTGACTCTTTCCGTCAGGTTGCGGGCGTCTTGACGCATGAGTTGCATGTCAGATTTCACCTCATCTATTTTGGTATCTACATCTATAGCGTCCAGTACTTGATTGTCCTTGCCATTCCCGTCTGCAGTCGGTTGGTGAGCTGCGTCGGCGCTCGCTGCGTGCGGCACGGGGGGTGGTTTAGTTGTGACAAAGGGATCCATTGTGGCTGTCTTCCCCTTGCTTCTTGATGAGGACATTGCGGTATTCGTGGTGTTAGTTTCGTGCTGGAGGTGTGATATAGGTTTTTATCCTTGCTTCGTTTGCACTGTGGGCTAAGTTTGCTTGTTGGGTATGATGACGTTCGAGCCTCCACTTCTCTCTGTTCCCTCTGTTGGGGTACCAACGGGGAGTGCTTTTTTATAGTTCAGTTCCTCGAGCACTCCCCCCAAGGAGCCCCGAGGTGTTTTGTGGTATCTCGCGGTGTGGGCACCGCTATGGTTTGAGACACCTCTGGGATCCCGGGTTGGCTTTAGTATGGGCGCTGTTGCCTGTTGTTCCCGACTATTAGAGCAATCAGTTCACTTAGCCTCTCCTGCTCTGTTTCATGGGTTAGCCTGGCAATTAGGGAGTCGGGTTGGACTGTGCTGTCTCCCCTCTCCCTTCTTCAGTGTGGTTGTTGAGGTGTGTGGCTATTTCAAGTTTGCACCATCCCGTGTGCCCTCCAATGACCCTTCTATTGTGGCTCACCTTAGTCTCGGTGGTGCTTGGCGTAGGCTCTGTGGTGTGCTCAGCTCCAGTTTGCGCCTGCCTGTGTCTGGTCAGTGTTCAGGATGTTTGGGCATGTGCTGCGCACTCGCTGTCCCTGTTCCTGGTCTGTGCAGTTCGCTGGTGTGTTCTGAGGCGACCGCGGCAGCGATCCGTAGGGCGCTCCCTGCTCAGTGCCTTTGTTGCGTCCCCGTTTGATTATGCTTGCGGGGGGGTGGGTTATGGTGTGGATGTGGGGAGATTGATGGCTGCCTTGGAGTTGTTGGCTCCTTAGTGGGCTGCTCTTCTGTTGCCCCCGAGTTAGCGTATTGATGTGAGATGGGCCGCCTTGGGCTGACCCGTGGCCCCTTCACACTCTCCCTCCGTCTCAGCCCGAGCAGGGCCTGTGTGGGCGCCGTGTGATGTTCGTGATGTGCAAGCCCTCTTCATGTGCTCACTGCATTCGGGGCAGCCGGGCGCTTGCCTCTCCCGATCTGCAGTTCCGAACTGCTTTGTCCGGTAATGTGAGTCCCCTCACCAGACTCTCGTACGGAGGTGGCGGGGAGCCCCGAACCCCGGCGTTGGGTGTTGCTTCTGCCGGTGTAGTGTTCTTCTGGGCGGGTCGGAGCTCAGGGTGTCCCGGCTCGTCTCTTGTCGGTGTGGCAGGACCAGTGCTCCTACTCCCTCCCTCCCTCCTTCCGGATTCAGCTTTTGGCGCACTGTAATAGCAGTCTGGGGCCAGCTCGCACCAGGGGTGATCCGCTTGCACTCATCGGCGGAGGTGCAGAGCCCCGTCCGCCATTTTGGATGCGTTTGCCGGGGAGGGGAGGGGAGGGGTGACATCAGCCGGGCAAAATTCCGGGGTCTCCCTGGTCCGATTCTTCTCTGGGGTGCGAGCGCTTTGTCAGGCGTCGCTTCCGCTTCAGCTGGATCAGATTCTGTGTGATGACGGCGTTTGTTGAACAACTTTGCAGGATCAGATTATGGCGACTCGGCCAGAGCTCGGCGTTTCAACCTCCTCACGCCATGAGCACCAGGCCACGCCCCCATCGAACAGGAGGGCTGATAGGCACTCCTTGTGGTACTCCAGTATTGACTGGTCGAGTGGCCGAGGAAAAGGTGGAGAGGAGGGTTATTGGTTTCCTGTTGTTGAGGAAGGAAGCTATCCATTTGAGAGCGGTTCCACGGATTCCTAGGGAGTGGAGGCGGTCAAGTAGGATTAAATGGTTGATTGTGTCGAAAGCGGCTGATAGGATTAGTGCAGCGCATCCTGCAGAGTCAGTGGTGATTTTAAGATCATCCCAGATTGAGGCCAGAGTGGTTTTGGTTCCGTGACGTTGTCTGAAGCCTGATTGAGCGGGGTCGAGGAGGTTATTGGATTCGACAAAGGTGTTTAGTTGGGCGTATGTGGTTCGATCGAGGAGTTTTGCAAGGAATCTAGTGTTCGAGATGGGACGGTAGTTTTTGGGTCAAGGGTGTCGAGGGAGTCGAGGGATGTTTTTTTTTTTAGAAGAGGCTTGACATGTGCAATTATGAAGGCGTCTGGGAAGGTTCCAGCGCTGAGGGAGCCGTTTAGGATGGTTCTTGCATACTCTCCTGCGCAGGTAGATGAGAATATTTCTTTGAGGACTGAGGCGGGGCAAGGGTCAAGGGGGGAGCCAGATGGTTTGCGAGCAGATAGAAGGTCGAGAAATGTGTTACTCACCACTCCGAAATAGTCCGAAGATGCAGAAGAAATGACCTTGGAGATGTTGGTGGTATAAGATTCAATATTCAGCCTTCCATCCCAGCTCCCCTGAGTACAAGACTCAGGCTTCCTCAAAGAGGGGCTCTTTTCCACAATGTACCTCTCTGCTGTTTCATTTGGGACAGACAGAGGTGTTAATTGAATAAACGAGCGGGGACAACACACACCGCCAATATCAATGCTGCAAAGGAATACAAAGATATTAGACAGTGTTGAGATTATGCAAGTGATTAGAACAGTTGAAGTAATTGGGCAAGTACCTAGTTAGATATTGGAGTGGAGTTTCCCCGGGATGATCTACAAAGAATAACACAAATGAGTGGAAATGATCTAAGTCAGTATTGGTTCCAACTATAGCTATAGAATTGATAACAACTGACCTGAGTTAAGGATAAATGGAGGAAGAGGAGTCCAGGATTCTGAAGACAACGACAGGAGAAAATAACAAACAGGGAAGTTAGTATAGGGAAGTAACCCCGAACGGCACGAGGGACGCACTAGTGCCGGGTTGGTGCAGTGCAGGAAAGCGTTTATATGCAGGTAAGAGCAATCTCACAGGAAAGTCACTCAATGTCCCAGAATCCAACAGAAGACAAATATCCAAACTAGTCGTGGAGGTAACAAATAGCAAAGATGAGGATTGTCAAACAAGTATGTACCTGAGTACACGAGTATAGTTGAGTAGCCGTTGAGATGATCCGGATAGTAGACAGCAATTTGGTGTGCAGAGCGGCAACCAGGAAAAAGAACCGCAAGACACGAGCCGGATCCAGTAGCGTTCCGAGTCCAAGAACCAGACGAGCACGACAGGAACAAAGGAGGAGACGAAGCAATCCAAAAGTCAGGCAAAGGTCAAAACCAGGAGTTCAGATGAGGAATCGTGTAGGGAGACGCGAAGAGGAAACGGACGAAACTGCGTGTAGCTGGTAACGCTAATTAGCAGCAACGAGCCCCTTGGAAGATGGTGATTTTATAGTCGTAAGAGGGGCGTGGCTTGCTGTACGTCTCCCACGTACAAGACGTGTCAGGTGACCCCGAGTGTGTCGACGTTTGTACAGACGCCATGGTAGCTTGTACCCGGACCATAGACGAGCCTGCAAGGAAGTCGTATTCTGCAAGGAGGCCCGCAGGGAAGCCTGAAGTGTAACAAAATGTGTCTCTCGAGATTGGTTTGAAAGAGTCGAAAGTGGGTGGGGTTGGTGTTGCCGTAGAGGACAGGGGGTGGTTGATAGGGCAGGTGGATTTTGTGGTGGTGAGAGGAGGGCCAATTTGTTGTTAAGGGAAGTTGTTCTGTCGAGCGTGGTGGTGTAGAAGTGGAGAGAGAGCGAGTCGCAGAGTGATTGAGATGGGGTGGACTGGGCTGAGGAGCAGGTTGGTTTGACAATTTCAGAAATGATTTTGTGGAGTTCCTTGCTGCGGTTTCCACTGCTATAGTGGGCTTTTTTGGCAATTCGGATTTCGGCTTTATACTAGCGATGGTGCAAGGCGATGGTGGATCTACTCAGGGTGGTTGCTCTTTTCCACCATTTGCGTTCCAGGGATTTCTTTAGTTGTATCGCAATCTTTACTTCAGGAGTAAACCATCTGGGATAAGGACCGCTGCGAGGGGAGGAGCGGCAAGAGGGGGTGAGCGGGATTAGTGAGTTTTTGAGCCCTGAGTCGAAGGAGTCAATGGATAAGGGTTCGTCAAGGGGGATGGTTCAGGGGTGTCTGAAGCAGGGCTTCGGCTAGGTCAGGCAGGATCTTTAGTTTCTTCCAGCATTTGCAGTGGATGGGGGCGGCTCGTTCAGGGATGGTGAAGGGGACGATGAAGTGATTGGACCAGATGAGCTATTGGGGGGGGGCTAGATGTATCTGGTCGTGGGAGCTGAAGATGGCATCAAGGGTGTGTCCTTGGGAATGAGCTGGGCCGTTCATGTGAAGGGAGAGGTTAAGCGCATCAAGGCAGTCGACCAGTGAGTGGGTCATGGGGTTGGTGGGAATGTCTAGCCAGATATTGAAATCTCTTAGAAGAGTCAGAGAGGGGTGGTTTACTTCGATGGTGGCTATAGAGTCAGAGGTTGGTTGTGAAATGTCTGTGAGAGCCGGGGGTTCTGTCGATGATTAGGAAGCTGTGGGAGAACATCAGGGGCGGTGAGAGTTTGACGAGAAGGGATTAGCAGGAAGGAGTGCATGTTAGGGAGTCGACGAGTGAGACGGAGAAGTGAGTTTTGAAAGCGATTGCCACTCCACCTCCTCTAAAGGGTCTGTTGAGTGGGATGAGGGAGTAATCGGGGGTGGGGGGGCTTCATGAGCAATAGGGACAAAGTCGTCGGAGAACCAGGTTTCTGTGATGAAGACTAGGTCTGGATTGTCGGAGGAGAGGAGGTCGAAGATGCTGTGTCTGTTTTTTGCTACAGAGCGGGCATTAAAAAGGATGCATCTTATTTCAGAATGGCGGGTTGCCATGGAGGTTGGAGGGGTGTGGGTGGGGGGAATTGCGGGGGATGTTGGGGTGTGGTAGGGGTGGGTCAGGGGCTAGGAGGGAGGGGGTAGGCTTGCAGCAGGTTCTGGGTGGTGAGTGATGCGGACTGGTCGACCGAGGTTGGGAAGAGTAGGCGGGCGGAGGAGGGTGTGGGCGGGGGTCGGACGGAGTTGGACGGGTGTGTGGGGGTGGGCAGTTGGTTGGAGGGCGGAGAGGGATTTGGGACTGGGGATTCATGTGTGAATCTCATGGGGCTAGGGATGCCGGGAAAGAAGTCGAGGGAGAGGAGTTGGAAGCGGGGTGAGGGAGGGCAAGAGTGTGGTGATGTTGGGGGTTGAGAGGTTTAGGGGATGGGCTGATGTAGGAGGGGTGAGGAGTAGAGGGAGATAGAAGGGGACCAGGCTCGTTTTCTCCTTTTCAGGGATTTCAGTGCGGTCGGTTTGTGAGAGAGGGTAGGGGGGTTGGAGGGGGGTGGAGATGTGGCCCCTGTTCTTGCCAGGGCGAGTCGTGCAGTTTTTAGGGAGGGGAAGGGATATGGTGCATGGGGTATGTTAGTGGGTGATGGTGGGTCTGCGTGGGCAGGCGGGTGGGTGGTTCAGTGGTGGGAATGGGGGAGTGGACTCTGAGGTAAAGGGGGAAGAGCGTGGGGGAGAATGCTTGCAGGCGAGTGGGTGGAAGGGATGGGAGAAGCAAAGGTCTTTGGATGTTTGGCGCGCCATCAGGCTCCTCTGGCTTGGGAGTTGGGTAGGGGGTGGGGCGAGTTCATGAAGGCAGGTGGGATTGTTTGGGATGGGAGGGGCGTTGAGATAGGGGAGGGAGGTGTGAGGCGCGCCAGAGTGAAGCCCTTGTTTTGGATTTAGGTGGGAGGGATGGAGTCATGGTGTGGCGCTGTGGGAATGTATGGTTTATTGTAATATCAAGACGTAGAATTCAATACAGAGGAACTTTTAGAGGTATCCCACGAGAGAGCTGGTCAGTCCATCGGGTAGTCCAGGGACACATCTGAAAGCTCTGGACAGCTGGTTCCTCAAGAAGGCGTTGCTACTAGTTGGTCCCACTAGTTCAAGGGCTGATGATGCACTGCTCACAGGGTCTTCAGAGATTAGGTAGGCCAACAGGGCTCACCAGGTGAGACACAGAAAGGGATGCCAGGCCTCTTTTGGAATCTTCTTTGGATCTTCAGTTGGCTGTTGTTCTATGAGGGATTCTTGGCTCCAACGTGGATCTGAAGAAATGGCTGCAGGAGGACTCCTCCTATCCAAACCCCACCAATGGTAAGGAGCTTCACCATTCAAACAGCAGGTAGTTGTCCAATCGGGGACAACTACTGGTTTCACTCATGTCCAACACCTAGACTCTCTGGCACCATGGATGTGAATGGGACCAAACAGTCCCACCCCCTTCCTGGGCTACACACACAAACACACACACAAAGGCAGCAGTTTCCAGCAGCTTTCACGGGCAAGTGTATGACCGTTTAAGAGATGTCCTCACCTGGCAGGGCAGGAGGAAGGCCAAACTACAATATGTCCAAAGAACAAGCGAAGATCTCGTGGCAAGGCCTTTTAGGGCACGAGCCACATTTAGTTCCCATATGCAGTAAATGCGAATGTGCACACTCGAAATAAAGCAAAAATTGTCAAAATGTATCTGCTGCCACCAACTTGTCTTTAGGTACATATAAAAGTAACCAAAACTTCCAAGCGTAACAAACTAGGGTGATACAAAAGTATCCCTGTTGCTCTGCATTGTACGATGGTGTGTGCAACAGTATAAATTCACAAAAATGTAAAAGGGTGAGAGTATACCTTGGTGCACCTCTTGTGGCCATCATTAATATTTTAGACTATCTTCATTGGGGACGGATTGCGTTCACTTTTTCATGCAGTGTCTTGTTAAAAGCTGTGTAGCTCTGTCTGGGATAGCATCATGGGGCTGTGTTGGGGATTGGTGCCATGGGACTCTGGGTGGGTTGAGGCTATTGAGTGCAGACGACATGAGGCTCTGCTAATTAGAGGACATGGCACACTGGTTGACCATTTACTGTATAAGGAACAATGTATCTTTTTCTTCTTTCCCAGATTGTTAAATGCAAGGCCCATCATATCTGCTGACGTTTTGACACCCTGACTTGATTTTTGGCAGCAAGTTCCCTTTTAAGCTCACTCCCATGCTGAACTCCTTTAGTTCTGGGAGCACTGGTTAGTCCTCAAGGCTACATGTATAGCACTACTACTTTACTTATAGATGGTCATTTCCTTTAACTTTGTGGGCCTACCAGAGTTCAAATGTTGCAGGTCTCCCTAGACGAGGATTATATTCCTAAAGGGAGCATCTAGAGGTGTTATTTTGTTGACCACTGGAGCCAAGGATCCAAAGCATGCGAGTTTGCAGAGGGGCCATTGAAGACTGCCGCTGGGACAACGATTGCCCATGCCATCTACCACAAGGCAAATTTCTGCTCTTTAATCAACAGGGGCAACCTTCCATTGTGTCTCGCTCCTTTGAACTGGCGGGGCCTAACCATTTCCAAATCCCACATTGCTGCAGTTATCGCTCCAGAGCTCTGAAGGATCGTGGTTCAGTAGCTGGTATTCACTATCCGAAGAAAGGACTACTCCTGCTGCCTGGATCTCGGGCAGCCTGGTGTTGTGATGTTAGCGCTGATGGTCATTGTGGGCCCTGTACAATGCTGCACTGTTGTTCTCTGCTATGATGAGGTACCATGTTGGAACCTAGCTCCTGTGTCTTCATGGCTGCAGATAATGTGCAGGGTCACCTCAGTTGCTCACCTTGTCTGTGGCATCCTGAGGGTCGGGTCCTTCAACTTCGTGGGATCGGGAGCAGAGACCTTTCTTTATCTCCAGCTCGAGTCCAGCCTAGTGATCGTCAGAAGTGTTAGTTCTCTGGCAGAGACTGGAACTGCCTGTCTCAGCTGCAGATAGTTGTCAAAAGAACATGCTTCATCTGCAATCACTGGACATCCAACACCGGAACCTACAGTGAAGGTTGTTGTCCCCATTGGCTAGACCTAGGGTTATTGTCCGTTCTGATATGGGGTTGGAGCTGTATAAATGCCTGTTTTGCAGTCTCCCTGGTCCCCAATCAGTAACATTGTGAGTAAAGTCCTAACCTGCAGCTACCCTTGCCTTGCTTTTGGTGGTACAGCCTGGGCATAGGGATCTTGTCTGGGGTCCTCAGACTGGATTGGTATCTGCCCCATTACTTTGCAGGTAACCTACTTTTGATGTATTACAATATTATCACTGACTGAAACAACTACCACCACATTGAGCCCATGTCCATCACAAACGTGCATAAGATGTGTCTGGTGTCTGGGCGTCGAGCATATAACCGACGACTGTTGATCCTGTCAGTCGATGACAGGTAAGGCCGTTAAAGAGCGCAAAGCTAAACTGTCGGTGCGTAGGAATGTCCCCAAATCCCTGTCCACTCCATCTAAATTTGGGTCCTCCCACGAGTCGAGAGATTCCTCTCACAAAAAAAAATTTAAAAAAAGGTCCCACTCGAGGAGCAGACACTCCTCGTGGTCATCGAAAAGAAAATCGAAGAAAAGGCATAGATCACCTTCTTCTTCCTTATCTTCTTCCTCAGAAAGGGGCATAGTCTGCCCAACAAAATCTTCCACCAAAGAGGAGTGGGAACTCTTTAGGAAGATGATGTGCAAAATCTTCGAGGATCAGGCCCTGTCCTCCTCGAAACATAAGAAAAGTGATCATGCTACGGTCGATGACAAGCTTGAGGCCAAGGGAAAACACCGCGCGCCCTCGAGCCCGGGTCACAAGCCTAAGACTACTCGAGAGTCTTCGAAATCGTTGAAGAAACCGTCGAGCCGAGGGTTAAGTACCTCGAAGCACAAGACCCAAGTCAAGCCATCGACGCCTGACATCGACACCATCAAGGCAGATACATAAAAAATTGACGCTGATTGTACAGTCTTCGACGCCCTATCAAATGATACCCCTCCATGTGCTGGATACTCCAAGTATTCAAAAAGATACTAACATACCTGAATGTTTCATTTCAGAAGAGACCAGTGTTAGGGAATTACATGACTCCCTACAAACAGCTAATGGGGTAGACACCTCTGCAGAACTAGATTTTGGTAAACCGGACCCGGCTGATCTTGCAGAAGCCTAATGTCCAGAGTGGTTGAATTCCTGGAATGGAGTAGACCAGCTCCTGCTTTTGAACAAGATGACCTGACTGACATATTGGACAAAGGTCCTCAATATGACTTTATATTATCATTCCATGTGGCTCTGCAAAACAGGGTTGCAGCAAACTGAGAGGATCCACAGTCCAGCCCGGTAGTAAACAAAAATCTGACAAAAAAAGTGACCCTGGCTACCTGTCAATACATCCAACTCCGGAAAGCCTAGTAGTACAAGCAGCTACATCTGCCACAAAGCAAGATGCATACCCAACCATACCCCCTGATAAGGATGACCAGCGCATTGATTCTCAGGCAAAGAAAGTATTTTCTGCTAGCAGCATGGCTTTAAAGTCTGCTAATTCCACATGTGCCCTTAAAAAGTTTACATTCACCCTGTGGCACTGCATAGTGATGGCGGCTGATCACATCCCTGAGGGTGAGGAAAGAGACGGCTTCGTGAACCTGATAATGGATGGCAAAGAGACCATGTGTGAGTCTCTGCAATCACGTCTGGACACTGCTGACAGCATCAGCAGGGCCATGGTGGCAAGCACTGTCATACGCAGATTTGCATTATTGAGGAAGTCAGGATTTGCACCTGATGTACAATCCAGACTCCTTAACATGTTCTTTGACGGCTCCCATTTATTTGTAAATAAGGCTGACGAAAGCCTTGAAAAGCTGCAGACCTCAAAGGCGGCAGCCAAGTCCTTAAGTGCCGCAGTCAGGCAGCCACAGCCATTTCACTTCAGCAGATCATCTTGGAGGGGGTAGGTCTTTATGCTACTACTGCTCAGTTGTAGAGCGAGAGAACAGGCTGGCAAGGAGGACAGAGCAGATTCCCTCGTGGTGGAGGAGGGAGAGGTGCAAAGCCCGCCCAAGCAGCGGTGTCTTTACCATCAGCTGCTAATTTAGCCACCCCAAAACCACTCCGAGGTCTTGACTCATGACACCCCGGTGGGAAGGCAGACTATCACAGCATCTGAAAGAATGGCTTGGTATTACTTCGGATGCATGGACACTGGAAACAGTAGCCCAAGGTGACTGCCTCCTCTTTATACAAAGACCCTGGGATCATCCACCGGGAAACCATTTGCTAAATGTTCCAGATCCATTCTTGTTGCAGGAAATGTTGATCCTCTTAGAGAAAGGTGCTTTAGAACCAGTTCCTGTGATGGAGAGGAACAGAGGATGGTATTCTCCCTATTTCCTAATATCCAAAGGAGGACGGAGGACTGAGACCTATCTTGGAATTGAGATACTTGAACAAGTTCTCAGGAAGGACAAGTTCAAGATGGTCATACTTTCTCATATCCTTCAGGCCCTCCAGCTCTAGGATTGGATGATTACGTTGGACCTTCAGGATGCTTACTTTCATGTGCCAATCCATCACGAGCACAGGAAGTACCGGAGGATCGCCATTGGCGGTTCTCATTATCAGTTTCGAGTTCTGCCATTCGGGCTGACTTCATCAAGTTAATAGCAGTGGTGGAAGCAAGTCTCAGGAGAGGGGGGGGTGGGGTTCACGTCTACCCCTACCTGGACTATTGGCTGATCAGGGCACGTTCACCCGAACGGGCCCAAGAACATCTCAGTATCACCTGCCACTCCGTCCACAGACTGGGCTTCTCCCCTCAATTATAAGAAGGATCACATGATACCATCTCAGAGACTCCAGTTTATTGGAGCAGTCCTGGATGCATCCTTGGGGAAAAGCCTTGCCACCCAAGGTGAGGGCAGGGCTAAAAACATTTTGCAGATGGTCACCAAATTCCAGAGTGCCCAGCGTCTTCCAGCCTTTGACTTTTTGAGGTTGCTCAGCCTCATGGCATCCTGCATTTTTCTGGTAGTCTTGGGAGGATAGCTCAGGGGCAACATGCTCGCCTTGGAAGCAAGACGACATGGAGCAACACAGGTTCAATCCCCGGGTCCGCGCTTAGAAACCTCTGGGTATTAAGCGCGTTACAAATAACCTATCATATCATACCAGATGCTCGCCTGAGAATGAGATCTCTTTAATGGGCTCTCTGAACACAGTGGTCCCAATTCTCAGACAGGATGTCAGACCTCCTTCAGGTTCAGAGCCGAGTCTCACAGGACCTTCTGTGGAGGGCCTGCGAGGACAACATTCTGAAAGGAGAACCTTTTTGGCAACCATGGCCAGAGATAACAGTAGTGACGGATGCCTCACTCACGGGGTGGGGAGCCCACGCCAACAATCTGACAATCAACAGTCATTGGTCTCCGTTGGAGTCCAAACTACACATCAACCTTTTAGAGCTGAGGGCAATCAGACCAGCGCTGAGGGCCTTTCTGCCCTCTGTACAGGGAAAGAATGTCCTGATAATGATGGACAACACAGTGGCCATGTACTACCTCAAGAAGCGAGGAGGCATTGGGTCACAAACCACTGTGCAGAGAAGCAATGCAGCTCTGATTCTGGGCAATTGAAGGAGTTTCTCTATCGGCGGTTCACCTAGCTGGAGCGAAGAACGCGACAGCGGACACTCTGAGCAGGCAGAGCACAGTCTACCACGAGTGGGAACTAGCTCAGGAAGTCCTTCAAGAGATTTTCACCCTTTGGGCAATGTCATGATGCCCGCTTCCGGGGAGCCGGTTCAAGCCCTGCGTCCCCGAAAGCGGACATCCAGTCCCCAAGGAAGGACCCAGCAACCCCATTTAGGGGCCCTTTGGGAGTGTCCTGGCGCCTATGGCGCCAGGCTCATAAAAGACATCAGTCCTGGCACCATAGGCGCCAGGCTCATTATGGGAGTGCTTGGGTGCATTTACCTGATGCAGACCATGCTGCAGGATCCCGGCCTCCTTGAGGCCTGAAAGGAACTACTTTACCTGTGGGACTAATTTACCATCCGGGCGTGGTCGGGGAAGGATACATACCTGATTGGAGGAAGGATACATACCTGGAACTTCTTCCAAGGCTATTTAAACCCCACCCGAAAAGCCACACGTGCTTCGCGTTGTTCTGCATCTAGCAGCTGGACGCTCACCGTGTCTGCTCCTGCATCCTCACTTCTGCCACGCCTGCCAGCATCCTGAATCACCTGCAAAGGAAGAGAAGAAGAGAACAGAAGAAGGAAAAGTCCTTACCTGCTAAAACCGCATCCCAGAGACATCTCGCCGACAATCCTGAAAAGGAAGACTTTTATTTAAAAGCTCATCGCGTTGATCGCTGCAGCGCCGCATTCCACTCACCTTTACTGGGCGCCTCCATGTTCAGCAGTGATCATCCGGATTCGCAGACACGCCCCAGCGCCTAGGGAGAAAAAGACCAGAACAAAAGGTGAGAGAGAGAAGGGAATAAGGAAAGCTAAATCTCCATGTTAAGACTTACCTGCTGATTCATTCCCTCTCCATTTCGGGTCCGCGCCGCATCCTGGCATTTCCGGACCCCGGCCCCTAAGGGGAAAAAGAGACATCAGCGTTAATGAGCGAATGAAAAGACATCATCAAAAAACGCTCATTAAAGACTTACCTGATTTCTACAAGGATTTCACCTCTCATCTCGGGTCGGTGCCTGTTCCCCGGCATTCCGTACCCCGGCCCCTATGGGGAAAAAGACACTAGCATTAGTACATTAATGCATAGACACAAGGGGAACCTATTATCAAAAAAACTTACCTGGAAGCCAAGCAAGTTTGGTTCTCACCAATCCGAAAATCCAGTGAAGTAACTGGATACCAACGCGCCCCTGCATCAGAAGCAGGATGGAGAGCTCGTCCTTCCAGACCCTAAGGTGAGACGCTACGAGGAATCACAGAAGGGTTTCGAGGAGGGTGAGAGGGGAAAGTGGGAGGCCGATTGCATTACCCCGCAGACAGTTAATCCCCTATTTTCGCCTACAGAAGGATACTTCTGTGAGCCAGACAAGCCAGATTTGGGGGCCCGGTCCAGTCCGTCTTCCGAACCCTGCGCATCACCTTAGAAGAGGTCACAGCAGCGCGAACCAGGCCAGCGCCTCCGTGGGAGTCAGATGAGCGTTACAGAACGCAAAGCCTTCCTACAAATTCCCACCCAGGCGCTATGGAAAGTTCTGAGACTGATCAGTTGGCCCAATTACTGGGGGAATTACGGGCCGAAGTACATGCCGCTCGTCAAGAGACTAATGCCCTCAGGAGTGAATTAATAATATCAAAGGAAAGAACTGATGACCTGGCCAGACAGCTTTTGCAAGGTCAAGCTGGGCAAACTCCTCTACCTGGTTCCGGAGGGAACCCCGCTCCTGTGGTTTCCAGTAACCCTGTGCAGATTAATCTACCTGGAAACATGCCGCTGGCCCCACCCGAACGCTTTGCTGGGGACCCCAAACGATTTGCCGTATTCATGAATCAGTGTCGTTTGCACTTCCTATGCAGACCTGGGGCCTTCCCTAATGATCAGACCAAGGTAGCCTTTGTATTGTCATATCTCAGCGGCTGCGCTGCCGATTGGTCAGTTCCACTGGTTACTCAAGATGACCCGATTCTCCGTGATTTTCAAAGGTTTCAAGCAAGCATGGAAAGGTTATTTGCTCGACACTCTCAGGGGCAGGCTCTGGATGACGAACTTCTATCCCTGCGACAGGACAATCAGGACCTCCTATCCTATATTGCAACCTTTAATAGACTAATTGTGGAAACGGGATGGCCAGAGGATAAAAGAGTCACGTTGTTTTATCGAGGCCTACGCGGAGAACTTAAAGATGTCTTGGCCCAAGTTGTAAATCCGCCCCAAGAATGCACAGAGTATATAGACTTAGTGGTCCAATTGGATCACAGACTTCAAAACAGAAAAGCAGATCGGTCCAGGTTTGAGACCCGGGTGTTGGTCAAGACCCATGCTAATCCCAAGGGAGTTGATGTCTCTGAGCCTATGCAAATTGGAGGGGTTAAAGGACCCTTAACTCAAAAGGAACATGAAAGGAGGCGGCAGTTAAAATTATGTCTTTATTGTGGGAATTCTGGACACTTTCTACGAGATTGCCCGGCAAAACCGCCCCGAAAGGCGGTAGGAGCCGCTGATAAAAACCATGAAGACTCTGTTTCGGGAAACGACTCCGCCCGACAAGTGTAGGGGTCCGCTTGCCGAGCTTGAAAACTAACTCTCAGACCTTGCATTTCATTGTGCCAATGGTTCTCTTAGATCCAGAACAGCCTAAGCGGTTGCATGCAATTAAGGCATACATCGATAGTGGGGCTATTGGAAACTATGTGGATCGTGAATTGGTCTCTAGGATTAACCTCCCTCTCCGTCCTAAAACCAGCAAAGATGTCATCACCACAGTCGATGGAACTGAAATTGCCTCTGGACCGGTAACACATTCCACTACTGAGGTGACTCGTATTGGTCCCGACGGCCATCGGGAGGGTGTTGTGTTTGATGTAATCAAGGCTCCACAGTTTCAGGTTATTCTTGGAATCCCTTGGTTAGAGACACATAATCCTCGAATTGATTGGCGAGCTAAGAGAATAACCTTCCCGGATTGTACACAAACCTGCTACCCAGAAAACCTGAAGATTAATCTAGCATCTGTAACCTCAGCCTCCATGCAACTACCTCCGGAATACCAAGACTTTCAGGACGTCTTCCAAAAGGAACAGGCCAACACGTTACCTCCTCACAGATCGTACGATTGCCAAATCGATCTGGTGCCTGGTGCACAACCCCCTTGTAGCAGGATTTATGCCCTTACCGAACCTGAGAATCTGCATTTGAGACAATATTTGGATCAATACCTAGCTAATGGTTTTATTCGCCCGTCAAAGTCCCCGGCATCCTTGGCTTTGTTCTTCGTGCCCAAAAAAGAAGGCGACCTTAGAACTTGTATTGATTACCGCGCATTGAACCAGATAACGGTTAAAAACCGTTATCCTCTGCCTCTGATCCCTGAACTCCTTGACCAGGTGAAGGACGCTTGCATATACACCAAGTTAGATCTCCGGGGGGCTTATCATCTTCTGGTACGAGTTAAAGAAGGCTACGAATGGAAAACTGCCTTCCGTACTAAATACAGATTATTCGAGTACCAGGTGATGCCTTTCGGATTGTGTAACGCACCGGCTGCCTTCCAATACTTCATGAATGATGTCCTTCGGGAACTCATCGATGTTTGTGTTGTCGTATATATCGATGACATTCTGGTGTACTCCTCTTTGGAATCTGATCACAGAAAACACGTCAGGGCAGTACTTGAAAAACTACGCCAACACAAACTATTTGCTAAATTGGAGAAATGTGTTTTCCATACCACAGAAGTCGAGTTTCTAGGTTTCATCCTGACACCCAAAGGAGTCCGAATGGACTCAAGAAAAGTGGATGCCATCCTCAAATGGCCATCACCTAGCTCTGTAAAAGGGGTTCAAAGCATGCTCGGCTTTGCCAATTTCTATCGCAGGTTTATCCTGGAATTTTCACGCGTGGTACAACCCATTACTGCACTCTTGAGGAAAAAAAAACGTTCTGAATGGTCTGAAGAAGCCGAGCAGGCCTTTCAGGATTTAAAAGCTAAGTTTACCTCCGCACCTATACTGAAACATCCGTGTCCAGATCTCCCTTATGTCGTCGAGACTGACGCATCCAGCCTAGCCATGGGAGCTGTCCTGTCCCAAAGAGATCCCGAAACCAACCAACTGCATCTCGTAGCATTTTGGTCCAGAAAATTCTCGGCACCCGAGGTTAATTATGCAATCACGGACAAAGAACTGTTAGCCATTAAGTCCGCTTTTAAAGCCTGGCGGCATTATCTGCTTGGCGCTCGACATACCATAACAGTGATCACTGATCACCGGAATTTACAGTATTTGAAAACTGCCAAGGCTCAGTCATCACGGCAGCTCCGATGGGCTTTGTTTTTCGCTGAATTTGATTTCGTGATTACCTATCGACCTGGCTGCAAGAATGGCAAAGCAGATGCCTTATCCCGAATTGGAATGGGAGAATCTGATACAAACTCGGAACCAGTACCAATAATTCCCGAACAGAGGATTCTAGGCATGACTTCGTTACAGACGCTTGAAGACATTCAAGCCAGAGTGAAACAACTCCTGGATCCTACAACCTTACAGGATTGGATACAAAAGGGACCAGACTTTACCATAGATAATGGTTTACCTTATTTCCAAGGACGCTTATTCCTGCCACATAAGGAATAACACGAACTAGTTATTTCCGGTTATCATGATACATTAATAGAGGGACACCCCGGTATTGCCAAGACAGAGGAAAAGGTGAAACGACAATTTTGGTGGCCCTCTTGGCAAAAAAATGTTAAATCTTTTGTGATGTCCTGTGGTGTTTGCGCCCAAAATAAAAGTCAAAAGAAAAGACCAGCCGGTCTCCTTCAACCTCTAGACATACCGCCAGCACCCTGGCACACCCTATCAATGGATTTTATTACGGACCTGCCTCCTTGTTCGGGGTACAATACTATTCTGGTAATTGTGGATTTGTTTTCCAAAATGGCCCACTTTATTCCTTTGAAAGGTTTACCTTCAGCTTCTGTCCTAGCCAAAGAATTCCTCGAAAATATTGTTCGGCTACATGGATTCCCTTCTATACTAATCTCTGACCGGGGAAGCCAATTCATTTCCCACTTCTGGCGCAAATGTTGTCAAATGGCGCAGGTCGACGTAAGATTATCGACCAGTCACCACCCTCAGACCGATGGTCAGACCGAGAGGACAAATCAGACCCTTGAGCAGTACTTACGGTGTATGTTACAGCAATCTGAAAGCAACTGGAAAGACCTTCTTTGGATAGCCGAATACGCATATAATAATTCGGTACACACTGGAACTGGCCAGAGTCATTTTTATACTTTGTTTGGGCATCACCCTCGAACCTCAAACCTTGACTCACCTCGGAATGCCTGCAGTAGAACATCTGCATTCTACAATTACCCAAGCCTTTAAAGAGGCAACTACACATTTACAACAAGCCAAGAGAAAATACAAGGAGAATGCTGATTTACATCGGAGTGAAGCACCTCCGTATCAGATTGGGGACCAAGTGTGGTTAGCTACCAGACATTTACCACTCAAAGGTCCTCGAACTTTTAACCCAAAATATCTGGGACCTTATTCTATTACGGCAATAATTAACCCAGTGGCTGTTAAACTTGATTTACCAGCTAGTATGCAAATTCACCCTGTTTTTCATGTGTCACTTCTGAAACCAGTGGTACCCGGAACCCGACTACTCAAACCTCCAGAACCTATCCTAATAGATGGGGAGCCCGAATTCGAAGTGAAGACCATTTTAGACTCAAAAATGTTTAGGTCAAAACTGTTCTACCTAATTGATTAGAAGGGGTACGGACCTCAGGAGAGGTCGTGGGAACCCCGCGACCATGTGCATGCACCTCGATTAGTCAGGAAATTCCACAGACTCTTCCCAGACAAACCAAAACCCCCGGAGGGAACAACCTTGGGAGGGGCCTTGGGTTGGGGGGGGGGGGGGGGGAGTGCTGTCATGATGCCCGCTTCCAGGGAGCCGGTTCAAGCCCTGCGTCCCCGAAAGCGGACATCCAGTCCCCAAGGAAGGACCCAGCAACCCCATATAGGGGCCCTTTGGACAGTGTCCTGGCGCCTATGGCGCCAGGCTCATAAAAGACATCAGTCCTGGCGCCATAGGCGCCAGGCTCATTATGGGAGTGCTCGGGTGCATTTACCTGATGCAGACCATGCTGCAGGATCCCGGCCTCCTTGAGGCCTGAAAGGAACTACTTTACCTGT